>NC_143583.1:64677079-65003623 GCF_048544385.1 Mastigoproctus giganteus | reverse complement strand
AGAAAGCAGCAGTTGAAGGAATGAATGAAGAAGAAGAAAGGTTGGTTTGTGAGTTGGAAGTTCAAGAGTAAGAGGGTGGACTGGTTGGGCACGTATTTAGATTGGTTTGGAAGAAAAATCTGGAATTACAGAAGCCAATTCAGAAGAACAGTGCCCATGGAAGTATCTATAGAAAAGGAATGCAGCAGAAACAGGACATCTAGGAGACAGAGATTGGAGAAACTTTGTGAGAGATGGGTCATTAATGAACTTAACTGCCTCTGTTTTGAATGGAGTCTAGAAGCTTGAGAAAGGTTATGGTGGGCAGAGTGAACAGCTGTTTGGAAGGAAAGTAAAGCTGAGAACGAAAGAGAAAACCCTTTTAGATGCAGAGAAAGCAATATTTGTGATGTGCTTATGCCAAGGGAGATTAGAAATCAAGGTAATCCCCAAGAGAAATATGATCTTGCCCTCAACGAAGATAAGCATTCGAGCAGAAGAATCCTTTTCGAGAGATATAAGACTGAGTTTTAGATGGATAGAAATTAGCTAAATCATTTTTGCTCCATTGAAGAATTACCTGGAGATCAGTATTCTTGTTGCTATGACAGCAAGAAGCTGTCTCTTATGCTCACTGAATATTTTTAACATTATTTTTATCGTTGAAATAAAGCTTCTGCTGTACGTGCAGATTGGCTTATTATCTTAGATAATTTTATTCTAATAATTATAAGTACTTAACAACCATCAAGATCTTTGTGCTTTCAAAGTTCAGGTAAACCAAAGCCATCCAATACCTTCCGGTATTGGATGGCTTTGATTTATCTCATCTTTCAATGTTCTAAACAGTATTTTGGGTATTACTTTCCATCAGTAGGAGTTCTCATCTAAAGGTCGTATTGTTATGTGTTTACAACTTTTATGATATTTAATATGGTCCTTCCTTCACTAATGGCGAATTACTTAAGTGTCTTCGGGTTGCAAAGATGTTTCCACGACAACAGGAGCTCTTTAAGTTAGAATAATAGTGATCTCATTTTACAGGAAGTTTACGATGGTCGCTTACTTTCTTAATAACGAAGAGTGGTCTGCATGCGAAAAGTAGGGTTTTAAGTCTTTTCGTAACCGTATTTATTTGATTGTATAATATGGTCCTTCTTACTGTTTGAGAAAACGTACGTACAACTAGCTGAAGCTTAAGAAAAATTAATTCCCACTGGATGTAATTAAATTTTACCACGCTGCTAATTGCTCATCTAATTACCGACAGGAAACAGGAAGGGACTGGTTTAATACACACAAAGACCGCTCTGGTTTCGATATGTGTCATGCACAGAACATTTCCACATTTATTTAGAGAGAAATCCGAAAAGAGGTTTGAGTCGTTATCAAAGGTATCCGTTGAGAAAAATTTATTTTTGTTGAAGAGTCCTCAGGAAAATCGTCTTTCACTTATTAAATATGTTATTCGATCAAAAATAATTGAACATTATTAATTCGTTATACGAGGGGGATTCAAAACAGATTTGTATTCACCCTGAAAAAGTTGTGACGTCGTATTTTCTATAGCAGATCTTAAAAAATGAATTGTCACAATGGATAAAGTGGAATACGAATCAGCGATTCTGTTCCTCTTTCTTCAAGGAAAAACAACCAAAACAATCCACGAAATGGTCGCTGTTTATGGAGAAGACTGCCCAGATTACAGTGTTTTTTTCATATTGGTATAAACAATTCAAATGTGGATGAACCTCGGTGCATGATGAAGGAATTCCAGGTTGCCCAGAAGCTGCTGTAATAGGAGAGTATTGATGCATTAATCTTGGAAGATAGCCGTATTAGCGTTAAAGAACTAGCTACAGAGCTCCAAATTAGTGTAGGATCTGTGGAGAACGTCCTCCATCATCAGTTACATATGGTAAAGTGTCTACTAGATTGGTTCCCGATTTCTGACCCCTTACTAGAAGAACGAAAAGTTGTTGATGTGCCAGGGAAAAGTAAGAGAAGTTTTTCACGGTTTGTGTCACCATGGATGAAACTTCGAGATCCATCACTATGATCCCGGAACTAAAGAAAAATGTCAAAACAATGGAAGCATGCAGACTCATTCTACCCCCAAAGCAAAAGTATTACTTCAACTTCCTCATAAAGCTACGTGCTACTATAAAAGAAGAAAGATGGAGAAAGCTATCAAAAGGAGGGCATTTGCTCCACGATAATACCCCTGCGCATTCCTTGCATGCTGAAGTGGGGTGTGCCCACGAATGTGGGTTTGAAATATTGCCGCATTCTGATTATTCCCCTGACTTTGCATCCTCGGATTTCTTCCGATTTCCTGCCCTGAAGTCCTTTCTTCAAGAAAACACTTTGCCGCTGATGATGAGGTGGTTTCTGCTGCCAAGTCGTGGTTTGAAGGACAGTCCGAGGACTTCTACAAAAATGGCCTGCAGAAGCGTATTGAGAGGTAGCAGAAATGAATCATTTTGTCTGATGACTACGTTGGAAAAGTGTAATACATGGTGTTTGTTTCAACTTTCTATCACAACTACTTCTGGATGAATACAAATCTTTTTTGAAGCCTCCTCATACGTGTCGGGCATAACCTTTTTTCTGCATATAACCATGAGCAAACTGGGCTTGTTACGCTGACATGTACACTGACCTACCATTTTACTGACACCTGCATATCTATAAATAATCTTTATTTACAAGAAAACTAACCTCATTCTGAAATTAGCGTTATGACTGGCTCTAATCTCTGTAGAACACGAACTTTACATGCGTCCCCCAATCGTTTCACTAAGCTATGGACCTATGTGTGCTGCGACAACGTCGACGTTCCGAGTGGACGATTCTTTTCAGGACTTTCCTGTCACATCCGTTTCTCAGGTTTTCTGGGTCAGTTTCAGCTAGTCCCGTTCCATTTGCAGATCATATCACCAGTCATCGACCTAGGATCTACAGTGTCATTGAAATCCTACGTACAGACCGATTACTTAAATGACACCCTATTATCATGCCACAGTGATAGGTTGTTAACTCCATCGAGCGCGGAATATTGCATTCACAATCGTACTACTATTCGAAGGTGGTTTCAAGAAAGTTTTTGTGTGAATTAGAGACGTGGTGCATATTTTCTACAATCTTTATTAAATTGGACATAATCAAAGAGCTTTTCACTAACTGGAATAAATGTGTATTGGAAGGGGTAATTACAATGGTTTTTCACACATGAAAAACATTGCAGGCTCTGCAAACGTTATGGATTGTCTGCGATCTTAAAAATCATCTCCTTTCATTGTAATAGAAGGTGAATCATTCTGGATTTGCTGGTGCCGACTTCAATTCCATGAAAAGAATAAAACAGGAATAAGTTATTCAATAAATTGGAAGGTACTTTGGTAATATGTTTTGAATCATCAACGAAACCATATCCAATTAAACCTACATTGACCTATAAATTCAACGTTCGAATCCCCACATGCCACCCATCGCAGATAAATCAAAAAGCCCGCGACATCGATCACATAATTACAGAAACATATAAGACGAGCTGCAGTGAAGTCCATAAAGATTTAAAATGGCAAGCGACTTCACATCTGTATCAACGCAGACAGCGTCTATGGTCTTCAATCAAAGGTTACTGGGGAACAAAAGCCAGTAATATGCTCCACGAACAGGACCATACATATTTGGCCCACCACCTACACAAAAATCAAAAGGAAACAATCAAAACTTTCAACAGCATATCGCAAGAATCACAAGAGCTAAAGACATCTATTTAATTGTAATCCGCAAGCTTGTTGAGTGTTACCAAAACAGATGAGTCTTCTTTTGCATCCAGGATCACCATTCTCGGCGTTGTTTAATAGCAAATCCACGTGCTATTAGGTATTTTCTTTAATATTTTGCTAGGGTGGTGTTGTTTCAATGAAAAATACACTGTAAGTAAGTAGTTAAGACCAAGAAATAAAATGTAATACATAAAATCCACAAACCTGTTTTTAGTTTTTTTCGTAGCAAACAATAAAATGATTATGGGACCAGATAGAGTACAAATTAAACATTTCACGAGTTGAATGGGTTTTATTTACGATAAACAACAAATAAATAACTGGAAGTAAAACAGCACGTTTAGTCAGTTTAAATATGTTATCATGTTAATGTTTTTGCGGATCAAACTCTGCAAACAACCAACCAAAGGGACCTTTTTGTTTAGTTTTAATTTTCATTAACGAGGAGTTATGTTGTATTTTGCCGTGCAATGAGAGACTACTTTTAATTACACGTTAGCTTCCATTTAATATCGTTGCCTTGACAGAAAAAAAAAAAGAAAGCTTTTTAAGGGACGCTGAGTTTCCCAAACTCATTCGCTATCCACAAAAAGACATAGCATTCTTTGTTCCAATGCGTTTCCTGGCAACAAAAAACAATGGCCGAATAACGCAAGCGAAAATGAGTTCTTTGAACTTAGTGCAACGAAGAAAAAAAAGAAGCTCATAAAAGAAGTTACCTTCTAAGTAAAAAACAATAAAAAAAAAGAATGCGAACGAAATGAATGAAATTTAAGGCAATTGCTGAAAGACTATTTTGATAGGCGCACTAAGGAAGAAATATGTGCTCAGTTATGCAATATCCTGAGGGATATTCGAGTTGAAATAAAGGCATTTTCGTATCTAATGTTTTTAAGAAATTGCAATTTATTGCTCGTCTTCAGAAATTATTCTAGAATGGGAGAGAAGAGTAATATTAAAATAGAAAAAGAGAAATTAGTATTTAAACAAATATGGGTGATATGAGGGATAGTTTTTCTGGATGGGGTGCTCTGCGATGGCATTGTGGATTCGTCACTGGTCACTCGTGTCGAAAGATCCGGTTCGAAATCCATGTGAGCCAGAGGAATTCTTAAAAGCTTCGATTCAGGCTATAGTTAGCTTACCTCACTCGGAAAACCGAGTTTTTCATCCAGCATCAGAGACTAAGGCCATATTTCTCTGTGTATATTGTCTGTGGTCGATTTTCTGATTTGCAAGACAAAAAACCGGATTTTCCGGGAGAGAAAACCATGCTACCCTCTCTTGAGATCGAATAACTCAGCCACTTTATGAAAAGAGGCCCATAACATTCGTCCCACCAACTGTGCTACCCAGGAGGGCACATAACATCCACTGAATCCCCAGTTGTACATTGTGATATTATAATTCTCAATTTAAATGTGAGATATGTTATTCTTTGAAGTAATACTTTGAAGATTATGGAAGGGGAAAGAAATTATACAAAACTAGAGGCTACTATTTTAGGCAAATCTCTCTCTGAAACTATGTCCTTACTGGAATAATTTAAATATACATTTTTTCTTTTATAAGAACAACTTTTCTTGTAAGACGTTTCTGCCTTTCTTGCCTTATGCTTCAATAATTCATGAAACAACTTTCCACGGAAACCATGACTGTCACCAGAGTTTAATAATTTCCCTAAAATCCAAAGCGATGTTATCTTTTGAAAATTGCTTCGCCTTTAAGAAACTGATTTTTATATCTTTCTTGTGGGCTTATTTGATATGGATGAGACACCAACTATGCATGATATATATTTATCAGAATTATGGATTTTTCCTTCCCCCATCAAAGCAGTTGTTGAGTTAACGCTGCCTACGATGGACATCGTTATACATATGTATTCATGGGATTATTTGAAATGCAGACAACTCTTCGATTTCCACTGATAAAACGTTCTTTCACATCCGGTTCGGTATTGGATTGCGAATAAAATTAACATCTCGCTATCACCAGCATTTAGACCTAGATAAACCATATAAATTTACCATATGGAAGCTCTCTCATCTTTCATGCAAACGACTTCTGTATATTTAGAAAGATTTCAAAACGTCCAGTGAAGATTCTAATTTACACTTTTGTTTCTTTAAACTGCAAGAACTCACAGCAATTTTCAAAGAAATTCATAATTTTCACATTGCTTATTTATAGATACAAAAGAACGTGTTATCTTTGTTTATTTGTTTTGAGATGCGTCAGCATCTTACATCATATTGCAGCACCAGTTTGTGCCTGTAGAAGGGTATGCATAAAGGCCAATTTGCATGTTGCGCGGGGTGAAAAACTCAGAATAACTCACTGAAAAAACCCTATTCCCTTCACCCGAGTTTGGCTAACTATATCTACGTTCGAAACATACCTTTACGAATTCCTTCGGTCTCCGACAAAATCGAATCCAGACCTCTTAACGAGTGATGAAACCATCACAAAG
This sequence comes from Mastigoproctus giganteus, assembly GCF_048544385.1. Taxonomy (NCBI): domain Eukaryota; kingdom Metazoa; phylum Arthropoda; class Arachnida; order Uropygi; family Thelyphonidae; genus Mastigoproctus; species Mastigoproctus giganteus. The sequence goes on along the minus strand of NC_143583.1, from coordinate 64,997,377 downwards.
GACAGCAGCAAAGAATTATGAAATAAACATTTGTATATACACTAAGTGAGCACTGTATGAACACTTAATACCGTGTTGGACCATCGTTCTCACCGACAACAACCGCTATTTGCCTGGTCACTGACTCCACTAGATGTCTGAAGACGTCCGTAGGGATCTGCAGCTACGCTGTCTGCAAGGCTTTCCATAGCGTCGGAATAGACAACGTTTGCGTATCAGTACGCCTCACTTCCCGTTCCGAAATATGTCAGGAGAATTTGAAGGTCAATCAAGATGAGCAATATGTTCCTCGAACCACTTATGCACAGTGCAAGCCCGATGACATAGCACATTATCGTCTTGGAAGATCCCATTTTCTGGGAAAAATGCAACAAGACAAGGTACACGTGGTCTCCTAAGAACTGCAGCACTGAATTGTGCTGCAGTTCCTAGGAGAATCACCTCCTGCCGGTAGACTTCACTAGTGAAACGTTGGTCCATACGCACCAGGGATTATAGTTCTTGCCAGCAAAACATGTCCCATATTAAGCAACAACTGCCACCTGCCTGGATAGTGGGGACCATACACGATGGGTCCATGGACTTGTGTTGCCTGCGGCACGCACGGAGGTGTCCGTCGGCTGTAAATATTTGTGTTTATGTAAAAATGGTGCACTAGTATTTGGACTCATCAGAAAAAACACACTCGTTTCCAGTCATTCACTGCTAAACCAGCATGTTGAGCAGTGAAGGACTGGAACACCACAATATTCGCCTTTGACGATGATCAACGGTGAGGAGAGGGTGTCCCTCGGGTCGTCTGATGTGGAACACAATACATCTGAGTGTGCGGTGCATCATCATTTGGGATATTGAGATGGCAGCTGTCACACAATTACCTGCCGTTGAGCCATACAAAGCGCTGCACCCTTCACTCACCACGAACATCCACCTTGGGTAATCCATCTTTACAGTTCTGTCGGCAGGATGTGGTTTGACCCATTCCACGCCATTCTTTGTACACGGTGAGCCATGAGCAACCGACAAAACATGCCATTTCCGATATGAAAGCACTCGATAGACGAGCTCCCACAATCAGCCCTTTGAAAACTCCGTGATATCTTTATTACGTCCCATAACTGATAATTTATCACTTTGACTTGCAGGACCAGAAGCAAATTACCACATTACCACTGTTCTAGCTGTTTTTTATACTTCGGTTTTTTTACTGCGAGCTATGCTGGATTATGGATAGGGTGGCCATAATCAGTCCATTATGGATAGGGTGGTCATAATTCAGTGATCACTGAGTGCATTTATACTCCAAATTTATAGAAATTACCATTAAATAATATTTGTCAATGTTAAGATGGCAATATATTACTGTATACTTCCTATCCCATTCTGAGGCAATCACATGAGCCAAGGGATCAAGCAGTTGCCTCAAACCACATGATTCCTCGTGTATTTTCATCCCATATGATACCGTCTGTAAAATGCGGGAGATGGAATAATTGTCTTGAAAATCTTCTCATAGCATGGATCGAGTCCACTGGTATATCTGAAAGGGCAGTGAAACTGTTGCATATTTAGAAATTTTTTCAGACTACATCACCTCTCCCACTTTCCTCCAAGAGTTCAAGTCTGAACTCCACAGAACCAAATCGCAATAATCCTAAAGTAGCCTACAGCAGCATCAGTCTCGGTAATTGATGATGAAAAGGATTTGGAAGTAACCATGCAATCTGATACGAAGCTTTCCCAACAGTGGAAAGTGTAGACAGACTGCTAGAACAGGAAAATTGAACTTGCAAATTTTTATTTTACTGTGTCGCGTCATTCCTCTTATGTTGTTTCATATGCTGTACGCTGTTCGGCTGTAAATATTTGTGTTTATGTAAATATGGTGAAACTCCCACTTGTGTGTGTTTAAGCAGAAGGTATGCTTCAATTGTCACGGTATTATGTTCTTACCAGTTTACAGTAGTTGAGTAGTAAAAGCCTTTGCGAGTAATTAATAACTCAAATATTTTATATTTCAGATAAAATGTACTTATAAATCAGATATCATGTATTTCATCTATTTTATAATTGTATTACATTTTGTAACATAGTTGTATATGTATGATCACCCCCTAGCCAGTGGTTGTAACCGGGTGTTCTCCTAAGAAAAATAAACTGATGATAATAATAATAAATAATACTAAGCAGCAATCTATCTACGTCTCATTACTCAGATCCATATCACTTCGAATTCAAGTTATAATTCAGGCATGTGGAGATTCTGCAAGATACTCTGCTCATATTTAAATATAATTGGTCCAATAAAATGCATCAAAGTAATTAATATAAATCGTAATAAGGATTATTTGAGATTTTTGTAGCTGCTCAAAGCTCGACATTGTTTCCGGGCCGCCATTTTGTTCCAAGATGGAATCTAGAAGAAGGAACATTCCACATGTATTTTTATCATGCGATCCTCTTCCTATGTCATTGTTATCTGCAAGTCCATCGTTTAATTAATGAATAAAATAAATAAAGAATAATAAGTCAAACTTGGGCAATACAATGTGTAAAATAAAAAAAAAAAAATTTTTTTCTTTTAAGTATAAGCATTTAGTTTATTTAGAAGTCCTGCAATTAAATGTTCTTTGTAGTTTCAAAGAGCAAAAAGAATAGCCAATTTACGGATATCGTTTAGAGTAACGAATAATTATTCACACAGAAAACATAAACAAAACTAAAGTGAAAATAAATAAACAAAAGAAAATGCTACCGTTGATTTTAATTATATTCCTTTCGTTGTAATGCATTCAGGTAAAAACATTAACAAATTAACGAAGAGTTATTTATTCATTTTAATCTCTTTCACCATCTGCCTTTAGATGATTGTATAACATTTTATTTATTTATTTATTATTTATTTATTTTTTTTTTTTCAATTTATGCGCTGCGCCAAAAAAAAAAAAATAATAATAAAATAAACTAGCACGTGCTAATGCTAACAGCGCGTGAAATGAAACATGGATTGGCAACTGCCTAAATGAATTTCATTACGTTTTCAATTTCAGCACTTCTGAGAAGAATCTACATTTTTCATTCGTGTTCGGCGCCATAAATATAAAACGAAACTTGAAGAATGACATTGAATAGCTACCTTTAATATAAAACAATAAATTAAATGAGAGCGAATGAATGAACGTAGCAGTTTAACAGAACGTAATCAGCTTTTTCGTGTAAACTAAATTCTCTCGTATCTTATTCTGAAAAAAAAAAAGAAAAGAAAAGAAAAGGGACTGCTGAATTCCTCTTCGACTTATTTCCAAAAGAAAGCCAAAAAATAATTAATAAAAAATGCACGAATATTCGTTGTCATAAGAATAAATGACAGACAAGGGATTTTGCAAATGAAGCAATATATTATTTCAGAAGACGGATAAACACTTGCAAAGCTTCAAAAGGCAATTTTAATTCGTCTTCATAACTGTGAAAGTAGCAGGCACTCTACAGAAGGACAAAGGCCATAAAAAAGCTAAACGGAAAAACCGATTGTACTCCAAAAGGTTATTATATTTTTTCTTTCTGGCTACACAGGAGATAAGGAAACGGCAAATGTTTTTCTTTAAGGTAAAAGAAAGCGAAAATATATAGAGGGAGGGTTGTGTTTGCTATAAAATCAAAGACAGAGCAATGGCAATGATTTTTTTAAGATTACATATAACAAAACCGACATTCTAGTCCCCTCAAACATTGAAATAAATACACTAAGTGGCCACGGAAATGGTAGCTCTTCTTTTTAACTACATTCTCCAGTATCGTGGAGAAAAGGCTACCTTCATATTTCAATGGCCACTCAGTGTATAAGAAAAACACTAGAATGGTAAGTTCAAAACAAATCTATTCCAACTGAATTAACTATTTTACTATTGAATAGGAATTACCAATTAGTAGTAGTAAATATTGGAAGATTTTGACCCATGACCTTCGAACGTAACAAGATTTATGGTCAATTCTTAGTTCAGAACATTATAAAACTCCAGTAATGTAGAGCAAGTAGATGGCAGTGTACTTGCCACTATAAATCAACTTGATTAAGGTGTTTACACGATTTTATGTGGAACTTAAGTCATATTTATTAGATATTTTCTAATTTTGGACGTATTTTCTCATTTAGTGAAAGCTTGTTCATCATTCCGTGGGTAAGAAACCACATGGAAACATCCAAATGTCCACCGTCCAGGTCAATAAGAATTCTCTCGTATTGAAACTAAACAAGCTCAAAGGCTGATTTTCAAATTCATTTTAAGTGATGAGATTTAAGTTGGAAACAGTTTGCAAGTCGCTTTTATATTGCAGGTGCACTAATCTCATTAAAATTAAGCACTGAAGTGTTCAAAAAATTATCCTGGCATCGAACCAATGGTGATCAGTTTATGGTTAGATGTTCCGGTTGAATTATTTAGAAAAACAACTACGTTGGAACTATTATTGCACAGAATAATTAAAAGATAAGACATTCTTTGTATTCCCATTTGGTAGTCCTCTACAAATTACGTCTTCTTTGTTTAATCTTGTTAGGGATTTTTTTATCTACTCCAGATAGGATTTAACTACATCTAGATTAGTGTAGCTTTAAGTGGTGAAATGGATTTCACTTTTTTCTTATTTTTTTCCTAAAAAATCGCCAGTGACGAAGACAATGTACGAATACCGTCCATCATTCAACAGTCATTGACACTATGAAGAGACGATTTTAATTAAACCCTCTACTTATTCACACCCTTCTGCTTTCATTTAGTGTTCCTCCTTTCTTCCAAACACGAGTTTATTAATTCATCTTAGAGAAAATTTGATTAATGAAATTATTATTTTTATTAATTTTTCCAAAGACCGAATTTTACACTGGAAAGAGCGAAGGTTTTATTCTTTTTTGTTGTTTTATATATTTTTTAAGAACACTAAGTGTTCATTAACAAACATGGGCATTCGGTGTATATAAAATCGTGGTGTTATATACACTGAATGCCCATAATAATAATTGCAGCCTAACGTGAAAATAAGCACCCATTTGAAACTTTTGTTTTCAAAATTTGCGCTTTCTTTTTGTGTGACGTTCAGACTCTGTGCTCGATTCCTTTATTAGCGTACAAAGTGATGAGAATGATTTTGAAATTTGATCTCTCTTGACTTCTTTGGCTTTGGGAAATTTTGCCCAATTCCACTCCACAATATGTCGCATTGTTGAGAGGTCACACTGCAAACACCACGTCTCTCACCTTTAACGATCGAATTCAGGATGTTGGGTTTGTTTTCAGCTGTCTCAATGAGTTCTCTGCAGAGTTCAACTCACGCCTGTCGTTGACCGTCTATTATCGAATATAGAACAAATCGAGCGCATGTTCGTTATCTTCCAGAGAGTCGCTTCCATGGGCGAACGTTTATGCCACTCGAAAACACGCGTACAAGACAGTTAATTCTCTCCATACACTTGCTACATCATTTCAACAGTTTCCGTGGATCTTTTTCCCAGTCAAAAACAACAAAACTTGATGTTTGCTCTTTGTTCCATTATCCCTCCACAACACAGACACAGGGGAGACGTGCAGTTCAGCTTAGTCTACTTTCTGAAATGTCAGCTTTCCCCTGACCTTGACTGCGGTATTCGAAGAACACTATTTCATTTCATGTTTACTTCTAGTAGATGGCAGCACCAGTACTCGTCTCAAAACATCAGTCTCATTTTCCAATGGCTGCAAATGTGTATTTAGTATCCTATGTAGGACTATAAGGCGACAATATATTGTATCTGTAAATTGTTTGTTTATCTGTGGTTTGCCTAGTTTCCGAAAAAGAAAAAATAGACTGCACAATCCTCGCTTGAGACCTCATAACTCAATTGGTCTTTTGAAAAAGGTCCATAAATTTTCCCCCTCATCGTTGACGGGATTCGAACCCGGATATTTTTCACGCGGTGTGGGGGAGGACGGTCCACTTCGCTATCTGCGAGGGCACTCACCAGGGTAGTTCACAAGGGAACTGTTCGCCTTCTTTTGAAGAGCTAAAATTAGAAGAAACTTACTCTGTTGACAAAACCATTGTAGCAGTATTATTGATGCTGTGGAAACAAAGCTTCGATTCCTTTCAAAGCTTTGAAAATACAAATATGGATCTTCAAACATCCAAAAAAACATTTTCAGCTACCTCACATTGTAAGCAATATAAATAAACTTCAGAACTACCTTAAAATATTGATCGATTTGCAGTAGTCGCTGTATAACTGGTTTATTTTCTCTCGCGAATATTTTAATTATCTCCTGGGACATGCGACACCAATTCAAAGGTAATTTTGTGTTGAAATATCTTCTAGCTAATAATAATTATGTTCTGAGCTTAAAAATTCGTACAAGACAATGATTTATCGTTGCGTTCCTTTTTAGTAACATCGACAACTAGTCTTTTACCAAATCTCCGCAGAATAACCCAACGGACAAAGGATACCAGACATAATTAATCAAGCGGTTTCTCGAAGACCACACACACACAAATTAGCGTAATAGGTGTTGCAGGGTAGAGTGGTTGTTTTGTGCATTATAAATTAAGCCGTGATGAATGCTAGCCAGTTAAAAGTGCTGAACCTTACCGATGTCTTTGCAGATTGGATCCGCATGCATAGGATTCGAGCTGGATTTTTTGATAAATAAGATTAATGAGGTAATCGAGTAATTAACACAAGGTAGGCTAAACTCTTGTTGTCTTTCAAAAAGGTTTGCTTTCTCCTTTGGAGATAATGACAGCCTGTACAGAGTATTTTTCTTCGTTAACAGCGCTTTCTGTAATTGGAAATAGGGACCAACGGATGATGAAATAAGAGCAGGCCCCATTATGCGTCTGGTGCGATAGCGGGTCTCACAAAGGGCTATTTTTTTAACTCTGTTGGCACACAATTCGTATATTTGGATTTTAATTCCAAGGGTGTTGATTTTACTTTACATGTGCGTACATCTCTGTAAAATTGGTTTTATTATTTATTTTCCTTCTGCAGTTTCAGCGAATTTGCTGAGTAATAATCATTTATCACAAAGTTCATCCAAACAGATGAGCCAGTTATTTTAAATAAGTTAATTAGCTCATTTAACAATATCAGAGATGATGGTATCTTATCCCTCTAATCGACCAGGGCGATGTTCATCCAGCATATTTTTATCAAAATATACAATTACGTGTTAAAACAAGCAGTGATAAGAATAAGTAGTAATTCATTCAGTCCCTTGTTTATTTTCTTCTGCATTTCTGTGTAGTGTAACCAATGCATTTTTTTTTATTAAATAATCCTTACGCTTCATTGCGTGACAGTCATCCTTTGACATTTATTAAGGACATCTCTCAACATCATTATACAGGGGATCTTTCTAGCCGCTACCCAAGACAAATTTTATTTTATTTTTTCGATTAAAACTGATACAAATAAGTTCAATACGAACATGAGTTATGGAATATTTTACCATAATTATATGTTTATTAAAAGTGAGAAATCGGCACGGATCTTCATTACACGAAATAAAACCATGTTTCTCTCTCATCTTCCAGCGAAATGGATTATCATAGCGTACATATATTTTCTTATTAGCGTTTATTTCTACTTTCTTATCAAAGGACAGAAAAGAAAAAAGAAATTTGGGGAAAAAAAAGGCTAAAAGAAAATACCTAATCTGCAATGCAAATATTTCCATCCCATGAATATAAATTTCATTTCAGAGTCTTGCAATCGACATGCGTTTCTAAAGATAATTTAGTAGACTCCTTTCTTTTTTTTTTTCTTTTTTTAACCCTGCCGAAAAATGCTGACGAAATATGCAAAGCATCTAACAGCATCCTGAATTCACGAGGTACTCTAAAAATCTTAAAACTGAATTTTGTTTAGCATTAATTCCATTTCTAGTTAAAATGCGATGTATTATTTAAAGATGAGCTAATGGATATCTTTCGATATTCAGTTTTTCCATTTGATATTTCGGCTTTTTTTTAAAGCACCAACTCCAATTTAAGACAAATTGGCTTGCTTAATGAGCTCATTAGCATACAATGAAAATAAAGTAATTAGAAGCATCTCATTAATATCTTTTGTGCAGCTAGTGTAAAGTTCGTTGTCCTAAATCTTTAGAAATCACCAAAGAAAATCTATTTTCATCCCCCATTACTTTCACCCAATGAAGACAGAAAATGTAATCTGCATAGTGACAAATTTTTTTCGACTAATCAGTCAATATTTGTCAGTATTGAATATTTTTCTATTATCCAATGTCTTCAGAATTTACTTAACTTTTCTGAAAAGAGGTGGTAATATCGTCCAGTTTCTCCTTATACACCTACACCCTTGTATCCGAATGCGTCTAGTTTACTATCTGCTTGTTTCAGTTGAGGCATCTGTCACTAGGGGATGTTGTGGTTGCTGCAATTAAAATGGCAACCATTAAAGGTGCCGAAAGAACTTCAGTTTACCTGTGCGACATAAATTTAGCGCACGTTACCATGAAAATCCACTCATCAGATGCTTTATACACAAAAACTGTTGTTGTTGCTCAATGCGAAGAAAGGAAATTCTTCTAAACATTAATTAAGACAGCATCCAAACTAAAAGCAGGTTTTTTTGGTTTGGTTCACACAAAACGACTTATTGGGCAAACTTTTTTTTTTATCGTTTTAATTTTAAACAGAAAATCTTAAAAATTATACAGTTTTGTTTAAACTCTGGTTTCAAGAAACTCTTATCGATATCCGGTTACTTCCACTGGAAAGCTGAACTAAATTAAAATATTAGTAGTTCCCGATTCCTAAAAGTTGGTAGGTCCGCGTTTATGATTGATGATTACGAAAAACCACATGAGATTGAGCTCTGAGATTGCAAACAATGTCTGCATTCTCAAGGCTCATTACAAGGATCCGCACTTTACAAACAAACCAAACTCCAGCGACATTATTCGAAACGATACGACTGTTCTGACCAGGAATTTGATTCCTGCGTACACATCAAACCGAATATAACTGAAGCAATGGGAACCGGGTAACACACGAGGTAAATCGAGAATGAAATTCCCGTGAGTTGTACGGGTGTGGAAACGAACCTACAGAAGCTGACATTGTCTTTATCGTTACGCCCTGTAAAATACTTCCGTTTCATTAACCCATCCTTTTCGGTTATTCCATTAAATGTGGGTGATCGATGTGTTTAACAAACCTCACTCAACTTTCCGTGGATGCGACAGATTTAATTTAATTCTCTCCAATTCGGTTAGAAAAGTAGAAGCATGAAGATGTTACCACAACTTTCAGGGAGCGTCTCCATGAGTGATTCCAAGTTTCGTGGCCGAGGATATTCTAAAATTACTTGAGCTTGCCAAAACTTCGCGAAGACTTCCTTTGATAACATCGTGATGCTGTTCAGAAGATGCCACGCAACAAAATTACTTTGACTGATAAATACGAACGAAATGTCGATTAGACATGCGATCAGCGGCCTGGAAATGAATCTAGGAAAGGGTGAAGGGGAATTAGCGAGCTAATTACGTGAAAGAAACATTTCATCTTAAAAGACTAAGGCGCTCTTCTACAGGTTGTGTAGAGAGCGAGAGAGAGAACAGCATGAACTTCAACCATTTTTGGTGACATGTGAGACCATATTAGCCAATTTTATGTTTGGGCTTATACTCCATAAATATAAATAAATAAAAAACGTGTAAACACAAAAACTCCTTGTTAGATTTGTTTGGTTTTCGGATTGATTATATTCTCTATTTGAACGCCTGACTTTTCATGGATCGTGATTTATTTTCAAGCTCAAGATTGAAAAACTTATTTTAAACGAATATAATAAAAATATTTTTCCAAAATAGAATGCTACGTTTTCATTCTTTGATCAATAATCTTTCAAGAAGCCTAGATAATTATTTTCGTTTATTGCTGTTGAATATTAGAGGATCATCTGAAATATTGAACAATTCTCCATTGCATGAACTCGTGGCATTTACTAAGAGAACAGCATTTCTAGTTGAGTTTTAATACCTTATTATGAATAAAATGGTTGTTTATTATATCTCCGACGTTTCGAGATGATTTAATTAATACGCTATTATATTTCAAAACATAAAGGTGTTTTAAAAACTCCAGCTGACTGGTCTGAAGTTAAATCTTTGTGTGTGAAAGGCAATAGACGTTGATTGATGAGCAGATCAAACACTCCACTTTTCTCCGTCTGTAGTTAGTTCTCTTGGTTTCTCCCTTCCGTTTTAACTACTAAGTTTAATTAAAAGAGTTAAAAAAGTGCAGTTTTGGTTGGAATACAGGAAGTTATAAGTTTAAACGACATAAAATAAACAATCGAATTTAAAATATAGATTTTCTTTGTATTTATTTTCATTCAAGCGTGATTCTGCTCTTCCCAAATGTGTAGTACCATAACACGTTCACTGTCACATGATTGGGCTTTTATCAGATACAAATCAACACTCGGCCTTCATACATAACTAATTATTTGAATTAAACTATTCCTTGCGTGTGCATATAACCAATAATTTTCAGTATATCTCAATAATTATAGTGTTTTCCGGAAATCTGGTTGCAGCTTGCTGTTCCCGGAATAGAAATGCAACGTTATTAATAACATTCTTCTACGTTGACAAACTGAAAGCCATACCTGTAGGATATCATGAATATTAGTGAGGTCCTACAGTAATCTCCGGCTTCCTCAAATTTCTATGCACGTGAGTTTCAACGTACTCCCGCTCGAATTAATAATTTGTAGCTGGAGATTGAAATGACAGTCCGTTTCGTTACTTTTGATTGAATAGCTCTGACTACCGAATCTGCGAGTTCATGTTCTAACTACGCTTGCACGTGTGTGTGGGCGTGGGTGTGTGGAATAGGTGGGTCCAAGTAAATAGAGATGACAGCTTCATATGCAACTCTTCGCGTCAACTGATTTTGCTCATATAATGATTCCAAAATTTCTTCTCTCACTCTCTCTCTATCCGCTACACTGTTTTTTTCTTCTTCGTTCAACCTCCATCATGGTGGAAAAGATCAGAGTTCAAATCAAGGCTATATATAAGGAGTGTGCATATGGCATCTGTAATTTGCGTGTATAATATGATTGGTTTACGTATATCGATTAACTTGACCATAGTTTCAAAAAGGCGATAAAAATTTATCCAGTCCAGATGGAATACTAACCCCCGCCGTTTTCGAAATGGAGAATGGCTGTGATTATCCGCCGGTGGATACTCAAGAGGTATGTGTTTGTGTGTGTTAAAATAAGACTTCAGGCAAATCTATCACAGATTTGTCTGAAGTCTTATTTTATACTTTCCCTTCTCAGTCGGATTATCGAATTTAAAAAAAAAAAAGGCTTGTTCAAGATTCATTTGGTCGTTAAGAAAGGTAAACAATCCTAAAAAGGATATCTAAATTATAGATTATTATATCTCCGTTCTTAATCCACAAACGGAATAACTAATAATAATGTTGAATTAATAACGCGAAGAATATGGCTTAATGCGAGCTCCCAAATCAGACAGATCGATTGAAAGGTTAAACAGAAATGTGTGTTTTGTTGCAGTCTAAACACGTCCGCGCAGTACTTGTTTATGTTAAGCTGAGCTCTAGAAGCTCATATGTTTCTGAGTACATTCCTGCAACGTCTCTCCATCGAAGTGTATTAGGACTAGAGCATTGAGCTGACTGACAGGAAACTCTCATCTCAGTCAGGGACAAAAGTGGTAAACAGCACATATTGTTTTAGCTTCTAAAGAGCCAATTTATGATTGATGTTGCAAAGGTTTTACGAAGATCCGTGTGTACATATCATATCCTTCTCATTAAAGAAATTTCAGGATTGTTTAATATTTTATGCCAACAAAACTAAGGCCACGAGACATTAGTATACTGGTTTCATAAATTGCCTTCATTCTACGGTCGGTTAGTTTGTTTTATGGGATAAAACCACCATACATCCTTCACCCAAGACTGATTAACTATCTATCACTTTTTATTTTTTATCTGAAATTTCAGATCGACTTTCACTCTATTCAGCACTTCCCAAATCCGATCATCTGTCATGCGAAAGAACGGCAGGTGAATCGCAAAAGAAATAAAGCCAATTAGATTTATTTGTGAATCAAATTTTGTTAATTGTCACGCTCTCTGTTGCGAAGTTGGAAAAATGCATTCCATCCAGATGCCAGGGAAGAACTCGCTCTGAAAGTTTTAAGCGCAATCATTTCTAGGCACACTTTAATTGTACCCTGCAGTGTTTAAGATATTCGCGAGCACGCCAGGCCATACGTGATTAACCACCAACCTAATTTTTCTAAAGGAAGCGAATTGCGTTCCCCTTCCCCACCCCCATACACACCCTCTCTTCGATGCCGTAATATCGGGACTTATAATTAGGCAGAACGCAGTGAACGAGCCATCTTGTGACTGGATCTCCCTAACAAAATGCAATTTCCGCGTCTTCGAAACTGCTCAGTTATGAGATCACTTTAATGGAATAAATAGCCGCCTAGTGCTGTTCTTTTTTTCTTCTTTTTTTTTTAACTTTTATTGTCGAAAAATACGCGAGATGATTTACAATAACAAGAGCACGTGCAACTGCTAAATCCTCTTTCGGTAATTGTCCGCTCTTTTTAGCCACGCTAGAGATAAAAGATACTAGCAATAATAATAAATGGCTTTATTTAATCCTCAAATTTGAAGACATCTGAAGAAGATTTATTAGGAAAACTCGAAACGCTTTTTAGCTAGCATCATAACAAAGAACTGCATTTATATTCTCGTAAGATTAAACTATTTTTAATGACTGAATATTATCCCCACATTTCATTTTCTTATTCTTTCTTATTCATTGAGGTTAATCTCACTGATATATGCATAACTTTTCTTTTAAAGCTGGATGATCCTTTCATTTATAACTGCATTTCTCAAAAAGAAGTGGTAAGCGTGTATCATCTTTGACACGTCCATATCTGAGTCTTTATCTGTGCATATAAATTGAATTTAGAAACGTCTTGTACTGGCGGTGTTCTTAATAAAATTCTTTTATATATTATCAAGAAAACCCGGAATTATACATCTAGAGAACTGTGTAACACTGGTTAGACAATTCCCACAGACGACCATTGGTTGCTGGAGTAGTCTTCAACTACAATAATCGTTCACTAATTGTCTGATTCCAAACTAATTGTCTGATTCCAAAAGAGAGGACACAATTGACAGAAGAAATCGTCATACTTCATGATAATACACCCCCACCACAGTGCCAACCCGATTCAAGCCTTGTTTCAAGGGATATGTTGGGAAGCATTCAAACACACCGCGTACAGTTCACATTCCTCACCATTTGAGGAATGTGAACCTCAAAATGAAATTCTTTAATAAAATGCTTAATTAAATGCGCACACACTTTGCATTTTGGGGAAAATATTTGGCAACCCACCTCGTAAAATACGGTAAATTAAAATATTTATGCAGTACCGTGTTAAGAATTGGTTGGCAAATTCCAGTTCTCAACTAGACGATCAATTTCTATTCCTGTTAAGAAGAAGAAGAAGAAGAAGAAAAAGGAAAGGAAACTCTACTCGTCGTTTGTATAAAGCCCATATTATATTATCTAATGATTCTTACAATAAACCTGTGTGTGAAAACAGCAGTTAACTATTAACCTGAGTCTCTGTAGGACTCACTACAGCCCAAATCCATTTTAGTGGAGAATGCAAAATAATTAACTGCGAAATAGCGACCCCATACTTATAATGATATTATATTTACATGACGAAAATTGCTAACCTTTCTGCTTTTAAATTTTAAAATTATTAAGGGAATACCTATCTGCCTGCCTATTGTGCATATTTACATATGCCCATGCTTGGTATAGTAACCTCGTTCTTCATATTCGTCCCCTTAATTAAAAGTTTCCTATGTTAGAAAAGTTTTTTTTATTTTTATTTTCTTTCCAGCGCTATTACCTTCATAACGCTTCCCTCTTTTCATATGCAAATACTTGATTTCTTAGCTCAACTAACAGGCATACAAGTCAGGTGATATAATAGAAGTGCACGGGTAAGGTCTTAAGTAATCGCTTATTTCATCGCGTTGAGAAATTTCTTAAAGTACACACTCTCTCTTTGGGACGTGGTATACTTCAAATAGCCTGAGCAAGAAGGGGAGATACACTGTTGTTATAACCTCACCTTTAAAGTTAACTCCAAAAATACTTTTGGAGTTAATTTTACTGGTATAATTGTGGGAGCGAAGTTGAAAAATATGTAATTAATGATATTGAAATTTCGCAAGATTTTTTAATGAAAAAACTTTCGAGCCTACAGGCCAGTAAGGCTCCTGGAGTTGATAGAATATACCCTATAATCTTGAGAGAGGCGGCAAGCGAGTGCATTGAACCACTGAGGCTGGTTATGCGAGCATCACTAGACTCTGGAGAGATTCCGTTGGATTAGAAAAGTGCCAATGTATCTCCCATACATAAGGGTGGCTCTAAGAGTGAAGTGGGAAATTATCGACCTGTCAGTCTGACTTCAGTGGTAGGGAAAATCATGGAGGCAATGATCAAAGGTGGAATTCAGGATCATTTGGATAGAATTGAAATTCTCAAGGATACTCAGCATGGTTTTGTAAAGGGAAAATCATGTTTAACAAATCTGGTTGGCTATTTTGAAAGGGTCAGTCATGAGCTGGATTTAGGGAATAATTTGAACATTATTTATTTAGATTTCAGCAAAGCTTTTGACTCAGTCCCACATGAGCGGTTGCTTTATAAGCTGGAACAGGTTGGAATCACTGGGAAAATCCTTAGATGGATAGAAGGGCAGGAGGCAGAGGGTTGTGATAAATGGCAATTCCTCAGATCGAGTTGATATAAGAAGTGGGCTTCCCCAAGGATCAGTATTAGGACCACTGTTGTTTTTAATTTTCATAAACGACATTGATGAAGGGATAGAGGGCGTGATGTCTAAATTTGCAGATGATGTTAAAATTGGTAGAGTAGTTAATGATCACTGTCAAGCTGAGCTTCTTCAGCGAGACCTAGATAGACTTCAGGAATGGTCAGAAAAATGGCAGCTATGCTTTAATCCAACAAAGTGTAAGGTATTACCCCTCAGAAACAGTAAACAGCTTATTCACTTAGTGGAGTTCAACTAAACCCAGTACTGGAGGAAAGGGACTTGGGTGTTACGATACGGTCAGACATGAAATTCTCTGAGAATTGTAAACAGGTTGCAAGGAAGGCCCATGGTGTCCTATCGATGATCTATCGAACTTTTGCAAGTAGAGATAGGGACGTGCTAATCCCATTATATAAGGCTTTTGTTAGACCACACTTGGAATACTGTGTTCAAGTATGGAGACCGCACCTAAAGAAAGACATCGAGCTTCTTGAAAGGGTGCAAAGACCGGTAACTCGCCTGGTGAGATCGGCAAAAGGGTGTCCATATGAAGAAAGACTTCGAATATGTGGGTTGCAGAGTTTGGAAACTAGACACCTTAGAGGAGATGTGATTGAAGTGTTTAAGGCTCTGAGAGGCATCAGTAAAATGAATGAGAACTAAATTTTCAAGATTATAAATGATGCTAGAACTAGGGGACATAATTGCACCTGAGAAACAGTAATCCCAAAATAACTTATTCACTTGGTGGAGTTCAAGTAAACCGGGGGGAAATGTTTAGATTTGACTGCAGAAAGTTTTATTTTAGCCAGCGAGTTATAAATTAGTGGAATAAGTTGCCTACATGGGAGGCAGGGGCTGACAGTTTGGGGAAATTCAAAGGTCATCTGGATAGTACCTTCGGGTGAGAGAAACGCATAGGATGATAGGTTTAATTTCCTTTTCTTTTATTAACTATTAGTTTTGTTTTGTTTTTTTAATCATTGTTTTATTCGGTTTTTTTTTTTTTTTTTTTTTTTTGGCTGGTGCAGTATAAGCCATAGGCTTTCTTGCACCATGCGGCCATTACTAATACTAATACTAATACTTTTATATTTATCTGCTAAGTTCAAATTTTAAATGGATTATCTCGGATTAGTTTGCCAACTATGGTGTTTAATCTTGAAATTCTGGGTTAAAAATTCTTTCTCTGGACTCAGGTTTGCTCAGATTTCTTTGGTCCAGCATATCTTAAGCGCACTTTCTATTATGTACAATATAACATTATCATTAAAATGTGAATGATTGTCATTGGAGTACCACGCCATAGGAATTGGCACACTCTTGATTCTATCACCAAGTGGTCAATAAACCCTTCTCCATCAAATAAAGTTAATATTTATATACAGTATATTAATTTATTCTTTTTATTTAAATAAACTACTGTTATCCTTTAATTTATTTTAATATTAGCATTTTATTTTATTTTTAACTGGACGTCATTTTTGTTTGCACATCCCACTCGATTATGCATTCTGTAATCTGTCTATTTTCACAATAATTATCTCATAGTCCGATAGGCTAACTGCAATTCTTTTTCTTTCTGAAGAAGCCACAGCTATAAAATTTAAAGTCCCACGTGCCCAACTCCATTGGGCACGTGGGACATTAAATAAGCCATATTTCAATGGCTATGCAAGTCCTATAATTCCCTGATGAGTTAAAGAGATTTTAATTTTTAATCTTCCACGATTTAAAAATTTGAATGCTTCCTATTAAAATAATTAACTTTTATCAATTGAGAAACATAAATCAATACTTTAGAATAAAATTTATTATTTACAATCTTGTTCCATTTAAAAAATTCAGCCTCTTCTAAATATTTAATTAGTTTAATTTTGTTTTAGTATCTTTTTACTTGACATCTTGCTAATGTATCTTGAATTGGTTTTTTGTTTTCAAAGCAGCTTTCTCCTTTGAGTAGCATGATTGCTTTTCTTCTTGTCTGCCTGCTAGCGAATTTTCGTAGTAAATATCTAATTTAATTTTTAATGTCTCTTTGTGTCAACGTACACGCGTTTAACACTATAATTACGTTCCTCAGAGATCTTTTTTCTAAATATTATAAAAGACAAAAGGAATAATTTTACTTTCATTTTACTGTCTTTTAGGTCTCCTGCTAATTACCTGAGTGCCACATTTCTTTTGTTAACTGTAACATATGCATGACTTTCTCTATATCAGAAGCTTCCTTCTATCCAAATAAACAACTTTCTTAACTTGAAATTATCTGAAATAACCACACGACATTCTTTTTTATTGTTTTCTATTGAAGAAGAAGAAGAAGAAGAGATCTTTTATCTGTGAGAATGTGTAAAATGTATACTAGATGCCAAAACAAGTATATATCAGAGATTAATAAGTTAATTGTTCATCAGTACAAAGTACTAAATTCGTAATGAGAATATGCTTTATATGTTGATGATTGCATTCATGGACATAGCTCGTGTGATTCCAAAGATTCGGTGACTTTTCAGGTGAATTTAATACAAACATTGATCTTGTAAAAGACATTGAGTTTTATGCAATTTTTTTCAAACAAATATTTTTATAAATTAATTTATTATAAATCTGAAAATGATTTAGAAGTCGAACTAGCTGATTTTAAGCCGTTTTATTCCAAATTGGTTTTTGATTATGGCTAATTCCTTGCATTTACTGCAATATGTATTTCCAAGATTCTTTAGAACTAGCCAATATCTATAGAAATGACTGAAGTTTTTTTTTTTTTCTTGCAATGGAACTATGTGTTGTTTTGCAATAAATCGGCTGTATCATAAAGAGAAAATTCAGTTATAGTATCTGAATGAATTAAAATATCTTAAATTTGACCAGAGCACTGGACTTGCTAGATTTCTGATGGAATTCCAACGAGTTTGAATTTATCGGTCCATTCAATTTGAAACTTTTAGAAATCTTAATTAATCTGCAATTTCTTTACAAATCGAAAATCCGTGGGCTCCTAAGACATGCTCCCACATCTAGGGTAATATCTCCAGAACTTCTGGGAAAATTTCTCGACTCTATCCAAAAGACAGTAGCTATGTTAATCAACGAGTCTTCCCTCAAAAACCCACTCCACTCCCTATCACAGAGATGTTCAATTCCTGCAGTATAAGTACTAGAATATAAATGCTTTCTCTTTCTCTTCTTGTAGTACGGTTATTTGTGCATGATTAGGACAGATTATAGTATTAACCGATTAATAAGATTCCACGCATTTCAAGTTAGTGTTATTCCGACCAATGTATTTTAAATTATATATCTTATTCCAAATCTGAATGCAATCTGGAGTGAAGAAAAACGTTTTCGCAGCTAGGGTAGATAAATTTACATTTCCGGTTCAAATACAAGTAAATAAACGCTGACGTAATTGGTGTTTTAATACCAGAAAAAAAGAAACATAATTTAGAGCGTCGTGTTGTGATTTTATTATATTAAGGCGACAGCTCTGAAGACTTTTGTATAATGGGGAAAGTATCGGGTAAAAGTGTAATGTTGCAACAACCTTTTTGGTTAGCTGTTTTAGTTATGCACGCGGGAGTACTCAGCACAGCTGAGGTAAGGTTTAGATGATGATGATGGGCGGCAATGCCCATTGCGAAAGAAAAATGGTGTACTTCGAAGTAAAGTCGTTTGAAAAAGTATAAAGCTAAGACTAGCAGCGACACTCAAAGTAAACGAAAGAACTTTTAAGAGAGTTGAAATTGCGCATTTCATTAGAATAAGATGAAGGTTTAGAAGTAAGTTAAGCGAGGAAATAGGAAGATTGGAGGGGGAAAAACGTATGAAACACAAAAATGTTTGAGGACCGTTGAAAGTGAATGAAATCGGTAAAAGGTAGGTCCAAGTTCTTTAAGGTGATTAGTTTTTCTTGGAGAATGTCTGAATTTTAGATGAGAATGCTGCCAACGTTAAATGAAATTCAGCTCACGGCGAAGAATAGGTTTTTTCTCCCTAAATTTCAAATAATTAGCTTGACGAAAGATATCAGAGAATATAAAGGAATACCGATGATCGTTTTTGCACATAAATGTTCAAAGAAAACTAAGATATTACGTTACAATTTTATTTGTACCTAAAATGAGTATATAAAACATTTTTAAAATCATTAAAATAATTATTTTAATGATTATTTAGAATAAGCAATAAAATAAACAACAGCTGATAAAAGTAATGATTTTTATTTTACTACAAAAAAATTTTAACAATTTGTCCTCTAGAGGGAGATAATTATGAAACATGAAGAATGCTGTAAGGAATCATCGGGAACACCATGAGAAAGGATCAAGAACACCATGGTACTACAGACCATGAGAAAGGATCAAGAACACAGAGCGTCCTATGAAACTTGTGAACTGCTCCCATTGTACCGGTCAGTTTCCCAGAAAATCTGTTTCTAAACATGAAGAAAAATGTGAGTATGCAAGGCTGAAATGTCCCAACTGCAATACAGAATTACAGAATTAGACCGCAAGAACTTATCAACACATTTAACAAAGAAATGTCCTGCTCTGTTCGTTTCTTGCTCCTGCTGTCAAAAGAAGTACAAGAAGGCCAATATCACTGGTCATGAAGTATTCTGCAAAGAACAGTCCACAAAATGTCCACTCTATTCAACAGTCTTTAAACGCCAACATCTGAACACTCACAAAAATTCAGAATGTCCAATGAGTATCATTAAGGGCACCCTCTGTCAAAAGGAGTTTCTAAGAAAGAAGGAACTACCCATGAAGGAACTTGTAAATATGCTGTTATGAAATGTCTTTATTGCATCAGACACAATGGTATCCGGTGGTAATAAATGTGTCAAACGTTAATAATTAAAATAAGAAGGCAATTCGAATTAGAGAGAGTCCGAATTAGTGAGATTTTACTGTAAATATACACTCATTTTTGTACCACGATTGCTTTTAACACACGGAACGATCATAAACGTGGGCGAATTCCATTCTGTTCGGGAAAGAGCTGAATAAATGTAGAACATGCGCATGCTCAAGTTTTGAGACTCATGAATATGATAAAATTGCCATATACAAAATGTAGCCAGAAATGTCAACGCTGGAAGTACCTCATACAGTGTGTATGAATATTTGTATGAGCTGATGTACCATGACTTGTTAATGTATCTGGTACAAGCGCTGATACACGTATCCCGATGTAAATGTAGTTTCAGAATCGCCTCCAATTCAACGTAACTAGACTTCACAGTAGGCAGAATACAACTTTCAGTTTCCACTGTGCAGCACCAGTTAGTTTTATACTGTCAGTGCAAAATATACAAGTAAATTTAGAACATTTATATAATTTCTAGGCAATTATGGTCTCCTATTCAGTCATGACTAAAAACTGGTTTATGGGTCATTATGACGTCACGTCTATGATAAAAACAAAAACGAAACTACAATCGGTCCATTGCTGATGTCATTATTTAGCCACACATTAGGGAAACGTTGCTAAAGAGCAATATAATACACACGCCATATGGATTTATCGATCCAAATATCAGTTTTTTTTTTCGCTTCCAAACGATAGAACTTGTTGGTCTGATTACCAAACGATCAAATCTACGTTGTCTTTTCCCATTAATGCGCGACACAAACTCATCATTGGGGGTCATTACGAGCGCGTTACCAGGCGTTGCTTTACCACTAAGCATGATAATGATCTCCCAGGCATATGATACCTTTCCAGTGCAGGTGTCACAAATTATTTTCTGATGAACTTCGCGGTTATTTCCACTATGATCAATGCCGGGATGAGATTATACACAAGTCTATTAAAGTATCATTAAGACTATGTTTAATTAATATGACGCCCGCTACCAACGTGATTTTAGTGGGAAGATAACATCAATTAAATATACCACATGGATCGTCAGCTGAATTCTCCATTTCTATTTTTATTTCTCCCGTCATTTCATACACAGTTTATTTCTCTGTTCCTTGTAGTGATCATTTGTCATTCTTGAACCCTCCCCCCAAAATAAGTTTTATGAATACACATAAGAACATATGCGGAACATTTCTTGTTCATGAAGGTGGCTCATATGTTTTACCACCGTTCATCTTCAAGCAGAAGGAAGTCTGTTCAACCTGCTTAAGATCCGGCTATAACAGAACAGCGTTCATCTTCCAGCAGAAGGAAGACTGTTCAACCTGTCTAAGATCCGGCCAGAACAGAATTGCATAAAATGTCTTTCATTTGGCTTTGAACACATTTCTTGTGGCACTTGTTAAGTAACTTCGCTAACAGCAGGAGCCACTTCCAGTCCTATGTGCATTGCCCTACCATTAATATCCGGACACCAGCATATCTAGAAATAACTTTTACTTAGAGGAAAACTAATAAAGCATGCTGAAACCTTTATGACAGCCTCCTCGTGGAATAGTCTTCACCAGTATTTGTAATTTTTGGGTGATATTTTCCGCTATTCGGCCTTCAAAGCGGCGACTTTGATCGCCGAATAGCTTGAATTCTGTTTTTTTGAGCGGTCTCTCCTCACACACATACGCACGCATGCACGCACCGATGATCCAATTCAACCTGGAGGTTCTCTATAGGGTTTAGGTTACAGCTATGGGCCGACCAGTCCAACTTTTCGACGCTGATGTCCCCAAAAACAGTCCGTCACAGCGCGAGCAGTATGACATGGAATGTTGTCCTGCCCATACAGGTATAGGCCTTCTCTGATGTGATGTAAGGCATTACTATCCAGGATGTCTAGATGGGCCTCAAAATTCATGCTTTTGTCCAAACTATCAATAGGAACAGGCCAAACCATGGAAAGCAGCCACAGACGATCACGCTGCCTCCACCAACCTTCATTGTTGCGATGATACAATCTTGCATGTAGCTTTTTCCGGGCTTCCACCACACCCATTCACAACCGTCAGACTGGTGGACCAGGCACTGTGACTCGTCACTCCAAAGCGCAACGTTCTCCGATTGAAGTCCACAAACGGCGGGTCTTACACCAAACTAGACAGTGTCTGGTAATAGTCGGGGTGATTAGTAACTTATAGACGGCTGTACGACCCTGGTAAAGCTTGTCATTCAGCGTTCTGCACATTGTACTGGTGATGACATTTGTTCCAATCTCTGCTGCTGAGGGCCTGCATATACGTTACGTTGCTATGCGCGACCTACTATCCGAGTGGACTGTTCTTTGCAAGGCTCTCCTGTCATGTTCCGTCAGCTTCAAATGTTTTCCAGGTCACTTTGCGACAGTTTTAGCACCAGTCCGCTTCTATATGTGGATCTTATGGTCAATCGTCAACCTAAGAATCATCAACGCCGTTGAAATGTCACATACAGGCCAGCTATGTATGTGTCACCCTATTATCATTCCGCGCTGGAAGGTCTGTTCACTCCATCGATCGTGGCATCTAGCACTCACATTCGTACGTCTTCTTGAATGTCTATGAGCATATTTATAGTTGTGTCTGACACGTGGTGCTTGGGTAGGACGTGACCAACTGTCACTGGGAAGGTGACCGGATATTAATAGTAAGGCAATGTACATGTCATTCAGCCACAGATTATGCACTTAATCTAGCATCGATGCATATGCATGAGCTGATTCTTCTCTTGATGATGAATATACTAGCCTTGTTTCCATTTTGTCTTTGTTCCCAAAGAGGTTTAATTTCTGCTAACCTGTCTTATTCAGCTTATTGATTTTTCTTGCACAATTTACAGAGGGACAGCAAAGTTGAAGAATTTTGTGCATTCGGATCGATTCGATTCTATATTTAGCTGTATCTCTAATTATAAACAAATAGGAATTCCATTTTTCGTAGACGTTTTGCAGCTTTTAGTTTGTGGTATCCTTTTATATAGGAAAACATTTTGGTGAAAAGACATGGCTACAAAACAGAACTTGGTTTTCCTATACTCTATAACGGAAAATCAACTTTAAGATGTTTATGGTCACGATTCTCAGTGAGCTTTCGTTCTGTAAGTTCGAGAAGACTTATGCGTGTCAAATGTATTTGCAGTGAAAAAGTTTCCTCCGTTTCCCAACATTTCCCTTTAAAAATCGTGGCTTATAGTCCGATACGTCTTATGGTCCAAAAAATACGGTATCTTAAACTGAAACAGCGTTTGAAAATTTTCAGCGAATGAACACGTACACTGTAACTAAAATTAAAATTATTACATTTGAAAGAGCGATGTTTTATGAAGCAGATTACATAAATTTGCATTAATTTAAATGAATAATAGTTTACATTCTCTGTATTTTCTTCTGGATCTTAGCAAAAGAAAGAAATGCTTAATAAGAGTGTATACATCTCGGCTTCAACCTCAGTTTTATTTATTATCGATAAGTCATCTGCGCTCTCTGGTGTCACATTCTTTCCAGCCATATTTATCAACGATACCATTTATAGGAAATACGTTAGCGGAAGAGATTATTTCAATAGAACAGGAAATCTTTATCAGTGCAACCGTATTAATAAATTGCGAGGCATGTATCATAATGGCGGTCGGTTAGAGGACACAGCCATTGCGAAAGCACACAATAAATGCGAATGTAATATCGTCATCCAGTCTTGTTGTCTGCTTCTATATGTCTCAACTGTCACCCACGTCAGCGACTCGATAACGATTTTCGATTGTATGGCCAGTTATAAAATGTAGAAAACTTTTATGGATTCTTACACTGCAGATGCATTAAACATCAGTAAACTATCTTCTGTTATTATACTACCAGATGTCAGTTCTACAATTAAACCTAACGGTTGATTCAATGATTCATTAAAGGTCGCATCTCTGTATGCAGCTATTATATATAGTCTGTTAAATATTTCGTACTATTACAGTGTATAATTTACCAAAGCCTGTTTGCATGTGTCTGTTACACCCACGCGTAGTTCATTATCGGAAATTTATGATGCAAGGGAGCCTCGGCAAAAGCCTAAGGGTTTCTTGCACCAAATAGCTAATATTAATGCTATTTACTCCATTGGGATATTTTGTTTGTGTGGACACGCAAAATGGGATGGTTGAATGCTATCATAATGTTGATTTTGTGGGGTTGATTGATAAAGGAAAGTTTAAGAGCTAGGCTTTGCAATTTCCTATTTATTGAAGTCATAATCTTCGAGTCATGTGCTAACTGAGGATATATTCCCTGGCAGCAATAAAAGGCTACAATACAGCAAGAACCCTGACTCCCTTGTTTGGGCTTTACAATTTCTCCTACAAACTGTGAGACATAACATTCTGTTTGAGACAAAAGATGCTAGAATGTCGCCTTAGGTTTGGTAGTGTGTGTCTCAGAGAATTAATAATAAGATTTAATAAGATTTCAAAAGACTTCCCTGTTTACAAAAATTGGATATTAAATTCCATTTTTACCTTTAACAAATTCACCTACTCAACTACTGTTAGTGAGAAAGTTATTCCAATTATCTAATAGACACTGTCCGAAATTAACTTCATGAGATCCAGCCTTCTATTACTCAACGAAATTTCATAGTTGTGATCCCTACTTCTTGTTTCTCCTACCAGTAAAAGTATACCACTCGCGTTCATTTTACTGATTCCTTTCAATGAGTTACATACCAGCTCTTGTTTACGCTGCACGAAAAATTTCATGATTGAATCTAACTGAATAGTAACCTCTAAGTTAAATCATCAACAAACTTTGACAACTTCACTTGCACTCTCTCATCAACGTCATTAAGTAAGATGAAAAACAGAAAGAGCTGCCGATAATGAAACCTGATTGATCCATTTGCTATATTGATCCACTCTAAGAAATTTCCATTTATTACTATTCACTGTCTCCTGTTTTGCAGCCAGACTTTGATTCAACGAAGAATCTTGTGGTCTTAATTTGCTCCAGTTTATATAAAAGCCATTCATAGGAAACTTTTTTTTCATGTGTCAGATGCTTTACTGAAATCAAAATAATATTAGAATTATTTCTTGCATCAAATATTTTATGTCTTTTTCATAACAATTAATTTTATTGACGAGGCAAGACCCCCCCCCTCCCTTAACTAACCCATGTGTTTATTCATTAAAGATACTATTCCTAATGAGATGGACTCCATGACACTACCACGACTGAAGTCAAACTGAATGATTCGAAGTTGTCCATCACTTCTTTCCAAACTCTCCTTTGGACTGGGGAGACAATAGTGTTTTTGCTTTCATTCTAGAGGATCGTCCCGGAGTCCAATGGTGATCTCATTTCAGCAGAATATGCAATCCCATTCGGCTTTTTAGTATATTTCTCGGGTTTATCATCGCTCACCTTTAGTAGTTTTTTTCTATAGATACTTCCCCAAGATTACTATATCAATTAATTTACAAAAGCCTGACTCCTTCTCCCTGTTCCGTAGTGGTACGATTTTTTTTTCTTTTCAATTGTGAAGACCTATTCAACTCGGCTACAACTTGTGTTCGGCTTTCTATGATTCTTTCTCTTCGATCGAGTAAGGAGCCTATCTCATTCACTCCCTCTTTTTTTAATTCACACACGAAAAGAAGCCTTTGTCTCCATTTTCAGCTCTCTTTGCTAGTGATTTCTTGTATTCAGCTTTCCCCTGTCTTACTCCATCAGTGGTTTGTTATATATACGTTTATAAAACTCATATAAATCAGCATATCGCATTATTAACTCCCGTGCTTTTTTCCTTTTGCTCGATTATATAATATATAATACCTAAACCCTTGCAATTAAACCTTAAACCACTTCTTATCCACTTTGACGTCTTCCTTTTGCAGAACTTCTCCACTGGAATAAATACATTTGTAGCTTACAGGATAAATTCTTGAAGATTTCGTATAATAAATTTGTATCCAAAGCATATACTTGGCTCTCCAATTAATAAAGCCTATGAAGTACTTTAATCCGCTGTAGTCTGCTCTCTTTAAATTGAAGATCTCATTTTATTGGACACTACCCAATTTATGACATTGTACTCACTACCAGCTATTGGCTCCTGTTCTGTCGAAACGTAGGATAGTCCTGAATGCCATTTTGATCCTTGATGAGAACCAAGTCCTCATGATATGTTTCCACTTCACAGTTTCCAATTTATAAGAGAAAGGGTTGAAGTCTTTTAAAACGATGTAGTCATATTTAGCTGCCCGTTCAAGTTTCCTATACAGATTTTTGCTGTAAACTCCATAATCCTTTGGTCTGTAACATAACCTGAACTTGATCCGACACTGGGTACAGTCTGAACACTTTCAGAGAGCTTTTAATACGAATCACTGCTTCCCCTCCCTTTCGACTCGTCTCTTTTCTGAACTTGCTGTATTCACCTTAATGAAATTCTTAGTCCTTTATATCTGATGACACTATACCGCTGCGACGTTATAAATGCTTAAACACGTATATGAGTGGTATATGAGCATATATAATATTCAAATTTTCAGTGAATTTTAACTACGTTTAGGGTAAAAGAGCAAAGAGAAATTTCATTTAATCAATAAAACTAAAATAACAGTCTTCCTGAGAAACTATACCTTTAAGCTGCTGTTCCAAGTATTTTGGTTATCAAAAACGAGCGACTTTGTTTTTAGATTTGCGAACACGAAGGCATATATTTTACATCACCTCCGCAACTGGTTTCACCGTCAATCGATTTCATTGTGGTTACCATTGCTATCCATTCTTATTGCTAAAGTTAAGAGATCCGAAATCGATGCCAACCATCTGTCACGAGTGAACATTCACAGTTATTGAACTGGGAACCAAACGGTGCTTTTTGCTATGGTAAACAAAACCAAACATATACTAGAGTTTCCATGTTTATCAAGAGCAAAATTTCATCACAAAATCAGTGTCCTTTGTCCCGTCCAATCCCTCTTGGTCAGAGCAGTGGCTACAACCACTCCAAACCATAATATAAAGCCATGAGCCTGGAATGGGAAGGCTAATAATATTTGGAAATTCGTAAATGGTTTACAAGGGATGATGAATCCCACACAAACCAATTTATAAAGACTGAACTAGCATTTCTTGGAATCGACCGTGTCCATAACGTAAAATTATATATTTTTCATCTCGACGAAAAGCTACGTGAGTCTTTGTATACTGGCACATGATTTGGGTTGATTTCATCATTTCACCATTTATCCTTATTTTGAATTTAATCACGTGTTTTCTCGTAATGTACACACTCATGATCACTTAACTTCATGTGACTTGTGATTCAAAAGATTTCTAGACAGAATTCATCAGAAAAACATTGAAACTCTGGACACTCTTAAACGACATTAATTCGAAGCATGCTTCCAAATTTCCGCCTGATATGCTGCTGAAAGATTGATAGTGGATTATTTTTCCTGAACATATTGAGGATATTGGTATCCATCGTTGAGCAATTTTACTGACGTTACATATGTAATGCATCCGCCATTACTTGGATCCTAAATTCTAGCTACGTTGCATTTATTCCGTGGGTAGTGAGGTGTTGTTCTTGCTCAGTTCCATTTTGCTAAATTGTTTTCTTCAAGGTCCGAATATCATTCGGGTTAACGAAATGAAGCTCACTTTTAAAACCTATCCCGAATACACAAGGAGGAGAAATACATTGCTGAAATTACAAAACAATAACGGTAACAATGAATAATATGCAAACTACCCCAACGAGGACTGTGCTCGCCAGCACAGTCCTCGTTGTACCTCAAAGCAAGACGACCATTATCTTATCCTAAATTGAAAACTACCAGATACTTTACAGCTTTCTGGCTCTAAAGAAGATATTGAATTCACGCACACCACCTCTACAAGACTTCATGAGAGGGATCTTTATGCGCAACAACCTGCAGTTTCTCTTACCTTTACCTTCTTGAATTTGGGGCGACAGCATGACAATTGGACCTAGTTCCAGTGAAATGTGATGCTCTTAACTAATGAGACGAGATACTGTTTGCAATCGGATTCTTGACAGACTTTTTTTGAAGTGAAAGGATGCAGTTTGGTAAATTCCATCCTGCTAAAGTCACAGAATGATATATATTTGGATTCATAACAGTATTTATGAATCCAAATTTGTTCTAGTAATTTCTAATTGGCGATTTGAACTGATTATTTCTAATTGGCGATTTGAACTGATTATTTCTAATTGGCGATTTGAACTGATTATTTCATATCAGCGTAATTTCAACTACACTAATTGTTTGCAATGGACATTTGAATTGGTCATACAGATCTCTGTGTTTTCTTCGTTCTCCAGGAGAACATAGTCAATAAGATGTATTGTCATCTGTCACTTGTTTCGCGAGGTCTGGATTTGATTCCGTCAACGACTGGAGAAATTTCAAAATTCGTCTTCAGTCGAGACTATAGTGAGCCGATCTGAGGCAAAGGGAATAGGGTTCCCCCCTGTGAGTTAAATAATAACTTGAGTTGTCGGTGTTTTTGCTTCTACTGTTGACAATTTCTGATGCAAAAAGAATTTAATTTTCTTGCAAAAACACCCGAAAAATATCATTTTAAAAATTACGAAGCAGAACTAAAACTTTTCTTGTATTTTTTCCATTTTCTGACAACAAATTGTCACAAAGGATTACCGGAGAACAATATCATACTCACTTGTGTATTATATCTGTAAATTTCGTGAGTTCTCTGGTCGGTTCGTCTATTTTTCTGGAAAAGCTAGAGTATTCGAGAGAAAAAATCTGTGCTATCCTCGCCTTCGACCGACTAACTCAGACACGCAAAAAAAAAATGGCTATAGAAGTTAGTGGCTTCATTCACAGGATTCAAACTCTGCCCTTTACCACTTGCTTCGGGGTGATTATAACAAAGTATACTTTATACTTTGTGAATTATTGAGTTTGAACAATTGCTAGCTGAAATGGCCATTTCGCTGAATTGGATTGTCCTTTCAATTTCACTGATATCCGGTTGCCCTGTCCATTTCGTTAGATTGGATCAAATTGACCATTTCATATAAATGCTTTGGAAACAGTAGACTGACTTAAACCATTTGTTACACTTCTTTAGTGGATGATTGGTCGAGTTTGGGTGGGACATTTAAACACATTCCTTCGCTCGTCAGTTATCCTCCTACAAATAAAAAGTACCATCGAATCATTCATAATGTACTACAGATCTCGTAATAGGACTGACACGTAGGGAATGTAAATAACCCACCCTCGTTAAACGACTTTCTCGATGGGAGATAAACGCACAAAAACATCTGTTTTGTCGTGTTGCCTATTAAGTGCGGTGCTAGGACGAACTCTTATCGTTCGGCTTCATTATTTAGACGATGACAAGCGAGACCGGCGAATAGATATTGCGAAGCATGCACACATGGCATAACATCTGTGCACCTACCTCGGGAGTTAGCCGTCCAATCTCCGCAAAACCTTTTTCACAGCCGCTCGTGTGACACATCTGTGTCGACATGAAGGCTGACAATCGTTTCGTTCGTAAGTTCGTCTGCAGCCCGAGGTACGGCATCGATCTTTTGCATCTCTCACACGTTTTCTCTTTCCCCCATTTAAAGGGGTTTGGGTCGGTACAGTTGGGAGCAATTCATTTTCGAACTTTATTCGCCAGAATCTCGATGATTCCAGCGTGCTTCTGGAAGGGTTTTTCGAATAAGAGAAACGGGAGGAAGTGTGTAAGAGAATTCCTCTATTTGAGGATATGTTTAATACACATTAAACATATCCTCAAATAGGGGCAGGTAACATGTGTATTACCTGCCACTGACCCGCCATTTTTCAGGACTTTGAGCAAATGACGCGTTGAACCGCTGTTGCGCCAAATTATTGTTTATACAAGTCATGACAAGGTATCAACAAAGTGTTAAAAAGTAAGGTGAGAAATATTGGACCGACCATGTAATAAAACTGTCCTCAATTCCTGGAATGATGTCGGCAGAGAACTATGCCGGAGAACACGCCTTTCCAGTTTATTCCACAGATGCTCAATAGGACTGATATCCGATGACTGGCCTCCGCAGCAGCTGATCGAGGTCAGTAAGACTGAGATCCGATGAGTGTTTGAGGTCCTCCTCTTATTTAGCAAGCCACTCTATAACAGATTTGGCGCGGTGAATGTTTACATTGGCGCCTTGAATATATTCCTGCTCATACTAATAAATTTGGAACATTGCGGATGTATCTGATCTGCACTTATTCAGACATGTCTGGTGTGCACGGTACACTCCACTGGGATCAGTGGTGTGCCACAAAAAATGCCGCGCACCATTACATCTGTTGATACAACACAAAATAGTTTCAGTACACCTCGTGTTATTTACACACCCACGCATTCTTCCATTGATGCTAAAATGCATAAATCATTTCATTGAATCACATAATTTGCCTCCAGTCATATAGTCTGATGAGGACTCGTCACTTGTCTTCAATTTTCTTCTGTCCATCCTTTGCATTCCCAGCATCATTGCAGTTGAAATTTCCAGTACTGAACAGTTTCTTTCACGATGATCACAAACGCCCGTAGTGCATTTTTAAAATGTAAGTTGTCAGAGCGAGTTATTTGCCAATGATCACACCTTGAATCTGTCACCTTATATTTTAGGCCCCACCGTGTCTGTTTGTAAATGTTTTCCGAGCCTAAATCCATTTATCAAAGATTTGACTGACACCAGCTTCGAACATTCGACAAGTGCAGCCGAACTCTCAACTGTAGCAGCTGCTAAACGTATACCGACAATCATATTTCTGGCCTTATGACCGTGATTGGCATAGAAATACTCCTTCTACTGCAATAAAGATACCCATCTGGAAATCCGTGAAATCCTCTCTCTGTTCCCCATTACCAGTGACCTGGTATATACACTGCTGGAGTCGCACTGCTTAATAGGGCTTTCCTACACTCCATGTGACCTGTTCGATTTACATATTTTTGCATAGATTGTTGCATATAGCCTTTCAATGGTCCTCATAAAGTGACCAAGTAGTGTACTCAGATACGATCCTTGATCCATTCCAGGCACAAGTCATTACCAAATGAACCGCGGAGCATCTCACTGAGTAAATGTTGGCTTCATTCAATTTGGTACCAATGCCTAATCATATTAACATCGTGGAACATCACGTTGCATCGCTATAATCAGTACGAACCAAAATATCGAGGCTGAATTCGAATTAGCGATAAACAAATGACTTTAATAAATTACTCGCTGTATATATGGTCTCATTACAGCAGTGATAATGGCACTCATTTATTTGGTTCAAAACAATAGCAATTCGTTGCATTCAACTTGATGAGTAGGCTTAACCTGTGGGCAACATGGCTTATATTACCGAACGTACACAATTAACTTAATGCGATTATTCCTGTGTGATTACCGCGCTTTGAGCGTTGATTACATGCGATTATTCCTAATAAAACCTTCCAGTGATCTAAGATAATGTCTTATTCGGCTATGGGAAGAGGGCCATTATCTTTCGGCAAACTACTTTATTAATTTATTGTAAAAATACTAACTGAATCCACCTTGGGGAAACAAGTATTGTCTTCGCTCTATTCGCAGTTTTAAGTGAACAAAAGCCAGTCGTATTCTGATCGTTTGAATGACTTAAATGGGCAGAAATAAGCCGGTGGTAAGCAACGCTCAAAGACTACGTTGTTTGAATGACATACTGCGCTTAACACACTCATTTAAACCCTTTCAACTCGACTACCGAAATGTCACATCTCTTCAGAACGACAAACTCGTTCATCTAGAATCGGATTTCATTGAGTGCCCAGCAGCAGCTACACACATTGCGGTTAGCTTATAATTTAAACCTCAGTTGTACGGTAACATCATCATCTGGTGCCTTAATAATATTAATAAAATTAATAACGCTCACTTCCAATTGCCTCTAACAGCTCACTTTATGCATTGTGTCCGATAGGTGTGTTTCTATGACAACCGTCGTCCCGCTTGGTTTCAGTAGAAATTATTCCATCAGTGTCGGATTCAATGTAAACGTCTCTTATAATGGCAGATTTATTTGCTTTCACCACATCTTAATTTCTCCTGGTTTCAGTTTACACGCGCTTTGTGCAACTCCATTGACTATTGGGCCGTGTGCCATTTCACTCCATAATTGTAGTCAGGTGGCTAATTCCAAAGGAAGCACTTTCCCCTCTCTTTGGAGAATAATCAATTACTTTTACCTCGCAAATCATTGGTCAGAATTTGAAAAAAAAGTCGAAGTTTGGGAGTTTCGTAAAATACTGCCGTGATGTGTTAATAAAATGTATACGAATTTGAATATCCACACCATTAGGCTTAGAAGAATCTATTAAGTTATATAAGTGGCTATTTCTTCTCCTTTTATGTTGATATTAGATTTGCGTGGCCTTTAAAAGATAGAAGATCGTAAAATGTTTCCCCCACTGCTGGGCTTTACAAAGCTGCACTCAGTGGCTATAAAAGGACATTTAGTTATTCCTTTGCCTTGGGAGTTATGCATAATAAGACATGATAGTCCCAGGAGGATTCGGTGGTTAATGAGATATTAAATAAAAATGGCTAACAATAAACTGAAGCATGGGTTTGGGTAACCATAACGGTTATCGCAGTCCACATCGTATATCCCTCTTTTAAGTGGCATATTGATGATCATTTTATTATTTTCTGCGAGGAACAACGGTAATGGTGTGAATACAGGTGAAATCACCCTTCAAAATAATTCTCAGCTGCCTTGGGAATATAAAATCGGTCGCCATTATTGCACACATCACCAATCTATCTTTCCACTCTTCTGTATTTTCTCGTAATAATCGTTGATGATCTGTTCTTCACTCTCTTGTGAAAAAATGAAATCAAATCAGTGACATTTGTTGAAAGATTTGTTGGTATTAATTCTTGTATCTTTTATAAGTATTTCCCCGGAGATATTCTTAATTAATTGGCATAGTTATTACAAACGCACGAAGTTTTTCTTTTTTTTTTTTTAGGAAACTTCCGAAGCGCATCTTGCGATCAGTTATGGAGATATTTGGTGTGGATGAAAATCAGAGTAATCCTGCTCTAATCCCCAAGACAATGCCATCTGTACAGACACTTCACTTCAAAAGAAAACAGATTTTGCATAAGGAACTTTTCTGGCGATTAATTAACTCTTATGTTCCGGTAAAATCTTTTGCAGGAAAGTAGCGCGAGGAGAAATCAGCCGTGACTAGTTAATTCTGCGTGAAAAATCTTTCTTTGTTTTCGTTGGTATAATTCAAAATTCCTGACGTCTTGTGAATGACTGGAGAAAGTCGTGTGGAAACGCAACGGCCACTCGTGTTGCTTAAAAAGGGCGTGCTTACGAAAGAATAACATTTACATGCGTAATTAAAGAAAGTTTTGAAATAAATGAAGGTTTTGTTTTCTTTTTTTTTTTAGAAATCATGTACAGATGTGTCCAGTACACACAGGTCCGGATTAAGAAACGGCATACAGGAGATTAAAGTTTTAATTCTGGTATTGTGTAGCAAGTTATTTTATTACTGGACTTTCAAGAAAGCAAGAAGTCTTAGTTAGAACTTACAAATTACGTTTACAACATGTACTAATTATTTTTTTACATGTATTGAGTACAAGACAAGTGAAACATGTTTTATTTAAAAAAAAATTACATGTTCGATACATGTAAAATTAAACATGTATTGAACGCCCATCTCGATTAAGTGTAAGGTTTCAGTTAATTGTGTCTTAATTCTGAAGAGCCCTAGTTTCCTAGAGAAAACGAAAAAGCTAAACTGAGACCGGCTAACTCGGCCACGTTGTGAAAAAACACATAAAATCGTCATGAACGCATTCGAGCAAAGGCCTTTTCTGCGGTGTAGAAGGATAGTGATTACATCCACTGTGGGCACCCTATATCTTATAATACAATGACCGAGAAAGACATTCGAGCTAAGGCCTTTTCTGCGGCGTAGAAGGATGGTGATTACATCCACTTGGGCACCCTATATCTTATATTACAATGACCGAGAAAGTCCTGTATTCTGTTATGAAGTCTTTTCTGTTGGTTGTAGCGATCTATTCTTTTTCATTAAACCAGGATATGGAAGGTAATGAAAGGAAATTCATTTTACTTGGAAGGCATTACCGGATTGAAAATGCAAAGTTTAATAACATTGGACAGTGATGTTTATTTTTGTAAAGTGTTTACTGAGTCAAAAAACAGTCCCAAGATCAACAGTCATTGCCTACCAGCTTCAATATATTAAAATAATATTGCCCTCATGTTGAAGTTTCAGAACCAACTTCAGGTATCTGTTATCAAAGCAAAAATTGGAAATTATCTGTTCTGGTCTAACTTTGCTAAAAAGCTACAAGAGAGCAGTGAAGTTGATATTAGTGCAATATTATTTAGTATACTGTATGGCACATACAGTATACTAAATAATGCCAGTAAGAAATAGATTTTCTAATTTGGAGATTCCATAAAACTATAAAATTTCAATACCAACGTCGAGTCTAGTGACTATTTTTAATAAATTTTGAA
Organism: Mastigoproctus giganteus; assembly: GCF_048544385.1. Lineage (NCBI taxonomy): Eukaryota > Metazoa > Arthropoda > Arachnida > Uropygi > Thelyphonidae > Mastigoproctus > Mastigoproctus giganteus. Next base: position 64,962,962 of record NC_143583.1, on the reverse strand, counting down.
AAATCATTTTCTAAAAATTTAGTAAAATTAAATATTATTGTAAATTGGTGAAATAGTGAGCATTTATACCTGCGTTGATTGTAATCTGCCTTTAATTCCTTAAAGAATTACAGCGTATTCTCAGACATTTCTTAGTACTTCCTGTACCACTTCTTCTATGATTTGCTAGAATCCAAAACGTTCTCTACAAAAATAATAAATAATAGGCCACTAATGTCAAAGTCCAAAAGAAGGGGACAGTGGGATAATATAGAATGGGCGATACGAATTAAATAGCGAGTTAAATGTTTATCTAAACCGAATTAATATTGGATCGATTACATATTCGGTTCTTTGATTATGTCCCATTAAATTCATATCAAATAATTACATTGGATTATACGTGATGAGAGAATAAAGATGTAGTAATCTAATCTGGCAAGGATTAGTTGGACAGCTGATTTCAACGCCAAAGTATCTTTTTATTGAATTTAAAAAAATATTTTACAGTAAGCTTGGCTCAAAAGGTTTTGCTGAGTTAATCTCTTGACATTCTTAGAATTCCAAGGCTTTCGTAGTAAGTATGCGGCCTGCTCTCCCATATCCCAACACGAGCGAGTTGAACTTCCCTCTGGACGCAGTTTTCTGTTTGCAGAACACGATATCAGCACAAAACCAGCAGATGGCCCGAGGATAATCCCTTCGATAATCGGCTAATCTTCGGTAACTGCATCGTGAAGTTCTTTCGTAGGGAACAAGACAAATAACAAGAATCCCCAAGGTCAATATCACCCCCTCCGACGAAACAGATCGAATTCAATGTATGAGATCGCCTACAGTGTTACTACTTCAATAGACATTTACTGAATTAGTTTTAAGGAAGAGCTCCTCCATACAAACTATGGTGCTCGTCATAATCTTGAAATAGAGCCCTCAAGGATTAAAGAACTGAAAAAAAATAATCGCATGTATTGGGATAATAAAAAATATCTGTTGAAATAGTCAACGGTATGCAATTATCAAATGGAATTTAAACTGATTGGAAAACACTATTCTTATATCGCTGGTGCGACTCAATTATTTCAATACATTATTGCTTAGAGAGTTCCTCATGAATATTTCTGTTATATTATATACTTGTTTCCAAAACATGACAGCAATGTAAAAAGAGGTTCATTGGACCACTGTTGCCGTTCATGAAGCCATTATAAATGGATATTACGCTCAGAAAGATAGTAGATTCACGAGGAAATTGACGCAGATATGGTAAATTATCTAATATTTTGATAGTTCGGTGTACATTGTTTTAGTAGCTCAGAAATCTCTTTGCTATCACACATGGTTTGTAACTCATGATTTTTTGATTGGTTCTGACTGGCATACAGGTGTCACTTACTTTCTGGAAAGCTAACATCCTCTCGATACGATCACATCCATTTAAACCTGTAACAATCTATCAATGCCACATCGGGACAATGAAGTACGTCGAAGCTATGAGCTTCTCCAGAACCCCCTAACTTTATTAAAGTACTCGTCTGTCAAGAAATTGAACATTAATTTTCTTCTCTTTCGCAACGATATTCGAACAAAACCTATACGGACCCAACGGCCATCAACTCTTGATGGCAAGAGAATATCAGAGCAAAATTGTACAGTTGCATTGAATGAAAAAAAAAAAAAAAAAAGCTAAGTATTTGGCTCGTTCAACAGTTTAAAGTGAAGAGTAATGGAAGGCCATGAGAATACGAAAAAGAAATCGATGAAGGCAATCAGAGAGTCATAGAGACCATCGTATGTTAACGTTACAAATGAGACTTAGTGACAATGATTATAAAAGAACTGAAGCTTCTCGCTGGGCACTAATGGGATTTTTTTTATTTTATTTCATTTGTAGCTTGTCCCGTAATCCTTGGACAAAGGCGAAGCTGCTTCTTCACACTCTTCGAACTATTTTTGTGATGATTTCAACGATCAAAAGATTGTTAATATCCATGGAATCCTAGTACCGTGGATGAGTTGAGGGTTTATAAGATAGAGAGGAAACTTGTTGATATTGGACTTCAATTTCTCTAGGTGGTAATGTATAGGAAATATTTGCGATGGAATTAATTGAACATTTCAATTATAGTATTGCTGAAATCTAATAATTTTTAAGAGACATGCTCAATAACGAAATCTGAACTGATTCTACTACCTAAGAGAACGGCTTCTGGTAGTTTTATTTTTAGACTTCGTATTCAGTATTACTAGAGGTTGGCTAGCTTGAATATATTAGTATACGGTTTGGCTCCACTATATAATTCGAATAATGTAACGTATCTTTCCAATAATATCAATTACGGCATTTCAGACGTAAAAGGCTTTCCCCGAATGGACTTACATTAGCTCCTCTGTATAATCGGAATTTTAGACAATCTCATAAAGACATTCTGAAGCAAATCTAAGGTAACGAATTCCTTTAATGAAATATCACTGCATACTCACAGTAACTGTCATTCACGACGACACCAGACGAACTGTTCATGAAATGTGTTTCTCCAAGAGAAACGAGGACCGGAGATTGCCAACGTATTCGGTGAGGAATGTCTTCGGGCATAATATGGAACTATGGAGAAACCATAGCGTTCATAGTTTGTACTCCAATCCAAACTTAGAGAATAATTATCTCATTTAGATGCCAAGATATAACACATACCTCTTATCTTTTAGTATGTTAGCATTTGGCAAACATGTTAAACGCACTCAACTCAGTACAACGAACAGTCGCTTTATACTCTTGCTGTACGTGAACTGACAACGAAGTAATTTGTAGTCAAGATGTGTGAAAGCGATGGGCAGCTTTACAGTTAAGTTATGTGGTGGTATTTGGTACATCACTGATGTAGATATAAACCATTTCCACATCCGCTTTCGCAAAGACTTCCATTGTCTCGAATGTGCTAGTGATGTAATGGACAAACTAACCTATAAATAAATCCGAGGAGTGTGTTAATTAATCACGGTCAATTAATCCAAAGAACTTTCTCTCCAGAGCACGACTAACGCGTTTCCCCTGGCCACTTTAATAACCCGAAAGTGTTTTTCAGTTTTCAACCTAACGGAATAATTTGGTATGAAAAAATTCGCGGACAAATCTCATTCGAAAAATTCAATTTCTTGGCTGGTATTGAGTTCCAGCATTATATAGCAAAATCTCCCTTTCTGGTTCTACCAAATCTCTGTACAAAACGAAGATAAAGTTAGTAATATAAATTCTTGAACTCGCTTTTCTATTCCATAGTTTACATAAACGCTGGGAAATCTAGAATTGTCAGATTTGAGCAAGTAGACTTTAATTCTCTATATGCACGCTGCCATTTCAATGTGTGGGCTTTCCTTTGAGTAGCTTCTCCAATTCTAGGCACGTACCAACGATATTATCCCTTCCTCTGCCATAAACCTAAAGAGGACAAAAGTTTCTAAGTGTATGACATCTCTGTGTAGCTGCAGATAAGGAATGTTCGCCAAGGTATAGATGTCGTATGTCGTTTTGGAAGAAGGAACCATTAAAAAAGATCTTCAAGGAATAATATACAATCGGTAATAAAAATATATTGACAGTGTCCGTGGAAATAGATATGGACTTGTGTATGCCATAGAAATTCAAGTTTTTGGGCCTTAAATATTTGAAGGCGTTTTATTTTATAGCCAAAATATGATGAATAATATCATAGAAAGATACAATGACGAGCAGTTACTCAAAGACATAAAATATGTCACGTGTCAGAATGTTTCGTATCTCCTTTTGATTCCTTATGAATATTATCGATATTGAAAAGTTAATTTTTGTATACTAAAAGAAAACTGTGGATTCGTGGACTGTGACCAACATATTTTTCATGAAATTACCCACCATTAAATGCATTTCATTGGAAACCTTTCATCAGGTTGCACCAGATGGCACTGCTTCACTTCTGCTGTTTTTCTTCTATGGTTATGAAGACCTTTTCTGCATTCAGCTGGAGAATGTTTTTATTTGTTGTATTTTTTCATTCGTTTGCTTCAACGAAATGGCCAATTTACATTCAAATAGTCTATAAACTATTCTGGTACTTCAACTTGACATTATTGCATGTTTTTATGGCATTAGTGAATAGTTCGATACAAGGTTACGTTCGATGACATCATAGCACGCGAAGTTCTTAGTCTAGAATTTCACATTCGAGTTCAAATTTTGTTCATTTAGCATATATTTTCTCTCTTTGCTATTGTGGAAAGAAAATCTTCAAAAAATGCTGATTGTTTCCTCAGAGCATCTTGGTAGAGACATTTCGCTGCCTTTCAGGCAGCAGGGCCAGGAATGACGAGAGTAATTTAAATGCTCGATAGCATTTTATCTTTTTGGATTGCTCAGTACTCTAACTACTGCAATCTCAGAAGTTTGGCTGATTTATCATCATTGTCTTTTCAAACGGTTTTTTTGATTTCCCACTAATTAAAATAAATGTGAATGATTCGGTAATTTCAAGCCCATGAAGAAATACAAGGTTCGATCAAAAAAGATTATATAATTGTTGAACACATATTGTGAGCAGGCTTGCGAAAACAACTTTTGATTATGGGCCCATCAAGTTTTAACTTGTTACGCGTTACTCAGTCTAACGGTAAGCTGCTTTGAGTGAACTGTTGTGTTTTTCTTATTTGTAGTGTGCACTGAAAAATGAAGAAATATGAACATTAATTTTATTTATAAACTTGGATTCATGAGGTTTCATGAGGGAAGTTTTTCGCTTGAAGATGAAAAAGTAAGCAATCGCCTTCAATATCCCGAAATAACCAAATAAATGCAGCTTGCATCATCAGTAGATCTAATCGACCATTGAGCATCCAGAAATTGCTGAGGATCCGTCTCTTTCATTTGGTTCGGTTCAGGCTATTTTGACTGAGGATTTTGGCATGAGGCTAATGACGCCAAGTTTGTTCTACACCTTCTAACTCAAGATCAAAGAGCATCGAGTCCTCATTTCATTTGAGTTGTTCTAGCAAGGTGTAAGAATATGGCCAGAGACCAATGTTCATAGCGCTCAGTGGAAAACAACCTCGTCACCAAGGCCATAAAAGGCACGGCCGTCAGAATATCATGTGAAGGTCACGCAGATTGCATTTTATAACAATGAAGAGGCCGTATCATCAGAATTCGTTCCACAAGATGTCACTGTTAGTGCAACATACTATAAATCCCAAAAAATGACGAAATGGTTGGCACCTTCACCTCGACATAGTGTCCATAGTGTTTGGGGAGGGGCGCCACCAGTGGTTACCCAGAACTGAGCCATAAGTTTGGGTTCTGTTGTTGTGGTCTGGCTTTTGACCGCAGGACCCCTAATTGGACCCCATGTCACCCGTACACACCGCTAGAAGGTAAGCCAGGCTGCCCATTATTCATGCCATACCTCTGCTTCCAGGCTGCCCATTATTCATGCGATACCTCTGCTGCTGAGCAACACAGTTTGAGTTGATACAACCTACTAGTTGTATCAAATATTGTTATGAAAGGCGTTAATATTCTCTACACTAGTATGGCTATGCACAAATACGGCCATTGTGGCGCCATCTGCTGTGAAGCACTAATAATTCAATGTCATTTTATGGATAAATAAATAAGGGTATACGCAGCAGCAGCAGGTATATAACAGGTATTCTAATTTGTGATAAATGAAACTTCGTTGTTTAATAACTCGCCCTCATGTAAGAAGTTTCCTCTTTCCAGAGCTGAAGGATGAAACTCTAGCAGAGCCTTATTATCCTGTATTCAACGCCTTCCTGTTCGTCCATGCACTACGTCCCACCCCTTAATTATTAGCAATTTAAATTCTCTGCAGAAGCTGTGTCCCTTTTCCTCTTGTACACGTATTGCCTACAGTCTTCGCCATTATTGCCTGGGGTGAATGCTGCGCCATCTATAAACTCCACGTAGTCTCACATAAAGTATTCATCCTTCTCTAGCACAGTCCATTATGCAAGAAGATACACACGAATCCGTGTCATGTAATTAATATTGCTAACGGATGCAATGGTGATTTTCCTTAGATGAATGATCTGTCAAACAAATCCTCTCATTACAAGAGCTTTATAGCAATCAACGGTGTGCCATCATGCCCCAGATGCGAGATGAATCTCAGCATATATATATACAACATTAGTTCCTGGGTATATTTAATTGTAATGGAGAGACTATTTATTTTCACTTGCAGTGATTTATTCTTACAGAACAGTCAAGCAGATAAGACCTGGCGACGAAACACTCGTATAGTTTACTAACTGAGAGTTATTTCTTAAAGAAATAAAGAATACAGGGATCCAATAGCCATTTAATGAATTCAAGTAGATCTTTTGTTTGTCCTCAAGGGTTGAAGGTTTCCAAGAGAACACCTGAGAGCTATCTCAGGTGTTCTCTTGGAAACTCATTTTGAAGATTATGACAAGGTGAATTTTCTGTTAAATTTGCTGAATAATAGATAATTACAAAGAATATTTGATGCTTAAGTTCACGTCAAACCAGATGTTACCAGTTATACTGGTGAGTCGAAGCCATAGTGATTTATCGAAGACCAGCTCATTTACAATATACTGTACGTTCATTCAGTGCCAACTTTCACGTCATCTGCCTTCTGAACCATTTAATCAGGCGAATAATACTGGGTTCTCTTTCTAGGCAGTAGTGCGTATCCCTGGTCTGTGGCCATGAAGGGTTTTGCTATGTTTTTAACAACCGCTGCATTAGTTCCTGTAGAATTTTGCAAATGGGAAATTAACCTTTCCGTACGTTAGGATATCGCATTGTGAAGAAGTTGCATCCCCCTTCAAACACACAGCTCTCCCTAACTAACAAAGTGTCTGGTCATACTGTACATTCCTTACTGCTTTCAATAAAACCATTATTTTAATGACTATTCCATCTTTCAGCCAGTAGAAAATGTAAATGTAATTACGTGATTCATATGAACACTTGTATAGACATAATGCACTGGAAACAATGTGGCCTGAGATGCAGGTTTACCAACTAAAAACAGGTACTGTAACCAGCGTGTATCTTGATATTCCAATGCGTTATTCTCATTACCAGTCTGCCAAAAATTTCAAACACGATTCCCCAGAGAAACAGCATTTTGCTTTCTACATTTAGATACATTTACTTAATTTAACAAAGGAATAGTTTATATAACGGAGTGTTGTTATGTTGCCTGGAGGGACTGAAACTCAGTTAGCAGAAAGCAGTTTAATACTAAATGCAAATTATGCGACAAACTTGCTGTGAAGTGTGGTTATTTTATTTTTTTGTCCATGATAAATCATACGATCTTATTGGTAATGGAAATGAAAATATTTGTTTTGTCTAGAGTACAAATATATAACACCGACCTTCAATAAAAATGAAATATTTGACATTATATCTCATTGTTATCGTGGACACTCTGTCCAAGCACGATTCTTCTAGTTTTACAATTAAAAGTAAGATGTTTTAGCTTCGTATAATTACGTGATTCATATCGGTTGGTGGAAATCTTGGGGCTATTTGCACTTTCACAACTTTTTCGATGTTTAAACAGAGATAGCATTTGAATAAATTGTTTGTTTTATCTAGAAAATTGCTCTCAAGACATTTCAGAGGTTTAATTTCAAAGATCCTTTTGATGGTGTAGCTCGGAGTTGTTAAATACACATTAAGAAGGATGCAGAGAATTAAACCTGAAGGATTCATTTCGAACATATAGACATATTCTAGAATGCAGATCGGAATACAGTGTACCGCGATGCTTCACTCCATAAGGTCCAGACTTTACAAAGTTCCAGGAACCAATTACGATGATTGGGCCAAAGGCAAGTTGACACTGTTCATTGCCTGCTGTAATATTTGGTTCATATGCTGGAGCTCCGATGTATGCAACTCGTTACGTACGATGCTTGAACTAATATTAGTTCCTGTGAATTCCCTGAACTCCTGGATGACATTATTTGATGGGACTAACTGTCATTATTCCTAAACGAATATTGTCAATCATATTGACTGCTAATATGGCATATTATGATGACTCCTAGTTGCAAGTCTCTAAGTTTAAAGACTCAGGCCAAACACCCACGGTTCATTTTCCCCGAATCTCAAGGAAGGTCCACTTTTAACAATATACTATATCTTCTACTTAAAATTGATGATTCACTTTCAATTATGTTTTCAGTTCCTTCTAATTCTTTTCCTACTTTCTTTATTTTGCCATAAGTAGAGTACGTGCGCGCACACACCCACAGGCACATCTTGTTAACTGTTCTGAGAACACTTTAGCGTTAATTGATTATTAGTGTCGCCCAAAGGTTACGGTCATAAATGATCGGATAATCTGCACCGGCAGAAGTAACAGTTTTCTTAGGGAGTCGATTAAAGATACAATTAAGTACATCTTCCTTCCTGTACTATACAGGACAATTTATTAAGAGTTCATTGAATGCTCATTAGTCAATAAACGAGCACTACATGTAATTAACCTCATTATAGCGTAATGGATAGTTGCCTATGATAAAGAACTTTTTTTTATAGTGGGAATTATCTAGCCAGCGAGGTACCTGGTCCTATTAGGATAAGACAGGATGATACATCATCCTATGAAGTAGAAGATAGAGAGAGAGACTTTTTCAGAGAGGTGAGAGGTGGAACCTTCGTATCGTGCTGCGATTCTTGACGCTTGAAAATCTTGCTTGAAATAATCAAAATAACAAAAGCCATCATAAAGTGTTGGTTATTATGATCGCTTTAGAGAAAAGTAGCAGATGCAGAGTTGCAGATTGATTGCATTAAGGATAAAAATTATAAATTACGAATGTTTTTCTCGGCATATACACAATTAGTCTGATCATAGCCGAATCTTCCCATGGGTTAGTTGAGAAAACGAGGACTCTCAAAATTAGACCGTGTTCGGAACAGTTCAGTTCTTGTCACGTTGTCTGAGATGTTTTAAATCACCAATTCCCAGTGAACCTACGTCCATCAAAGAAGTCACTTGATTATCTAATTGCATTCAGACATCGAAGTATTGTGTTGTGAGTTTTCTTGAGCTGAAAGCCTTTGAACTTTAAACTGAGAATTTTATTGTAACAGAAACGTGATGCCTATAGCTCATTAATATCTATTATTCCATAGATAGCAGTGGAGTTGTCAAAACAACCCACCGACTATATTTACAGTTCTGACATGGTACGGAAAAATCATAAACGGAGCCCTTCTAAGATCAACAAAATAGTAGCCGAACAAAAGACAGTAAGGGTGCAATGGAGCAATGAAACAGAGAAATCCACACAAGGTGCCAATCTTAAGCTTAACATGCCAAAGTAAACTCTATGTAAGGTGTTATGTCGCAGTTTGAGGATGAAATCATACGAGTTACAGCTCGTACAGAAGATGTCGATCGACAAACAAACCAAGAGGATGGGATTTTCTTCAGAAATGGGAGGAACTGGATTATAGATGAGACATCTGCAAAGTAACTAAAGTTTCTCCCATTATTGAATATCTCCAATCAAAATTTGAAGATATCATCTATCACCTGGACGTGGTTTCAGGTTTACATCGCGTACGCTATTCACATAATGACGTTTTAGTATTGTAAAGGAGGTTTGTGAATCATTATATTTGTTTTAATGGAATTATGAAGTGATTTAATATGTTGCCATTATTATTAATAGAAACTACAGGTGACGGACACAATAATAGAAACACCTACCAAAAGTCAATCAGTAGGCATGGAATCATTATGGCACCATTAGTCCACAAGGAGAGTTGCTAATTCACAAAGGATGTGTGATGGTCAAACCTAAATCATACGCGCTACTCCAGAAATTCCCACAATTGTTATAGCCTTACAAAATCACCTGATTAATGTCGTCTTATTGGAAGGGCGATAGAAAATATGTAACTTTGTCCTCTTGATCTTCGAACCACTGTCTGGCAATACAGTTTCTGTGACGTGTATCACTATCAAACTAGAAGACAGCCATCCTGGATGGGCAGAAATATTGCAGTATGATGTGCAATGATTGCTCAGGATGGTTGCATAGCTCGTCCCATTGAGATGACTGTCAAGTAAGTTCGAGAACCTAGGCTATGACAAATAAATTAACTCCCACACTATTACGGGATAGCCACACTATTACGGGAACCCTTATCGGATATATATAGGAGGGAAGCGGTTATGAAGACCTGGATCAGAATAGCAAGATGGTTGAATGTGTCTAGAAAGATGAAATAAACCGCTTAGAAATAATTTCAGAAGACTGAAATTATTGCCAACACAGCAGGACAACTCATGCCAAAAATAATTCATTCAAAACGATCGGTATTTTGTTCAATAAGAAAGAGAAATAGCGAAATCTCTCTCTCCAACAGGACATTAATGCAAAGACTACGCTACCAGGCCAGAGGTGTGGTCCTTCAGAAAGCAGTTTCGATTCGTTATGAAGTCTCAGTGCAGCTTGCAGCCTTCAGGGACGTCGTTGTTCTATTTTCCTTTCTTATTAAATACAATACTGGTTGCATTCTGAGGGCGGATTCACAACCATCACAGCCTTCCTCTTTGTGTGTTCAACCGAATCTTCCATCATTCCTTCTATTTATATAATTACCACAAATTACTTAAATAAAATATCATTATCAGTGCTAATACAATTATAGGCATTGATAAGTTATATCGTGCCGATATTTTTCATTTATATTTCCTGGAGTTTACCCGCAGAATGGGAATGGTTTTCAACGAGAGAGATCATTTCAGTGAGAATTTTGCAAGGTCTCTATAACTTAGATTATTCACATAAATTGTCTTTACCTAAACTAATGATTCCAGAATTTATATTTCACTCATGCAACCTTGCTGAAAATGAATGCTGTTTCTTTTTTATAGTCTCATCTGAACTTACCAGGAATTAATCTCGTTAATATAGACATTTTTGTCTAGTCATTAACAATAATGGAAAACATTAGCGTTCTGCATCATTTGATTATGTCATCTATTATTTAAAATTATGTAGTTAATCAGCCTGTTAGTGGAGAGAAATCCCAAAATAAATGTCATTGTGGAATGCTTCGATGAAAAGTGGCATCTACATTCACATGAAAATTTAATAGAGTCAAATTATTAGAAAGCTGAAATTCATAGCCGTAATGGATAAAGGAGATTATTCTGGACATTAGTGTGTTCAAAATTAAGTGACCTCAATGACTTTGTATGCAAAAAAAAAAAAAAACTACCTTTATGCAGTTTTTTTTTTTCATATACAGAAAACATAAAATTTGAGAAAAAAATAAATCAAATCAAATTAAAACTTTAAAGTGATTCTTTTAATTTGAAGGTTGAATTAAATTTGAAAAAGATGAAAATTGAATTAGAAAGGAATATGAAAATTCAATTGAATTGAATTGAATCTGAAAAGTGCATAAATATTGAATTAAAAAAAATGTATATATGAAAATGAAACTTAAAAAATTGAAAATAAAATTTAAAAAATGAAAATAAATTTATTTAAAAACGTAAATTATGAAAAAAAATTTAAATAAAACCATTAACAATCATTAAAAACCATTAAAAATAAAAACCATTAATAATTATCAAAAATAAATCGGCAAAAATATATAAAACTGAAACAATCTGAAAACAATAAAATAAAATGTGAAAAAAATTAAAACTGAAAGAGTATAAAATAAATATAAAATAAAATAAATATAAATATAAAATAAATATAAATAAAATAAAATAAATATAAATAAATAAAAAATTAAATTATAAATAAAATAAATATAAATAAATATAAAATAAATATAAAATAAATATAAATAAATATAAAATTAAATTAAATAAAATTAAATTAAATAAAATTAATTAAACTTTTAAAAATAAAACTTGAAAAATATCTAAATTAAAATAAAACTTGAAAAATATTTAAACTGAAATGAACTAAAATGAAGTTTATTTGAATTCATGATTTCGGAAAACTTAAATAATTAGTAGCATAATTACCAAATTTAATCAGATAAAATGTAAAAACTAAAACAACCTGAAGACAATTAAATAAAATTTGAAAAGAAAAATCAAAATTTGAAAAATATAAATAAAATAAAGTAGCTTAAGTAATGCAAAATAAGTTAAAATAAATATAATTGAAAAGCAAAATAAGTTTTAAAACAAAAAGCAAAATGAGAGGGAAACGAAATTGCAAAACAACTTTTTTAAAAATAATAAAACGAAACTAGAATAAAAAGAAATTTCCGAATGATTAAAATTTAATGTCAATAATAAAAAGGAAAAAATATAAAAACAATCCTTTTAACAAACTTACAAATGTATTTAATGCGATTCCAAAAAAAGCTCCCTATCAGTGCATCCTTCAAAAAATTTAAGCGTATGAAAACAGAATAATTTTAACGCACTAAAAGCTTTTCTTTTACCGAGGCGATTAGCATTCAATCTAAATATACACCACCTTCCCTGCACTGGAATATTTAATGGATCTCCAGAAAGTATTACAGACATTTATTGTATTTTTATCCCTGAAAAAAATTGCAGTTGTCATGTAATGTGGAATGCAATTTGTTCGATAGTGCTATTTATTCACTGCGGAAGAATATGATTTTTGGTGTCTTATTGTCATAAATATTATTTACATCTCTGCAATCGAGAAAGCTATAATGATATTCTCGTGTAATTTAAGATAAATGATCATTCAAAAAATTTGTTTCTTCCACATACGCCTGACATTTCTCACCACTGCCTTAAGATGTTTACTTCTTCCATTTCCATTTCGTTTTATTACCCATTTCTTATGTGAAATGAGCTTACTGTCTCAACTAAGATAATAAAATATATCATATACTAACAGCAGGCACGAACAGGCGTCAATTCTATCTATTCGTTATGACTGGCAGATAAAGCACACCGAGAAACATTTACAGAAATATTGGACTCCTAAAGCCATTATTAAATAATTGATTTTTTGTTTGAAAATTTGCTGCACTTCCTCTTAAAATACGTACACATTTCATAGTGTAGATAAAAATATGTAAGCAGAAAGAAAGGCACGTTTCGTGGACGGAAGAGGAATAATTTATTCGCGAATTAATTTAATCTGAAATGAAAAAAGAAAAATCTAGAAGGTAAACAAATTTATAGCAATATTACACTAGGTGGCGTAGTGATCAAACGCAAGGCTGAAGTCCAGCTTTTACTAACTGTCCTCTCGAATTTTCATTTTCCTATCACATTACAGGCATACCTCGGTTAACGTTACCTCTGATAACGAAGCTTCGATATAACGAAGTCCGCAATTTCAAGCCCCATTTAACATAAAAAAAATATTCCAGTTTAATCACCTGAAATCTAAACAAACTGACGAAATTACGGAAACCTTTTGGGCTTCTCGTGGTTGGTTCGAGAAATTTAAAAAACGGGCCAGGGTTCATAGTGTAAAATTAACAGGAGAAGCCGCAAATAAGTTTTCTGAAAAACTAAAGGAAATAATTGAACGTGAAAATTTTCCACCAAATTTGGTGTTCAGTGTTGACGAAAGCGGTTTGTTCTGGAAACGGCTACCAACAAAAAGTTTCATTTCTATTGAAGAAAAACCAGCTGCTGGGTTCAAAGCAGCCAAAGACCGTTTAACGTTACTCTTTGGATCAAATGCCTCTGGTGATTATAAATTAAAATTGTTATTAGTTTACCATTCAGAAAATCCGAGGGCGTTAAAAGGTAACATAAAAATGAATTTACCTGTAATATGGAAAGCAAATAGAAAAGCGTGGGTTACCAAGGAGTTATTTACTGATTGGTTTGTTAACCACTTTTGTCCTGAAGTAAAACGGTATTGTCAAAAAAAAAACAACTTTGAAGAAAAAGCTCTTTTGTTGTTAGACAATGCTCCGGGACATCCTACTGATCTTAACACGTTGGACGCATGCATTCCTGTCAAAGTTGTGTTTCTTCCAGCAAACACAACTTCCCTGATTCAACCATTGGATCAGGAAGTAATAGCATCATTTAAAGCTTATTATCTGCGTCGAACATTAAGCAATTTAACTGAACTAGAGGATAAAGAGGAAATGACAGTTAAAACTTTTTGGAAAAACTACACCATTAAAAAGGCAATTGAAAACATTGATAGTTCTTGGAAAGAAGTCACTAAGAAATGCTTAAATGGAGTTTGGCGCAAAATATGGCCAGAAGTTGTACTAGAAGAAGAAAATAGCATCCAAGAAATTAGAAATGAAGTTATCCAGATGGCTCAATCAATAGGTTTCGAAAATGTCGATGAAGAGGATGTTAGAAATTTATTGAATGCAGAAGATGATGGTTTTTCAGTGGAAGATTTAGAAAACTTTGTTAGCAACGAAGACAAAGATAATGAAGACGAAGTTAAAGAAGTTCCTGCCGAAAAAGTGTTAACAAACAAAGATTTAAAAAGATGCTTAAATGACATTGAAAACGTTTTAAATTTTTTTAGTGAAAATGATCCTGATTTAGGAAGAAGTTTTATTGTTAAGCGATCAGTGTTAAATGCAATAACTCCGTATAGGCAATTGTTAAATGAAAGAGAAAAAAAGCATAAGCAATCAACTTTAGACTCATATTTTAAAATGTGATTTCACTTTGTATGTAAGTTGACTGTTTATTTAATAAAACTTTTCTTTGTTCGAAAAAAAAAGCTTTTCATTTTCTTTACGCGGGAACGTATCCCTATTCTGGCCATTGTACTTTTACCTCTGAAAACGAAGTTTCGCTTAACGAAGTAATTTCGTGGAACGCATCCTATTCGTTATTCGAGGTATGCCTGTATATTATAACCAATACTATGCAAAAATATAACATAAAATATTGTACTTATATATAACGCCATTGTTAACACCCAAAGGGGCGTTAACAATGAGAGCCATGCCATGTTAATTCAAAAAAGGCTTGGAACTGGACACCATACACAAGACGCCATCACATCTGCACATCTATCCTACAACTGTCTTTCCTCAATTTGAATTTATGCCCACTCAAGAGATTATTCTGAGCAAGAGGAAGAATCCCATCAGCATTGAGCATGCTCAAACCATTCATGCCCTTATATACACCTCAACCAGATCACCTCGCAGGTGCCTAGTGTCCAGACACTGTAATTTGCAAAACAACCCTTTCTTTGTAAGAGCAACCCTTTGTTCCATTCACTAATCTAGTTGCCCTTCTCTCTATTCGTTTCCAGCAGCTCTACATCCTTCTTAAAATTAGGCCTCCAGAAACTTCACAGAAATTGTGGAGGCAATCATAAGCTAGGGAGAGAGGAGCTAAGAGGAGGTATTCAATGTGGAAAAAACTTACTTGTTAAGCTCCAAACTGAAATGTGTCCTGCCCATAGTGTTAAAGGACCTTTGCTAGTATGGAGAAGGACATCATTATTTCTCTAAACAAGAGGATGGTTAGACCTCATTGGGGACAATACATTTAGGTCATCAGACCGTACTTATAAATCATGGACAAGGCACCATCTGTCTTCCTAGCCGCTGTTCACACTGCATGGCAAATTTCCCATCACGCTGAATCATATATTACACCTGAGTCTCTTCACCTTGAGCCACTTCTCTCCTCCTTATAAGATATAGACCTTCTGTAAAAAGTTCAGAGAACGGGGACCAGTTTAATGATGAATACAAATTGATGCACAAATGAAGAACAGCGAGATGTGGGCTACAAAGTTCGATACCTGGACATTTAAGAGGGAAATCAGATTGAGGTGTATAAAGCGCTGAAGGGTTTAACTAAAATGTATGAAGATGGTGTGTTCTCTTTCGTAATGAGACACGAACGAGGGAGACATAAATAGACATAGTTTCGAAATGCATCGAACTATAATTTTAACTGGAACTAGTATAATAAAGACATTTATACGACAATATTTTCATTTTGTAAATATTAAACCTACATACGGCAACTACTGCGATGAAGCTATAAAATAATTAAAAGATTTGAGATGTTTTTGCTGTTTTTTTATTGATGAAAGAACATATCTGCATTTGCTGTATTTCGAACGTTTCAGTGTTTGCTTTAATTAGATGGTCCGAAAGAGTAATAACCATATTTTCCAGTTGTCGCGTATTTATTTATTATTTTTTTTACTCTGTGTGTTTGTATGCAAAAGAAAGTCGAACGTATTTCAAGTGTATATAAATATATATAAATAAAAGCAAATGAATATTTTGCAGAATATTCTCGTGTTCACTAAAAGGAAAACAAAAAAAAAGGAATTAATTTTAAAAATGTTTATTTTTCAAAGCCTTTACTTAATCCTAATAAAATGTATTTTATTTTGCATTACAAAATAAAATAGGATATTCATTGGACGTTCGTAGTTGTAGCTAACGTTGCCATGAAGCTAGACATCGGTGAACAAACAGAATTTTACATCACAAGTCAGAAAGCAATTTTGATTGAAGGTCTAACAATAAAGTTCAAGAACTTTATTTTTTCTTTCTAAAGTGCAGCCATTATCAACCATTCAGGATGGAGGCCTCTTCAACGATTTATGTTCAGGGAATGGACTATAATCTGCCACGCTGGTCCAGTGCGTGGTTGGCAGATCGACCGTATTTAGCAGTCAGGGGTTCGAACCCCGGCCTACTCAAAGAGCGTGCTCTTCTTCACTCCCGCTCCCGCCCACTCAAAAATAGTAGGTCTAAATTGGGCTACAAAAGTGAACAAAAAATTGCGGAAGAGAGGATGGTCATGAGGTTTTAGCGAAACAGAACGAATGTGGCGTGGATATTATTAAAAACTGAAGCAGATTTACGGAAATGATTCAACGCTGAAACATGCTTTTGATTGGGAAAAGAGGTTCTAGGAGGAAGAATGGACAGGATGGATAATCCCATCAATTTCCAAATCATATATTAATTTAATCTAAAACTTTTCTATTAGATAATATTAGATATTATAATCACTGTCCTCCCCCACACCGGGTGGAAAAGACCTGAGTTTGAATCCCATCAATGACGCCAGGAATTTTTATGAGTCTTTTTCCCAACGTGGCTGTGTTAGTCGGTCTCAAAAAGTACCATGACTTTTTTCTCGCCAAAACTCAAGTTTTTCGTCCAGCAGCAAAAATTAGGCAAACTGACAAGAAAATGCACGCAATTTACATACATAATCAACATTTATAGATCAGATAATTCACGGATGTTCCTTAAATGGCAGTTTCTTTTCAGAGAAGCATGGCAATATTTACAAAAAAGTCAATTATTTACAATATTTCACTTGATATTGATGGTTCCACATTGCTGATTCTGCTCAGGTAGCTGACAAATGAATGAGTATTTTGCATCTACATTCACACATGAGGAATTATTTAGGGAAGGGATGCCAGAGGGTTGTTAAGTTCTGGCAGGGAGCTAAATTATTTTGTAATAACTGAGAATCTGAAAGTGAAAGAGAAATTGTTAAAATAAACATAAAAAAGTACCTGGGGCGGATGGGATCTGCACAATTATATTAAGAGAGGCAGAGAAGGACGTAAGCAAACCCTTAGGCATAATTATGAACGCATCCTCGTATTCAGAGGAGGTCTCCACGGATTGGAGATGTGCGAAAGTATCCCCAATTCACAAAGGGGATGAAAGAGTGGCACGAGTAATTACAGACCTGTTAGTTTCACTTCTGTTCCAGAGAAAACTAATGGAGTCACTGGTAAATGAAGTAATGCAAAATCATATAAACAAGACCGCAATTATGCTTCATACACAGCATGGGTTTGTTAAGGAGAAATCTGTTTGACCAATTCGATCGGTTACTCTGATGTGATCACACGGGAACTGGATGCAAAAAATAATTTTGATATCATATACTGGATTTCAGCAAAGCTTTCGATACTGTTACGCATAAAAGATCGCTGTACAAATTGGAGCAGTGTGGCATTAAGGACAAGTTGCTGCTATGGAGAAATGGATGATTGAGTGGAAGAAGACAGAGAGTGGTAATCAATGGACATTGGTCTCCATGGACTAATGTTATTAGTGGTGTCTCCCAGGGTTTGCGTTAGGCCCATTGTTGTTTTCTATATTTACCAATGATATTGATAAAGGCATATCAGGCTTAATGTTCAAGTTTGCAGATGATAATAGAAAGTTTGGCAGGGTGGTAATCGACAGCGATGGCAGGATGCTACTGCAATAGGATCTAAAAATGTGCAGTTCTCTGAGCAATACAGACAAGCTGCTGAAACAGCTTATGGGGCCTGCTCAATGATTTACAGGAATATTGCTAGCAGGGATAAGGAGGTGATTGTCCCATTGTATAAGGCAATTGTCAGGCCACATCTTGAGTACCGTCTAGATGTCAGGAGGCCGCATTTTCGGAAAGATTATTATTATTATTATTAATATCAATTTATTTCCGAAGAAATGTCCCTTTACAGCTCTGCAGCTAGAGGACATGAGTTACATACAGAGATAAAACATAAAATACAGACAAATGCATTGTATACAGAGCCAGATACAATATACGGCCTTAAACAGCCACTGGTGAAGATACAAAAACATAAAGTTACAACAAATAAAAGTGCATACGGATACATCGGAGCGTGGATAGTGCGGCATCACATAAGAGTCCACCTAGAGCATGACTAAGGAATACATGTCTGCAAGAATGGAAGCTCTGTACGTTCTGTCCTTGCAAAGTTTCTCAACGTTTATGGCTAATCTATTAAATATTTGGAAGGAGTTATGTGGAAACATGTTGTCCAGGGAGGACATGCTACACAGCTTCGATCTGTATGGGGAGGTGTTGGACTGGAATCTTCTCCTGTCGGACGGTCTGGCGATGATATCCCATATATCGGGTGACCTCAGTTTTCCGGATAGAAGCTGAGAGAGGGTAAGAAGATTCCTAGAGATGATGAGATACCTCCAAGGAAGCGTATTAAGATTGGTGACCAGAACAGATTTTGAGATTGTAGGTGTTAGCCCGGCAACCTTATTTAGCCATTTCAAGATCCAGAATTCCAGGGAGAGGAACCTGGCTTGGTATGATGAGGGTGCTGAGGACTATATAGTGAAGGCATATAATGGAATTGGGAAAATGCAACGAAGAATGTATTTGATGATAAGGTCCAGGTTCTGGAAGTTGGAGATCTCTTGTTTTACTGCCCATAAAGCAGAATATGTTTTCGTTCGAGTGGCATTAAAGTGAGGCAAGAAGGTGAGGTCTTTGTCCCAGATGATACCTAAGATGTGGAGCTGCTGGAACGAGTACAGAGAAGGGCAACGATATTGGTGAGTAGAACAAATGGGTGCTCTTACCACGAAAGGCTTCACTTCTATAAATTGCAGCGTTGAGGTGTTTAAAGCTTTGAATGGATTGGATAAGCTATGTACTGATGCAATTTTTCCTCATTTATTTATTTATTTATTTTGTTAGTGCTGTATAAGCTTGCTTTCTTGAATCATTTGCCACTGCTAATGTTAATGCTAATACTAATATTTTGAAAAAGTAGTGGCTCGACAATAATTTAGTGTTTCGTGATTTCAGTTTGCATAAAGATTTTCGATGTGCAATGCGACGCCCAAGGGCGTCTCACACATGTTCGATTGGAATGTTGATCGCGTTGCCATGGCACTCGTTGGATATCTTCCGTTTCAAGATACTCTTCCACCACGTGAGCTCTATGTGCAGTGGCGTTGCCGTGCATGAAAACAAAATCTGGGTTAATCGCACTTCTTAAAAGTCGCACATAGGGTTCGAGGATCTGTTCTCAGTACCTCTGTGCAGTTACGGTATCACTATCAAAAACATGAAGAGAAGTGTGGCCGTTGATCATTGTCATGCCCCAGACGAGGACACCGGCTTTGTTGCATAGATCCCACTTGAATTGAGCCTTCCTAACACAGCGTGGTTGGAAATGTTTCCACCTGTGGCCGCAGCAACCTCAAGAGACAGTTGATGACAGGTTATCGTAGGGTTCCGTGTTGCTGTTGGAACCAGACAGAGGTCTGTTCTGGTTGACGTAACATTCCGGCGAAGAAATTCAAAGTTGAAATATTCAGTTCAACTTTGAATTTCTTCAATTTTCAGCCTTCCCTGTCTGCCTTCCCATATTATGAACTTCCGTTCATGAGAAGGGAAGTTCATAATAATTTGTAATTTCTTATCTATTTATTTATTTATTTATTTATTATTATTATTATTTTATCTTGTTTTGGCTGGTGCAGTAAAAGCCTGTGGCTCAACCCAATACTAATACTAATATTATATGTGTTTAAGTTGCGGTGTTCTGTGATCGATTTGTTGTTTTGCCAGACGAAAAACCAAGTTTGCGGGATCAAAACCCATGGTGTCCTCGCCTGAGGCTGATTGAGTCAACCATGTCGTGAAAATGTCCGATAAAAAGTACTCGCGTCATTGAAGGATTCGAACTCAGCTGTTTTCCACCCGCTGTGGGAAGGACGATAATTGTACTAACTGTGCTATTCACTAGGGCTGGAAGCTCCTTTTTCGTCTACCAAACAAACAAATCGACAAAAGAACACACTCAATTTATAGACGTTATATATATATCCGGCGTAATATAGTTTAGATGATGAGCCAAAAAAAATGAAGCCTGTGCGCATTGCTATTAAATTACAAAGAATGCTTATGTGATCTGGAATGTCAGTCCATTTGATGCGGCAGCTGTTGGCTAAAATGAAAAAAACAATGTTTTCCATGTGGTCTTAGGTCTCTCAATAACGAAGATTGACGTTGTACGTCTCCTTTTTGTCTATATTCGAACTACTCTCAAATAAACTACATTTTCCCAAAGGGGAAGTTCCCCCTATTTATTTAAAAGGTATTGCCGGCCATATGGCTGAAAAAAGAATTGCCATCTCTTTAAAGAAAGGGCGTACATCAGTTAGTGCGAACTTGGCGAAACAGTTGTGAGAAAAAGGCTGTATGTGAGAGATGTCATGCAATGTTCGGAGTTTTATGGGCAAATGCTGTTTATTAGAAAGTTGTGCAATACGAGACGGCTTTAGGAAACGGGCAGGTGGCACTGGTATGAAAGAACTAATATTATATGACAAGTTTTGAGTTCAACCTGAGCTGGGAATCCAAACGTAGACATAAAGGACAAAATCGTCAATACTAATCGGTCTAAAGCTGAGCGTATAATTTTATGATAATAAAAACAAAGCATTTTTTGCAGTTATAGAGGCGAACGTTAAATAATTATTAATTTAACGAAGTTTTATTAAATATAAATTGATATTTTTCAAATCTCTTTACAAGAATCACCTCTCAAAAGACAGTTTCATTAGAGACGTTCTGTTTCTGTTACTTTTTTTACGCATTTATTTGTGCCCTCGTGAGTAGCGCAGTTGACAGGATCACCGTCCTCCCCACACTTGGTGGAAAAGACTTGAGTTCGAGTTCCATCGATGATGAGAAGAATTTTTATGGGCCTTTTTCGCAATGTGGCTGAATTATTCGGTCTCCGGCGAGGACATCATGGTTTTTCCTCCCGGAAACTGGGGATTTTGCCGAGCAAACAGAAAATCGACCTCAGAACACATGCAATTTGCAGACAATATACACGGAGCAATATGACCTTAGTCGCTGATGCTCCCAAAACCCTACTGACACCAACAACAACTCTATTCATCTTATCAAACTTGTTATCTGGAAAAGTAATGGCGTATATAATCTTATCCTTATTGACCGAATAACAATATTGCAGTCATTATGATCATGGCTTCATTATATGATGTGTTTGTAAGTTGTAAGTGCTCTAAGATTGGTTTGTTTTTATTAGACTAAGATATCTATGTATATAATGACACATCTTAACTGAATTCATAGAATTAGAAGCGTGATGCATTTATTCTTACAAATTTGAAGTACCAAAATGTATTCTCTTCAGGGTTGACTAAAGGAGCAACAAAACAATGTCCTAGTTAAAAAAAAATTGAAAAAGAAAATGAAGGAAAAAATTTCATTTGATCTCGCCTGTCCACTTCAATGTTTAATGAATTTTCTAATTCGAAGAGCGGTTCCGATAAAGTTCCCTGCAAATACGCTGAGATACTTCATTAGTGACAGGCTCTTGAGTGCACATATATGAAGTTTTCTGCATCATCTAGGAAACCTAATTACGTTAGGCAGGTTCTACCATTAATCCTGATGACAATAGGCAGCTTTTTTTATCCCACGATTAGATATATGCACTCATTTGTGTCACAGATTCATTTTAAATGAATTCTAGTCAACATTTGCCATTTACTGTTCTGGCCAGGGAAAGAAGTCTGGAGGGCGGGATGGGGGATTCTAAGGCTTACAACGTAGCCATTCAGAGCTTGATGTAAAAGACTTCCATGGCAACGGAATATTTACAGCACACAACTGGGACACTGTAGAAATAAATAAATAGGATGTTTTACATGGGATGGATACTTCGATTAAACACGAAGAATCATTTATCGTGAAGCGTGCGTTGTATTTCTGTTTATCCAGAAAAGCTTACTCCACAGAATGTAGGATGACTAATAACTACAACTCCTGGGGACACATTTCTATGAAGGTAAACTCTGAATGCTTGTATTATTTTTGAATGGCACTTTACAACTTGGGAATTCTGAAAGACATTGTATGAGGAACAAAGCAATAAAGGCAGTTATAGAATGTTTGGCTCATCAACAACTTAGACAATACGGCACCGTATATATTATGTCTGTAAACTGTGTGTTCAGTGGTCGATTTGTCGTTTTTGAATGAAAAATTTCAGTTTCCAGGATACAGAATAAAAACCCATGCAGTCCTCGCTAGCTCATCCATTGTGACAGAGGCGTTGTGGGGAACTACAGGAAGACTAATAAAAATTTGTCTCATTCAAACTGAAGTCTTTTCCACACCGTTGGGGAGGACGGTGATTATATCAGTTGTATAACCGTGAGGGCAGTAATATAGGATCGACAGATAGATATGGCGAATAAAAGGCAGCAGATAAAGTAACAAACAGAAATTCTCAATGAGAAGAACTGTAATAGAATCACCTAACTTACATCGACTTGAGCATCATCATGGACTTGAGCATCATGGGCTCTCCAAATGTCTTGAATATTTCGTAGCATGGACGTTACAAGGTTCTTGAACACATTTAGAGATGCATATCTTCATGCGTAATATATAACATCCCACAATTTTTCCCGCAATGGGTGGTGATGGTGGTTGTAGATCTACATATCAGACACTCATACCACAGATTTCGTTGTGATTCAAATGAAGGGAGCTGGAGGCCACTAGAAGAGGGGGAGAAGTCTTTGGAGTGTTCAACAAGCCATCCTTGCACTAGTCTGTCTCGATAGCACGATGTCCTGATGAAAGACACCACCACCATTGAAGAACTACAGGAAATCAGTGTGTGAGTGATTGGCAATGATGGTGCGATTGGTCTCTGCCCTCAAACGTCTTTGTATACGCGAGTATCAAGAGTGTCCCAGCAGAACATTCCCCAGAATGGAATGATTCCCGTGACAAGCTGCGATCTTGTTTTTGTGCTTATCTTCCACGTTGTCCTATTAGAGTAGTTGTCCCATTTTAATGTATTTTCAGTGTGGAAATTCATAATATAAATTGGTATCTTCGATGGGCATGAACTTAATACACATAGTCAATCATTAAGCGAGATAAACTAAAAAGTTTACACTTTATTAAATAGTATTTATTTTGTTAATTCTCTTTCTGTAAACTAAATTTTCTCTGAAAATTAAATAATTTTTCGAACCCGGGTCAAATACGAATTCGAATAGACCACTGTGTCCACCATTTTTAATTACTCATTTAAGGCACGTTTCCTTTTGTGAGAGTATTCTTGTTTCGTGTATGGTTAGCATGCGAATGGGGTTACTCCAGCACATCAGCGTGACTGGATCTTCGCAACCATTGGAACGACGTTGTCATTAAGCGGCATGGAAAATCCATTTGTCTAGATTAACGGTGTTCAATTAGCTTTGCCAACAACACTAATGTCTTAACTTATAGTTTTCCGGTGAAGTTACATTTCCCATTTTAACCAAGAAAGATAGGACTTGAGGATATGCGTTATCGGGTTTGCGCTTGTCTCGCGTTTCCCATCGATCGCATCTAATCGTCTGAAGACACGATCGGTGTAAGTTTGGGTGAGCGGCGGAGATTAGGTCAGGGCAGTTGATCTTCGCCACTTGTGTAACAGCTGCAGTAAATACCCCTGCTGATATACCGTCATGAGGTCAAAATCCCACGAGGAACTTCGATCACACTTAGCTGTCTGCTGCTTAATTTGTTCACTTGAGGCCACTGGCCAAGCACCAGACAGTCGAAATCATCCGCCAAAAATGGCTCGAGTCATTTTTGATTTAATTAGACACCTCAGCACACATATTTTCGAAAAAGATCACGCGGATTTAATTTACATATCTTTAGTTTTGTCACTTACACCGATAGAGTGAGCTCTAATGTATGCGTAGGCTTGTAAGACTGATTGTCAATGCGTTTTGAACATATCAATCACCAGCTATGATATAATTTGTATGATTGGTTCTAAATTAATAAATTTCCCGGTGAGACAGCCATTCTTTTCTTACATTTCATTTCTTAGTATCTCTCCATACATGTACTGGCAGAATACACTGACCTCCATTATATATACACAGTGGTTTCATATCAGGAATTAATGGTGGTGCCTTGAAGAGAAGACGATCTATAAATCACCAGAATTTTATTGATTTCATTGCATTAGATTATAGTTAACTAATATATTAAAATAAATGGATGTTAGGAATTTCACCTTCTCCTAACGATCAGATAGCAGTTGTTAGTAATTAGCTGTTTCCACCATATGATACCTAAGTTATCCGATAAATAAATGGAGAAA
This sequence comes from Mastigoproctus giganteus, assembly GCF_048544385.1. Lineage (NCBI taxonomy): Eukaryota > Metazoa > Arthropoda > Arachnida > Uropygi > Thelyphonidae > Mastigoproctus > Mastigoproctus giganteus. Next base: position 64,938,056 of record NC_143583.1, on the reverse strand, counting down.
CCATTTGTTAGTGTTCCCTCGATTGCAAAGATGGGGATTCGTATTTAGCAAGTAACAATATGCACTGCTCGACAAAATTAACAGAACGAAAGATTTTTCATAAATGTTTAATTGTGAACAGTGTCGCTGAAGGCGAATATGTGATATAATAGGCATCCTGGCATGCAAATTCTGAGTTTCCAATAGAAATTGATATACTCCCCTGGAAGAACCGCACATTATGCAAATTATTCTTGCCCATAAAATTACCGGTTGAGACCACATCGCTTCATTCCATTTTTTTTTTTTTTGGTCTACTCAGAGGGATAGCCATATCTTCAGGATGATAAGCCATCGTCGTCTGATGATTCTTTGAGATGGCCAACGGGTGGACGACTTGAAGCCGGACACTCGCAGGCGGAGGTAGTTCGTTGGCTTAATGTGTCGCGCAGTGTTGTCTCGGCACTAAGGAAGTTTCAGGAGACAGGAACCATTACAAGAAGACCTGGCTAAGTTCGCCCGAGGGCTACGTCAGCTGTCTAGTTCTAACAGCAAGACAGAACCTTACGATGTCCTCTCATCAACTGTCTCTTGAAGTTGCTGTGGCCACAGGTGAAAACATTTCAAACTGGACTGCATTAAGAAGGCTCAGTTCAAGTGGACTCTAAGCAAGAAAGCCAGTGGATTGTATCCCATTAACCTCAAATTTCTTCACGCTTCAGAGCAAGCTGCACGAATTATACCACGTTTTCTACTGTTAATATTCTGTTAATTTTGTAGAGCAGTGTAGTTGTAAATATCAACGTTTGGAATTATGGCAACAAAGAAGCGTGCAATATTTCGTGTATTTTTACATGGTCTTTGTCTGACAAATATCATAACGAAACAGTGTAGCCGCATGTAAGAGTATAGCTGCCTAATAACAAAGGAGCCCTCGCGAATTTTTATCGGTCTTTTTCATAATTTGGCTGAGTTAGTCGGTTTCAGGTATGGGAGCCTGGTTTTTCGTCCTGCAACCAGAAAATATACATCAGAACACATACAATTTACAGACAGGTATACGTGAAGTAAGGTGGCTTTAGTTGCCGATGCTTCTAAAAATCTAATAACAACAACAAAGGAAATGTAATGTCAATAACAGAACATTATATGTCGTTTGTTGTACCCAATTATAGTGTTATGTGCATTATACCAGTGTTACAAAACCTCGCATTGTTACATATTGGCTGGACATGCAAACAGAAGGCAGAGAATCAAATTATGAAACACTGCATTACTGCCAACAGTGAAAGATGCAAGATGCAGCTCACTTGATCCAACAAATAATTAATATTCAGTATAGGCGCTGCTAATTCGGAAACCTTAGGCACTATTAGATAAAAAGCGTATATCAGTAAAAGTTGAAATTAGCAGTGATTTTATTTTATTAAGTGAGTTTTTAATTTGCTTTGATGGTATGTTATGTGTCATTAACACTTCACAGAGTAGTATATTAAAGGTTTATTGAATCTTGGGAAAAAAAAAGTATTTGAAGTATTGTTTTAACCACAGAAGCCTTAATTTTAAGGAAGTTGAAAATCTCTGTACCATATACATTGCTGTTTGCAATTACTGATGTGAATTATTTTGATCCTTAGTTAAGACAGACAACATCTCATCACAGATGGCGCAAATAAAATAAAATTAATGAAAATAAAAAAATCTGTATTTGTTCATGGGCACACTTTGAAACCGTGATACTAAACTTTGGACGACAACACCCTAATTTAAGCGCATTGAGTATCTTTCGATCAAAGAAGTTAACTTCAGCGATCTATGATCGATTTGCCGTTTGCTGGAGAAAAAGCTATTCTACCCTCGCCTGACACCGACTAACTGAGCCACGTTGTGAAAAAGACCCATGCAATTCCTCGCGTCATTGAAGGAATTCGAATGCAGACCTTTTCCACCTGATGTGGGGAGAACGGTGATTGTACCAACTGTGCTACCTACAAGAGAAAATGCTTGGGAACCTCCAGTTCAGGCTGGAATGAGTCGCCTTCGTAAGGCTCTGATACAGGAATGGGTCGAGTGTTTCATCTAGGATCGGATACAGTTTTTCACTTCGACTTGAAAGTGTTTGAAGCGAATGGGTGATGAAACTTCAATTGGCTGCTACTGCCATTCATTTTCTGTTGCAGCAGAAAATTATCAAATCGGAAGACCAAAAGGACTTATTCCAGCCTTTGACCCCTGAACGTCTCTAAGATGAATAAATATCACAACAAGTTTGGTGTAATTGACACAATCAAGAATAAACCTCATTTTCCCGAGGCAATGTTTTATTTCAGTTTATAGCCACATTCGATTTCATGCGTAGTCCACCTTCACTTCTGCTTTTTTTTTTAAATTCTTAAATTGTAGATCAAAAATTCGTCAGAGACTTCCTCTCCGTTGCACTGTCAGTTCGTGTCGAACTTAAAGAATAATAACGGCGACTCTTTGGGTTCTCAGTAAAGAGTGCATAAACTTGGAAACAATCTCATTTTCTCCTTCCGACTTCTTTCTATCTCATCAGATGACTAGACGCGGTGTCGATTTACTGGAAGCCGCATTCCCCTGAGGAGTAAAGACAGATATTTCTCTCTAATGTTCGTGTTTGTTTTCTTGTTTCCCTACAAGTCACTCAGCTAAAAATAACATCGGAGTAATGTTGCCGTCAGCATGAAACAAAATGGTTTGGCTTTCTTTCTCTGGCCCTCTGGTGTGATCGCTGATGCTGTTTAGATGGAAGATATGTCTTCAGTTTCCTAAAAGGGTTATTTTTCTACTAAGACGCTACTTAAATTTGGCATTTCCGGTTAACAATTCGACTACGGCCATTTATTAAGAAGGTCTTCTGTCGTGTTGTTCTATTCAAATTCTCTCGGTTGGCTTAAAAGGATTTTTCTTCGTTCTGGAAATGTACACAAAATTATATTCGCACTTCGGGAAGATTGGTAGTTTGGAAAGTTGGAAGTTTCGAAGAATGGTTAAAAAGATTACAATGAACCACAGACCGTTACATGAATATAAAAGTCAGTAGGAAGTTAAGCAAGTTACAACTTGATCCTCAGGTTGCAGGTTTGGGTCTACGTAAGGCCACTAATTGTGTTGAATTATTACAAGCAGTCACTGAAGCAGTTTGTATTTGCACAAAAACTGAAACCAGGAAACATTACTGCATTCTGTCTGAAAATTGGGTGTATTCAAGGATCAACGATCAGTTTGTCGGTTTGCTCTAAAAACCCGAGTTCCAGGAAGGGACAAAAAACCGTGCAACTCTTGTCCGCAACCAACTAAGTGGAACACGGTAAGCAAAGACTAAAAATTCCTTCCTGCTTCTGTTCTATGTCCTTTCCGGCAACAGGAAATTTATTTTATTTTAATATACGTGTTTGTATTTAGTTTAGCAAATCGTTATGTTAGATTGTTTAAAATTTTCTTGGCAACCAAGGCCATGAACTGTCAGCAAAGATTTAGCCTGTATTTATAAAATAGCTTAAACACTGATCTATGTAAGAATATTTAACCAAGTTTTAAATATACTTGTTGACGTGTTTCAATGTAAAAAGAGCATTATCCTTCTTTACAAAATGCTACATTCTGTTGTAAATTTAAATTGTATACACATAAGATAATAATTAGTGTAGTGTAACTCCAACTAAGAAAATCCTGGTCTTATAAAATGACCTAAAGAATGAATTAACCAAAATATTAACTGCTGCGTTATAGAGAGACTAAAAGAGCGGTGGAAGAATGTTGCAGAGCTCTATCACCGATGACAAGCTGGAAGACAGAAAACTCAAAATCAACTAAGGCTATGATGAGTTAGTATATTGCTCAAACGGTTTGCTCTTTGATAGATAAAAAAACCCGAGCTTCCGGGAGAAAAACGATGTAACCCTCGCCAGAGACAGAGAAAATTCTTAGAAACCCTTTATGCCAAACCCAATGAAATGCCTTTTAAATATTTGAAGTAAATGATTGGTTTTCTGGAAACTTTTCCATGGAGTTTCTTTAGAGATTAATGGCCTAAGTCAGGATATCCTCTGTGAATCAACATCAAGAGCATCCATAATTGAGGTGGCACTTAATAAACTTCTATATTATTTTATACGTTGAAGTTAGGGCAGATGGACTTGAAGATCTTTACTATAAAGATCATTAATAATAATCCAGGAGACTATGGCTAATTGGACCATTTCTTTCACTTTTGTTTTTCTTTTTCAGTGCTGTTCCTTTTGTACTTTGCTTGCATCATGTTTTAGAAATTGCGATTCTGTCCTTGTGTTGAGAAGAACTATTTGTAATTACAGATTTCTTTCATGCAGAGACTGGACTGCCACGAGAATATCCATCTTAAGCAGCAATTTAAGTGTGCAGAAAATCAATAATAAGGATTTATATTCAGATAGCGATGTAATTATGGGAAATACATAGCTATCGTTAGCCACCGTCTTGATAAATCACCTCTTGTGCCGCAAACCGTAGAGATTTCTAATGAAATAAAAGTCCCAAAGCAATATTTTACACACAAACACTAGTTTAGATTCCTAGAAGTCCGTTGCAATTTTTATATCGTTAACGAGGTGAATTATTTCAAAGCAATTCTCCCTTATTTATAATACACGCATTTATTAAAATAACTTTCACAGAGATTTGGGAATGAAACAAACATTTTATGTTATGGCTTAACTCAGCAGATCCCACTTATTTTTGGACCATGGTTATGTTGTATTGGTAAATGAACCAGATCCTTGTATTCGTATTTGGCTACACTTGTCTTGTATAGACAATGTAGAAGAACATAGTTCGAATTTAAGAAAGTTAAATTAAACTTTGATAATCAAATATTCTTATAAAATTCGTTATGAAGCATTTATTGTCTGACAAGTTTTTTTTTTTGCAGACTTACTTGCAATGATAAAGTCTCCAAGTTAATTTCCTGAATCCTCTATCTATTCAAATTATAAAATCTCTAGAGGATTATATCGAAGACTAGATTCCCTTAACTTTCTAAAAGCGTTGTTGGACTAAAATCCTTCCAGACAGCCACTTGAGAATCCTTCAGTGTACATCGGAAAGGAGCGAGCGATTTTTAAGCAAGCATTTCGGGCAAAGCGATACTTAAAGAGATTTCCCCCTTTTCCATAGTACAACACTTAATCTGCTAGCTATACCAGCCAATATTGCCCGCGCTAGACAAGTGACTTGTGGCCAGCCTATTGAGGACACCCTGCCTCGTATCTTGAACTGTCACGCAGGAGGTATTTACGGCAGCTGTTACCAAAACTGCTGAGATTAGCCGCTCGATCTTGCGTTCCATGTGTGTGTCCTTGCGAGAGTATGGCAACTAGGGGGTTTTAGTTAATCGCTGTGCGATGAAGAAAAGTGACCGCATTTCATTGGAAAGGCTATTACAACGAGGCTAACATATTGGATTGTCTCCGCAAATGTCTCCTACACTTGGTAGTTAAGAAAATTAATTGGCCTAATAAGGAATGATCTCAGTCTAAGAAGGAACCCAAAAGTGCAGTAGCAATATTAATCTGGACATTTTTCAGCATTTAGTATCGATCATTCAATAAGCTTTATTAATTATCACGTGCATTTAATTTTCAATAATTATTTCTGCGTAAACGATGGACAGATTGGGTAATCACGTAGATTTGCACGAGCTACGAAATTGAGTTGGTTTTTTTTTGGTTTTCTAATCTCAGCGATAAATTAGTTTGGATAATTGAATAACAACCACCATACATAATGTAAATAACTTCCATAAAAGTAATATTAAAAATTACTTTATAAATTACTTTTAAAATGTATTAACGAACAATATTTAAACAAATTACTTGGAATGATCAAACTATATTAAAATAAAAACACGACCATTTTTTTGTTTAGAAGGTGTAAAAGCGATCATTTTGCCTTTTACCAAATAGGAAGTTGTTCGTAAGAGGAATGGCGAAAAGGAAGAACCGGAGATGCGTTGGGAAAATATTTCTGGCAAAAACGAAGTGTCATTTCAGGTGATTGATGGAGGTGGTGAGATATCGAGAAGAGTACATGGACGAGCATATTTCCAATGGCATCTATCAACCTGTTTTCTTGTCGGAGTTTATGTCATCAGAAGAGAAATATTCTTTGAAGTTTCTTTATAACGCCAAAGGCCCAAGGGATTTTCTGATGATTTTAGACGAATTGAAATGATGCGTTCAATTAGCGATAATTTCATTGTATAAATGTTTATGATTTCAAACTACTGGTTAGTGAAACGAAATAAATGGAAACGCTTTGTTAAGAGAGGATCTGTTGTTTTATTTTTATATTTTGTGCATAAAGTGAAAGATGTGGAATATTTAGGAGAATGAAAAAGAACTGATATAGTAATGTAAGAACTTCTTGGAAATTGGTAAAAAGGGATTTAGCAGTTAAATTGAATCGGTGCAGTGAATAGTTTGACAATTGGGAAGTTCGAAGATACTTTTGGAATTGGTTCTTTAAGAAATTATTGATGAAAACGAACAATAATTTAATTAACTGAGAAAAAGAATTGATCATTCTTCTTCATATTATTATTATTATTATGGAAATTTGTTTCGCCCTTACAGACTTGTCATAAAGGCAAAGAGGGTTTCATCGTACCATTAGAAGATAATCGAAAGAAGAAAGAGATATAAATACAGAACAAAACCACAAAGCACAGTATTTGTTTCATGTAATTTCTTTAGAGTTAATATTATCGCTATAACTTTAATCCGGCAGGTTCAACTGTTATTCAGAGATCCAAGGCACTGAGGTTCATAGACACTTCAGTTTCTAATTACGTTATGCTGTAAGAAAGGGATGCATCCAAAGTAGAGATTGGGGTCGCAACCTTTACGACATTTTCAATGACGTTGAGATGATCTTAAGCCGGTGAGGAATGCAAAATTTCCAGCCGTCTTCATCTGGACAGTCAGATTATAAACGTTTCCTTTCGAGGTACCTACGTCCCTGTCGACCTCTGTGGCAATCAGCGGGTTAAAGTTGTACGAGAAGGTAAGTGTCCTGTAATGTTATTTTCAAACTCTTTTTTACACTACGATATTTGTAAAATTGTTCTGATTTGCTAGTTTATATTGGCAACTTCATAAATATTCCAAAATTAAAGGTATTAAAATATTTAATTTATTAAATCAATTTAATTAGGTATAAAGTGGTAAAAACTATTTTAATTAATATAATAAGTGCACAATAAAGCAACGAAGATTTATTTTCCAAATATACATCTTTAATTCATATTTAGAATTGCAAATAATGAATATTCGAGTGTTAAAATCTCCCCTTCCAAAAAGATTCATCACGTATTTTATATATATATATATATATATATATATATATTTGGAACAGACCCCACCTCCTCCTCTACCACTTCATGTACTAGCTTTCTTCTGACCTTCTACTCTCCCCCCTAAGAAATTTGGATTTCTCCAGATCTCTTAGGATTTTTACGCAAAGATTAGTTTATAAATATTGTAACATATTTTCACTAAAAATGCAAAACAAAAAAAAAATCGGCAATTCTACAATGCAGGAAGTATCAGTTCCTTCACTGAGGGTGGTTATCGGAACAACATAAAACTGAAACTCTTTTTAAAAATGTGTAAATCATTGATTTCTCTTCAAGTTGCCTTAATGGATACATTAAGCCTTGCTGTACAAGTTATCCTCGTACCCTATAAAAGTAGGAGATAAGGCGAAAATCACACGAGGTGCAGCGAAGGGGGGGATAAGGAATGGGGGTGTCATGAAGCCCACACACACGCAAAGCAATTCATCATGGAAGAAGGTGCGTTGAGGAACGCAGAATAAAGAGCCTCGCTTCCCGGATGCTTGCAGATTAGGTTTGCCTTATGATCGATGAACAATGTCTTTCTTTCGTTCATTCTCTAACCTTATTTTTTCTTCTTCTTCATTCGTTCACTTGACGCCACGCATTTATACACATTTATGGCTAATCGAACCTGACGGCATGCACGAAGAAAACTAATGGTAGTGTACATACTTGTACTGTATATATAAAGTTAATCTTGTACACAGTATACATAGTTTCTCCTTTCACCCCACCCCCCTTTTAAACATAATATTAATGCCCTAAGATTAATGATGGAAGATATGTTAATCCAGGAGCGCACAGTTAAGAATCGCATGGGTACGCTTTCTTCGAATAAATACTACTAAACAGATGAGAACCGTGGAGTCAAAATAAAATCGATTCTTTCCATTCTGGTTTCAACCCGCTTAAACCAAAATCAAGTAAGGGATTTGAAAGTGAAAGATTCTATGACTCTTTTCACGTTAAATGATGAAGTGTGTAATGCGACCTAAAGCGGTTGAACAAATAAAACAAAAATATAAGGAAATCAAGGAAAATTAAGAAAAAGTCAAATAAAATAATCAATAAAAATACATTTCAAAAATAAAAAATATATTAAATCAAATAAAAGTTACTCAAAACTTTAAAAGTTAATTAAACAAAAATCTGATCAAATCAAACAAAGTTAAACGATAATAAAATTAAATGATGCAAAGCTAATAAAAATTAAATGAAACAAAAAAATTAAATCAAATGAAGCAAACAAAAATTAAATCAAATAAAACAAAATCAAACAATAATCAAATCAAATAAAACAAAATCAAACAAACAATAATCAAATCAAATAAAACAAAATCAAACAATAATCAAATCAAATAAAACAAAAATCATATCAAATCAAACAATAAATTATTAAATCAAGCAAAATTAAACAAAATCAAATAAAGTTAAACGCAAATCAAATGAAACAAAATTAAAATTAAAATTAGTTTTTATCCCATCGAATTGGCTACGCTACTAAGATTAATTATTATTTTTATTAAGCAAGAGAACAAAAATGGATCATATGGTTAATAAATTCCAAGATTTAAGGCTCTATCAGTTACTTTACACATTAATAAATTAGCATGAATTAAAAGAGTTTACTGCAGTCGTCTGAAGGTATAAAATCTGTAGATCTTAATTTTTTTTACGAATTTGCGCCTTAAAGGAAGCATTCTATTTATATATGAAAATTAGAAATGTGGACGTGGATAGGTAAATTTAAAAACAGGGCGTGATTGATCCTCGAAGTCTGGGGAGCATACAACCCATTCTGGTGACTTTTCATTATAGATTAGAATAAAAAAATTCGGCTCTAACTTGCCTCGTCATTAAGTTAATTAGGAATATCTTTCGAAAGACACTAATATTGACTAACGTTCTCTCTACCGCATCAAATAAATAAATAAATAAATAAAATGAAACTGGTGGGAATACAGAAATCTTAAATAATTTTAGACTTTCCATTCTCCCTTTTCAAACAGCTTCCATCAAATTTATACACTTTGAATCGATGAACACTTTTAACTCGATATGACGACTGATTCCTTTTCCCCCTCCCACACCCCTGAAATATTTTCCGATTTCTTATTGCAAGCGTAATGATAATTAACTAAATGGCATTGCAATGTCAGACACGACATATCTGAGAGACATTCGCTTTGGTTTGGAATTTGGATGAAAAACAATAATTGAAGAAGATATCCAGTCATCTCTTTTATCATTTTATATTTCGATATTTTAAATCTCTCATCGCAATCGGAAGGAATGCTTCAAGCCTTCGTTTAAATTCAAAACGAATTCGATGTCCGAAAATTATATTACAGCCTAAGATGGTCGATAACGTAGGAGAGAAGGACGAAAATGCATTTTTATTTATTATTTTTTTTTAAAACTGCCTCTCTTTAATAACACTCATGAGTGACAAGGCGACATGAACAGCGCTACACGAGGCGGATGGCTACACTGTGAGATTACAGGGAATCTCAGCGTGGGCAGACAGCCGAACATTGCATTTAGTAGCCTGGGCTTCGTATTATTGATCAACATTTTGCATCTCAATTCTTGCATCATATCGGAAATCAAATTAACTGCTCCTGTTAAAAAGCGCCGTCTTCGACTGTACCAAGTATTGAATAATAGATGAGTCGAAGGGGCTGTTTTTAGCGAAACATCCTTACGAATTATGTCTGGGATAGAGACGTGCTGCGGGCATTTAAAATCTGCCTACCTGATTTTGATATTAATGTATTTTTTTGGAAGTTTTTCTTTTTTTGATCAGATATCAGGATGGTGAAATGGGTGAGGGATCAGCGCAAATTATGAAAAACGACAGATCTGCGCATTTAAATTTCAGAAAATTACATTCTTAGTTGCAGTCTTTCTTGGAAATAGAAGTCTTCACTTCTTGAATTCAAAACAGCATCAGAATTGCATCTCTTTAACAAAGAAATATACGCTGGTGTTAAATGTTTTATTTTTTCTTAGAATGCTTTTCACCCTAGCTTACTCCGCTGTTGAACGAAGGCCTCTCCATTTATTCCATCACTCCATCTCTACCTTCTTCTTCGATGTTTTTTCAATCCAAAAGTCAAGTTCCTTGTATGGAATACCGTATTCGATTTGTCAGCTTCGTGAACAAAATGGCCAGACCATTTTTTTCATCAGCTGCTTGATTTTAAACAATATTTTTAATGAGGAGAGTCAGTGAGAGGTCAACATTTCTTCACTCATATAAATACTTCCCCTCGTCCAATTTAGCTTTCGAAACATGTGGTCCAAAGTCGCTCTAAAATTTTTGGTCAGTAAGGGGGTAAATCCAATAGGATAAAGGATATTGTCGATTATGAATCTGCCTTAGAACTCAAATTCAACCTCGCTGTACTTCTTTTTCATGAAGGGGGTTGCAACATAACCTCGTCTGAAATCATACGCCGTCCTTTTCTTTATAAAGGAAAGACTTTTTTGATGCCTGTGCATCTCTTTTTTCTTTTATTTAAAGGACTATCTTTTAATGCCGTTTGCAACTTTTCTAAACCAGAGATCATTGTAGAATTCATTGTGGATCATTGTAGAAAAATAAATGTAACTGCTACTTTAGTACGGTATGCCTTACTCCCTCTGTGTTTATTATCAAAGCTGATGTATACTTTAGCTGGCTGATGAAACCTAGCTAAGATAACAGCAGAAATAAGAAACCAATTAGCTATGACATGTAAGAAAAATAATAGTTGACCGTTACTGGCAAAAGAAAATTAAAAAAGTTCTAAGAAGTACACGAAAAGTACAAACCACAATAAAAAGAAATCCGTATCAAATCGACAGATGAATCTTCACAAATAAAACCAATTAAAAAGGGCGAAGATTAACGATAAAGTGTGCGGTGTGGAGATGGGCTTCTTTTCTGCTGAACTTCATCGACAAATAGCAGCAATCAAAGGAATCAATCGAGAACAAATTGAGCAGAATCAGATAACGACTCCTTTGGTTAAAGAGTTTCCATTCTACTAAGTGCGATTGTACAAATAAGTATTATCCGTATAAAACGGTGACAGAAATAGAAAGAAGGAAATAGATAACGAAGAGAGTTAGGGAGAGCAAAGAAGACAGAAGTCATAGGGTAATAAGGCAGGGATGGAGGAGTGGTTCAAGTTAAACTTCTAGCATGTCATTTGTTTTAGTTTTAAAATCCGAATTAGTTGGTTTTGGAATAGGGTGAAATAAGAATATTTTAAAAATATTTAAAGCGATAAAACATACAAAAGAATATAAATAAAAAGAAGCTTTTGGAGCGATGTACTCCGTTATTAACTAAGAAAAAACAATGCATGAATAATCCAATCATTGATGTTCCAATGGATCCAATGTGGTTGCTGGAAACTTGGTTTCCTGAAAATTAATGTGGTAGAGCAGACAGCAAATGTATATGTAATGATTATTCATTTATTTAATGACGAGTCATCTAAGACAAACAGGAATATTAAGCCGACATAAAACGCTTGAAGTTGGCATCCGTGACTTCCTTTTCATCAAGGCAAAGCTGTTGAGCCAATACAAGGCTTTGCTAAGTTGCCGAATTATCCAAGAAAATATAGCCGACGTTTTCCATATATTAAATGAATATGTGATGATTAATGATATGAGAGTGATTAATGAGCTACTAACAGAGGATCTACTGAGTCAACAGTGACGTTTTCTCTGCCATTATTTTCACAATGAGCACTCCCTCTAAGCAGGATGCATGATAAACTGCATTGAGAAAAGAGTACTATGAATGTAATTAGAAAAGTAACAAGAAAAAGATAAAGGCTTAAGGTGATCTTTATCGTAATTGCAAAAGACTTGCACAAAGTTTAGAAGACAAAGTATCCAAGTTAGTCTGTTCTAAACCCTGGTTTTTCGGCTGGGAAACTTCGATTTTTCATTCCGAAAAATAGACAATTTAATGGAAGTAAATGATAATCCACAAGGCAGGAGTGTAAAGACGAGTCACATGTTTTCAGTCTCTGTAGGTGACAAAATTATATATATCTAGACTTTTTGAGATTAATGAGAAGACGGAGGACGTCGCATACCCTTAGGCGTAAACCCTTGCCAGGAGTACCATTGCCAGTAAATTGTTTATAAGATCTTCCGAGCTTAATTGCACGTGTGTTCAACTATTGTCCGGATACAGATAGTATCGTCTTTAGCAGACAATATCATCTGCGTCCATCTGGAAAAAACACACTTTCCAGATAAGGCAAGGCTGTTGAAATCGGTCTGAAATCAGAAATAACTTTGGAATCCGTGCCAAAAACACGATATAAGCCATTAGGAAAATTTTGTTATAGTTAAGTTTAGAATTTAAATGACTAACAATAACAAATATCGGAATAAATCTGCTTGCAAGTTTAATTATTATAATGGTTCAATTATGAGCACCAATTATTTATTCCTACACAGGAGAGCTTTATATAAACTCTTAACAATTTCTTGTTGTTTAGAGCGTAACGCTTTTGGATAATTGGCCTAGCGAGACCAAAGCTATTTCTGCCGTTACAGTTTTCTGTTGCTAGGATACGCGAGCTCATGTTTCTTTGCTGATATGCGGTTAATATTTCCCCTTTATATTTGTTTGGAGGTTAATGGAGGTTTCCTATTGTAGATCTAAGCCCTCAGATGAGATAATGGAAACACGATGTGGTCCGAAGCTGTTCCACAAACCTCGTGGGATTAAGTTGCATTTTTCTCTATTTCTTTCCCTCTCTTGTTTTCTGTTTATCGGTGGAGATTAATATCTATCTTCTACAGGTTCGTGTTACTTTTTTTATTTCCTGTTATCTAAAAATGATTTTCTTCTTTGGTTTATCCATCTAAATATTATTTAGAAACTCTGCAGACTTGGTCATTTATTACTGGAAGGGAAATGCGAACTTTTAAGATTTATTACCTGGCCACATATGATGTATCTGTTCTCTGTTTCCATATATACATCTTTGGTACGAGGGTCTAACCCACCAGTTTACAATTTTATGGCCTGTCAAAGTTGTCATCGTTTCTAAAAGTAGCCCTGCCAGAAGTAAAGTTACATTTATACACAGAGAAATATGTAAGTGTCATCCATTTGCTTCTAAATTAATAAGTGGTGCCACTGGAGAAAGAGATCTAATTTTTCATTTCTTTCACTCAACTTAGCCCTAACTTCTAGATACATTTTATTAATATTCTCAACAACAGTATTATTAGATGCAGTTATTAGATAAATAAACAGATCCTGTGAGCTTATTCAGCTTGTAGCATAAATGAAATTGAAAGAGTTTTGAATTATAAAGTCTGTAAAATGAAATTATTGCAAAGCAAAAGTACTGCATATTTTTTTCATTTAAAATACTATAATCAATAATATTTTACGTGGTGAACTGCCCCCTCCCCCAAACGGACACTAATACTGAATTAAATCTAGGCTAAATCAAGACCAATGTATACAAGTATGTTTATATTGGACTTGATCTGCAGATGTAATTTCTTCTGTATTCATGCACGATATTAAGTATCATAGATTTTCAAATATATGAGTTTGTTTTTATTTCATAAAAAACAGTGAAAATCTTCGTCAGCAAATAAATAGCGAACATAAGAGTTTCTTATTTTATTTTGAAATGCGGTCGCTATCCCAGAAGAAAATGTTTGGTTGATGGGAAACCACTGGATAAAAGGATTGACTCTGAAATTTATTTAGATTTTGGTAAAGCTTTTAATACATGAATGACCAGTATATAAATTGCCAATAATGGCAAGCTGTGGATAAAGGAACGGTTTGGTAGGAGACAGAGTATTTATAAATTTCCATTGTTCTTCATGGACTTGGATTGGATACCAGAGAGTTCGGTTCTTGGCCCATAACTGTTTCTAAAATCCATTAATGATACTGATGTAGGTATTTCAAGTTGAATGTATCAGTTTCCTATTGATAAAAAGGTGGGTTGGGTGGTTAATGATAGTAATCTCGGTATGTTTCTTCAATAAGACTCAGATAAGTTATTTGGATGGACTGAGAAATGGCAGGTGAGGTTTAATAGAGGAAATTCAAGTTTCTGTATCTGGAGAGAGCAATAATCCTAGAGTGACTTACCACTTGGGTACCAACAAACTAGTCTGTTAATAATAAAATGAAGTTGGGATTAACTGTGCAATCTGACATGAAATTTTGTGAACAGGTTAGACTGACTGCTAGGGCTGCTAGTTTTATCAATAATATATATAAACTTTGCTAGTATAGATAAAGATATGATTATTCCATTATATGAAGCGATGGGTTAGGATGAATATTGAATGTTGACACAATTTTGGAGAGTCCACATTAGAAAAGATATGGACCTATTGGAAAGGGTACAGGAAAGAGTGATGAGATTTGTTAAGAGTACAAATTGGTGAGAATATTCTTATCCAGATGATGAGTTTTATAAACTATGGTTTGAAAGCCAGGTATCTGCTGGATGACTGATCGAGGTATTTGAGTCCTTGAGAGGTTTGAGTAACCTAAATGCCGAAGGAATTTTTGCACTTAGCCACTTTACAAACTCAAGAGGCTCGAAGTTTTCAATTCAATGAAGTTATTTTATTTTCTGGCTAGTGCTATATGCGCTAGCTTTCTTGCATCATTTCCGGCCCCCCTCAAACAAATTCCCTTGTTCAAGCTGAAAGAAGGAATACGAATATTTAAAACGTTCAGTCTAATTCCGTATTTCATACCAAATATACAGTTAATTTTGCAACGCTCGAGGACATTATGGAAAAGATGCACGGTGAGTTCCCTTAACATATTACTCGAAAGTTTCAAATGAACAGCTGAAGGTTTCAAACATTTCCAACCACTTATTTATGTTAAAGAACTTTTTTCAATTCTTCTCTATATCAAATCTAAATATAGCAATTGGATGAACCTGCAAGAAACATCAGATTTTAAAATTCACTTTCCACCATTGAACAAAACGTTATTTTAAGAAATATCAGTAAATTTGGTAGATGGTCTGACGTAGCCAAGTTGTCAAACACGGTTGTAGAGTTACATACGTGTTTGAGTTGACCGTGGTCCATGCATGTGTGACTGTTAAATGCGGTAAATGAGTGTATTCTTATTACAATTATTAGTTGTAAATTTTCTGAATTATATCGTCGTGCTGCCGTATAAACAGAAAGATTTTCTTAATCCATACATCCGAGGAGTTTCCCCATGTTTTGTAGTTAAAAATGGGGATCCAAATCCGCCTATAAAGATCGCATCTGGTATGTCATTGTACCAAGAATGTTAAATCCTCCTGATGAGACTACAATTAGGTTCGAAAGGTTGTAACGGTGGTAGAGTGACTGTGTTAGGTGAAAGCTGTCGTTTTTTGGAAGGGGTAGAAATGTTTGTAACAAATTATTAAATTTTCTTAAAAGTTAAAGATTGATTTCATAAAAATAGTTACGCATTATAGAAGAGGCTTTCCAAGCGTTACTGTTTCATGACTGAGTTGGTGACTACCTAAAAATATGAAAATTAGTGACAATCGTAAAATGGGCTTTGCTGTAAAAAAATTCATTAAAAATCAGCGCTGTGTCAATGCGGAGACTTTCAAGGATAGTCATCGTCTGTTAAGGATTGTTACTAAACTCATCGTTCTTTTTGATCAAAAGTTTTTATTTTTGAACTCCCGAAGCGCGTTGTACACCTCTGAAGCCTCATTAAACTTTTTATAAAAAAAAAATCTTTGACAAGTTCAAGTAAGTGTCGTAAGAGTTTTCTAAGCTCAAAAAAAAGACAGGTTGTGTATAAGAACATAAAAATTGAGTGGCAAGTACATCGAAGTCTCGAAACTCGGTCAAGACGAGACAGTACAGGGAGCCAAGATAGAAACAAAGAAATCAGTGACTTGCGATCACCAGAGACAAGACAGCTACAGGAAATTAAAACAGAGGAAAGTAAACCAAGTCCTCGTTAAATACTTCGTTTAGCACAAGACTCTTTGCAGAGATATTAACTCGACTGTTTATGGAGACTGTATGGAAACGGAAATATACCATCTCAGAATAAGCGTTGATTCATCTGGGAGTTGCGAATTGAATGTTAGCACATATTTAAACTTCTTAAGCATCTCAATGGTGCATAGATCAGGCATTCAAATGAATTAGCCATTACACTTAAACGAATAATTTATCGGGTAAATATAAGTTAATCCGCTTTACGCGCAAAGGCACGCTTCTGAACGACAAATCTTAAATTTTAATAAGACGAACTATATCATTATAACAGCTTATCTCATACACGACGACTTCGTGATGACTTATTTGGAAAGTGGAGAGGGCTTTGGTGTAGCCAATCATGCAGAAGTGGCTCGGATGTGACTTTATAACTTAATAAACAAATTAAACGTAGTCTTCCTTATTTCAAGTATTTGGGACTACACTAATAAAGATGCTCCCAAAGCTATCAAGTTTCATTTAATAGACAGATTCCAATTTTTATTCAAACTAAGAATTGCACGTTATGTGGAATATTTCTAATATTTCCGGCAGTCACATCTGCGTATAAGATGTGACTGATATGATGTGAGTGAAATTTATTTATTGAATCATAATATCCAAGTCATTTTCACCTCAATCCACATTTAACTCCTCCCTTCCCTAGCATTTTGAAGCATCATGGCGTGGCTCTAATTGTCAACCACAATTCTTGCCTTCAGATCATCAGCAAACATTGACATCTTTCTTTGGGTATCCAAGTCAGCATCATTTAAGAAAATTATGCAAATGTCTACATGCTAGTAATTTTCCAGTTTGGTCAGACACGACCTCCCTTTAACGAACCGACGCGGAGATCTGTTGAGGATACCATTCTGGCCGAGATGGTCCTGAATTTTATCCTTAACCATAGACCCCAAGATGCTCTCTACCACAGTAGTCAAACTGTCTGGCCTATAATCATCTAACTTGCAGTACCACCTTTGTGGAATGGAGACGCCCTAACATTTCTGAAGTTCAAGGGGAAATTTCCTGGAATCTCTCTCATTATCCCTCTGTATAAGGCAATGGTCAGGCCACGGCTTCAGTACTGCGTACAGGTCTGGAGGCCCCATTTTAGGAAGGATGTAGATTTACTTGAGCGTGTACAGAGAAGGGCAACAAGATTGGTGAGGGGAATGAAGGGATCCTCTTACCAAGAGAGGCTTAAGTTCTGCAAATTGCAGTGGTTGGAGACTAGGCACCTGCGCGGTGATCTGATTGAGGTATATAAGGCCTTGAATGGATTGAGCACGCTGAATTCTGATGGGATCCTTCCACTTGTTCAGATTACGAACCTAAGGTGGCATAAATTCAAATTAAGAAAAGACAGATGTAGAATAGATGTGCGGAAATTTTCCTTTAGCCAGCGGGTGGTTAATTGCTGGAACAAACTTCCATCTGTCGGTGTGGAAGTTGATAGGTTGAATAAATTTAAGGAGGAACTGGACAGGCATTTGGAGGGAATGGTGTGTTTTTTTTTTTTTTTGGCTGATGCTGCATAAGCTCATACATTTGCTTTCTTGCATCACATGCCACTGCTACTACTACTACTACTACTACTACTACTACTACTACTATTATCATCCCTAACTGTACAATACACTTACATGCAGCCTTTTTAAATAGCTGAATATATATGCCATCCTTCCCAGCTTTGCTTTATCTTCAGTAGCTTTTCTGAAAAACGCTCTGTGAGATCACTACAGCACTTATTTTATAGAAATATAATTACTTAAGATTCCCCCAAAGAACGAGCTTGCTTTTGAATGTAAGTATCATTGAGAAGAATCTGTTCAACCCATCTGCCATTTCTGCTGGGTTTTATATGGCTCTTCCATCGCAACCAATCAAAATACCTATTTGATTTATTTTCTTATTTTTACTAGTACACTATTCACTTTGCTAGTGCTTTCTTATAATCAGTTTTATCTTGTCTTACTTCATTAGAAGTGTTGTTACACATTCTCTTGTAATGTTAATAAGTCCATGCGAGTAGCATAATGCTTATAATAACCGCCATCTCCGCACCGGGTGGAAAAAGGCTTGGGTTCGAATCCCATCAATGACACGAGAAACTTTAATGAGGCTTTTTTCACTCCGCGGCTAAGTTAATTCGTCTCAGGTGTGGATAACAAGCATCCCCTCCCGAAATCATCCAGCAAAACAGGAAAATCGACCAGAGAACACCAACTTATGAATTGTTTTTTGGGTCGGCTTAGCTCCCTTCTTTCTTTTGCTCAGTTAAACTCATAAATTCTTAACCTCACCTGTCATCCATTTCGGCATCTTAATATAACGAATATAATAATCTGTTATTCAGTTTTAAGTACAGTGTGTTCAAAGCTCCGCATAAGCCTATGAGAACATACACTCAGTGGCCAAAAATCAGAAACCTTTATTGGATATCTAGCACAGCCACCTTTTGCCCGACTTACAATTCGTACAAGCCGTGGAATGGTGTCTACTAGGTCTACTAGGTAGAATTTAGATCCAGAATTGACCATCCTTCGATCAGGATATTCGTCACCTACTGATTGTCGTCGGCAGAGAATCGCGAAACCGAGCTGTCCTTTGGATTCAAATCTGAGAATTATGCGGCCAGAATAGGTGTTGGAAATTTGGGAATATTCCTCGAACCATTTATATACAATTTTTGCACGGTAGATCGTTGCATTGTGATTTTGAAGAAATCCATGGAAATCCGGATAAAAATAAAGTATTGCAGTACGAACTTGATCTGATACGACAGAGAGATATTCACTGGAGATAACACGACTTTCCAATGGTGTAAGTGGACTCAATATATACCAACAGAACATACTCCATCCTCCAAATACAATGATACAATTTCCAGCCGTTTGAGTTGTGGGCACAAGACAGTCTGGATGCATGCATTCATGAGGTTTACCCTACTATTGGTGCAAAAAATTTTAAAACGAGACTCGTCAGATCGCATGATCTTTTCCCACTATTCACAGTACAGTCTTGGAGTTGGTAGCACCACTCCGCTCACGAACTCAAATGGATGTGGGATGTGCATGCAACCAGTTTATGATGCATAATACAACCAATTTATGATGTGCAGGCAACCAGTTTATGATGCATAATACAACCAATTTATGATGTGCAGGCAACCAGTTTATGATGCATAATACAACCAGTTTATGATGCAGCTCATTGTGCTGCACCATGTTGGATAAAATGCTACGATCCTAATTCATTGATTTGTATTAATTGGTTATCGAGTTATATACTGAGTATGGAACTAACTTATTTGTGACTTATATACTGTATATGGACAATATAATAATCTTCTATGGAGCAGATTGTGGATATTTAACCCTACACGTAAGGACCTCTAGTATTTGTACGTATTTCTCCCCACGTTTCCGAGGGGAGAAATCTTGCTATCCTCACCTGAGGATGACTAACAGCCACAGAGTGAAAGAACCCCATTAAAATTCCTCGCACCATTGACGGGATTCGAACTCTGGCCTTTTACATCCGGGGTGGGGAGGATGGTGATCATAATGACTATGCTATCCGCGAAGACCACATGGTACGGAAAAACAAGGATCATAGTTAGTGTTCCAACCAAAAAAAGCGAATTAACTGAGATCCAGTTAGGACAAACAGTTTTATAAATTTTCAGTAGCTGGCATAATAATAACAACAGTAATAATGATAAGTGAATAAACAAAAATTAATAAATTGTAGAACATTATAAATTATCAATATGATAACCACATAACTGCAGCCGCGAAGAAATTAGTTCGTTGTCGATCACCCAGAAAAAGTATAATACCGGTGTAACTGGAATAATAACAAAAGTAATTCATTTTGTACGCAAGCGCGTTAAACTGGGAATAACCATTACCATGAAAGGTAATATTGCTGTACAGTCATCACACTTGTTCCTCCACTTCGAACCATAATTCTACAAGCCTTCTAATATAGGCAATCCATGGGGTCCTCATGAGAATATATTATGTCTCTCCTTTTATCTGTTCCTTTTTTGTTTCTTTTTTTCTGTTTCTCTCTCTGCAGAACAAAGGAAGAATATGAACTTGAAAGGAGCACTGTTAAACGTTTCACTGGATGGCAGTATCATACTATGTATGGGAAGCATTTCTCTCTCTTTCTGAGTTCCCCCCTCCTCCTCCTCCTCCCCTCCCTCTGGATCAGTAGCGACGATCGCTTCATTATGTGTTGTGTCCATCATTCATCTCAATTTATCTTCATCAGACATTATCTTAACAGTTCGCGCACAATTTTTCACCCGGTATTTATGGCACGCAGGTCAGACTTCCCTATAAGATTAGTAATCCTCAGAACGTTTCTTTAGTTGCTCTCGAGCACACCTACACGCATATTACGTGGAACGTTTTGAAGCAATCCAACGAGAAGGCACTAATCCCAGGGAAGCAGCTTAAAGGAAAGTTTCTTAACATGATCTGTCCGTTCCCTTCGTGGCATTATATTTTTAGCGCACTAATCGATAGTCATCGACAGATCGTTTATCCAGAAAATTACTGAAATAAGTTATAGTTGAGTTAACGTTTCAGGGCATTTTACATTCATTCTTCAAGAGCAATCGTGAACACATCTCATTTGTATGATGGCCTATTACGTGACCTGTAAGAAATGGGAGTTAGCGAGAAGTGGAGTCAATCGTTGCAAGGGATACATGGTTTTTTCATCACACGAACGATCATGGACCATAGAATGTGTTAGAAGAAGTGTATTATCCGAATATCCAGCAGGTTAACCCAATAGTGTAATGTACTTGAGGGGAAAAAGGAGCAAACCTTTGCGTTGGATCCTCTGAAGTATAGATTTGCGATATCCTAGTGCAATTTTCTGATAAAGCATCGATGAACTAAAAAAAATCAGCACTATTTGTGAGAAAAGATTTTTCTACATTGCCTGCCAATTAGTCTTTCGATATACACACTAAAGAAAACTAACCTGTCGGCGAAATGGCAAATGAATGTTTTCCAGATCATTTATTATCTCCTTTAGCTAAATATGAACAGTACGGAATGTTTTCCTTCTGCATAAAGACTCTGAATCTTGATTTTTACACTCTCTTAACCCATTCGGGTTTGTACACGGATCACATGGATGACTATTAAAGTAAACAGGATTTAAAAATATAAGGACCCATAAAAAATAATCTGCAAAGTATTTCTCATTTGTGCCTTAAAGATTCTTTGCTGTTCTAACACGAGCCTGGAATTCTTAGCTTTCTGTTTTCTAAAGGCACATCCTTTGTTGTCCAAATGTTAAGAGATCATTATATCTTCGTCTAGACAGGAGGAATTTCAGTCATTAAGCTGCTTACATTGTTTTCGTGTTCTTCAACTTCCTTCTAGAAAATCGCACAAATAAAGTGTACAAACACAGTTTGCACTGTTAGTTCGTAAAGGTAAAAGAATTTTACAGATTATTTTTTGGGCATTTTTTGTTACAAGGCACCGAGGATTAGCGTTAGTTGGGAATGTCAATTGTGTTTCTCTGGAATGTTCAATAATCGGTGTTCGAATAGTTGTGAATTACAAAGTATTTCGTTTAAAAGGTTTCGAAGGACAGAAATACTCTTCAAATTCACGACTGGAATGATTCACTAAAAAACAGAACTTGAGCTTTATAAACATTAATTGTACCCGCTCCAGTTACAGAAGTTTATATTTAAACATCTTTATTTTATGATTTTTGCCACATACACAAGTTCCAACTCCAAAACTTTTGGCTCATCGTTGCTATGTAGCTTTCCTTGTAGACCGTGCTTCAAATTTTCTAGGTGTGAGCTATCTTCAAAATTTCTATGTGAGCTGTCTTCCCAAAGGACTGACCATCTTGATGAATCAGACCCCTAAAGGACTAAAGGACTTCGTTGTATATAGAAAGGTTTCTTAACTGTGGTAAGTGAGCATTTAACAGATGGTCGGTACATCGATAGAAGATCAATAAATTGATTTTATAAAAGGATATTTTATTATAATTAAACTTTAAAAATAAAATTTTATTTTACACATAAAATTCACATGAAGTTGCAATCATAGCTCTCATTAAAGTCAATTCATTCAGAATTTTACAATTAGGGTGAAATTTCATTGTATATGGAACTTCATAAAATGTAAGGGATTTGAGGGAAGGATAATATCTGTTCCGCTTCTTCAGCAAGAGGGGAGAGAAAGGTAGGAATTCCACCCCTAGGCTTCTGCATATTTTAAATAATTATTATAAAAGCGTCTGGCTGAACTCTTTCATTTAAGAGTCTGCTTATAGGGTGAAAAGTTAATTCTGCATTACTTGACCTTATATTCTTCCTGGAATCATTTCTCCAATCTGTCATTATACTTCTTGGAAATGTTAATTACAGCGTTCGCCTCAGTCAGCGAGCTTCAGCACTAGTACGTAACAAATCAGGGTCAAGATTAAGAATGACTGTTAGGAATATAATTAGGAAAGGTCTTGAGAAAAGCTAAGAATGCCAGCAACGCAGAAGGGATTGTTAAAAGCATAAATTATGAAATAAAAAGACACCTTTGTGATACTCATATAACAGCACCCAACATGATTTTTACCTCCAGCAAATCAATGGTTGTTTCTCTTCTAGTCAAGTTTTATGTATAGAATTTAGAATCAATCATAAAAATTCCCTATCACGTCTCAGTTTTAAGATATAGATAGATAACTGGATTCTGTACAAAGATATCATTACTGTTTGAAATGCAATTTTTAAACTTATTAACTTTTGGTTGGTTTTGTTTATTGGGATAAATGTTAAGCGAGTACATCATTACTGTTCTTGCAATATAGTATATTTTGATTTTGATGCACTTTTCCAGACAAGTCACTATTTCTATTAATTTTATTACACCATTCAACTGTACAATGTATAGTAAACTACTCTACAAGAATTCACCTTCCGTTCATATTTATCAATTGCTTTTACTGTTTTTAGGTTAATGCATTGTTCAAATGGAGAAGACAAAGCACAGAACTTGCGTCAATCACTGAGACAAATTGTGCTATGTTTGTGGACACTTAACCCCCAAAAACTCAGAGGAACAAAATATACAATGTCACGAAAGTTGCATATTGATTGTACTTCGGCTACAAGATCGGTGACCAAGAAAAAAATTGGGCTCCATATCTGTTGTATTACTTTGTACAGCGAACTTAAGGCTGTGGTTATATTGCAAGCTGAGAGCATTACCTTTTGCCGTCCATATGGTGTGGCCCGAGTCCAAGAATCATTTCGACGACTGCTATTTTTGCATGACAAAAATAAAAGGTATTTCCAAAAAGAGCAAGCACTGCATCAAATATCCAAATATCCCATCAGCAATTAGGCCAGTGCCACACGGTAACGAACAGCCAGTACCTGTGCCACCAAAATCTTGGGGTATTGGAAGTAGTGATGAAGGTACAGAAGAAATCGTTTTACCAGATGCCACGGAACCATGTACTTCACGTGATTTAGACTACGAGCCAGAAAAAGAAAAAGGCCCCGCAATACATTGAACAAGAAGAATTAAGCGACTTACCCAAAGAGAAGGCTGAATTATTCGGGTCCAGACTACAACGGTGGCACTTACTCACCAAACGTACAAACGTTACAATATATCGTAAGCGAAATGAAGAGTTTTCAAGATATTTTGCAATGGAAAACAACATGTGTATCTGCAAAGCCGTCGTTGGTCTTATACACGAACTGAACATTGATCAAAATACCTCTGAATGACGTTTGTTCATTGATGCGTCAAAGCTAAGTTTGAAAGCAGTACTGCTTCATAAGGGAAATACTTTACCATCAATTCCTCTTGTTCATGATGTTGGCCTGAAAGAAACTTACGATAATATGTCCCAGATTCTTGCTGCTATACGTTACAATGATTATGGTTGGAATATTTGTGGTGATCTCAAAGTGATTGGACTGCTTGTTGGGTTGCAAGGTGGTTTCACTAAATGATGTTGTTTTCTGCGTTTGTGGGATAGTCGTACAACAGCCAAACACTACGTCGTACAACACTGAGTTAAGAGAGATGAATATATTCCCGGAAAAAGCAATGTAAAATATGTTCCATTGGTGGATCCACAAAAGATTTTTCTTCCCCCTTTACACATCAAGGTTGGACTGATTAAGAATTTCACTAAGGCGCTGGATAAAGAAAGCAGAAGGTTCGCATATTTACTGAAAATGTTTCGAAATTTATCTCATGCAAAGCTGAAGGAAGGAATTTTCATAGGTCCTCAAATAAGAAAGCTCCTGAAAGACGAAAGGTTACCTGAATGATGTTGAACTGGCTGCATGGAGATCTTTCAAGGCTATGGTACACGGATTCCTCGGAAAGAGAAAAGATTAGAACTATGAGCAACTGGTGACAAACTTGCTGAAATATTACAAGAACATGGGGTGCCGAATGTCATTGAAAATACATTTCCTTCATTCCCGTCTGGATTTCTTTCCTGTAAACTTAGCAGATGTCAGTGATGAACAAGGAGAGCGCTTCCACCAGGACGTATCTGCAATGGATAAACGATACCAAGGTCGCTGGGACTCTGCCATAATGGGAGATTACTGTTGGTTCCTTAAACGGGAAAGCAATCTGAAGTATAAAAGGAAGTGGGAAACATGTCTAAGTAAAATATATTGTGTGTAGTAATTACAACCAACCAATATATGCTGATATTGTATAAAAACAAGGAATTTAAAAAAAATGCGTATATCTTTTGATGTAGACGTGATAGAAGTAAAATATTGATATTTTCATAATCAGGACATTAATTTTATTCAGATTAACCAATTTTCTTTCCAGAGGTATGACGAAGAAAATATTTTGTCGGGTAGTGATAATGGTGAAAGGACGTTACGTGATTTCTATCTACACGGTAAAATTTGTACTATAAGTAAATTTACTCTGGAGTATAAACAGATTATTTATACTCCAAAGTGTATTATTTATGGTCTGAAGATGCGGTTCGGCGAGAATAATCCGTCTTAGATTTACTATATTAGTATTAGTATTAAAAATGGCAGAAGATATCTCCTAGTTTCATATTTAATCTGATTCTTCCGAGTACACTCTCTAGTCACTTTATTAGGATCATGTCCTAAAAACACGTTATCACCTCTAGTACCGGATGACTACTGACGCGTCTTGTCACAGAGTCTGCAAAGTCCTAAAGGTGTCAAAAGGAATATTGCACCAAATTGTCAACAAAAGCCAGCGAAGAGACTTCCAAATTCGTCCGTCTGTCTTCTGGGACCAAAGAACTAGTTCACCAGTTATGCGAAACGCGCCTTCCACACGAAACGAAACAGAAACTATACCGTAAATGGGAAAGAACACGAGAGTTAGCTCTATAAAAAACATCGGGCACGTTTCCTACGTAAATACAGGGAGAGAAGCACAGAATGACTGGATCTCCTATAGAATGAAACTTGGGAGAAGAATCTACACCAACAAGAACCAACAGTTCCCCGTGACGATTGACGTCTTCTTCGGATGGACCAAGTCGCTCGAAACCAAGCCACTGCCTGCCCAGATCCTCTCAATATAGGTTAATCCACCATCACACCAAACATCACTGGATAAAATAGGCATTTAAAAGGAACGCCTTATTGAAGTAATCAACAGTCTCCCCAACAAGTCCGCCACTGGCCCCGATGGATTCCCAGTTTTTATGGTCAAAGTATATAGTGCATATATCATCGACCTCCTGCTTAATGCACAAAACTCCATCCTTGCATCAGGAGCTTACCCTACCGTAGGCCTGACGTAGACGTGTAGGCAGAATCGCGAGTGCAGTAGCACACGCTCTTTGAGTGGACCGGGGTTCAAGCCCGTGAATGCTATTTACGATTAACATTTGTATTGATTGATTTATTGTAAACTCCACTGACCTGGTGGTCGTGCCAGAGTATAAACAAGAACATCTGGAATACATATTATGTCTCTCCTGTCCCAAAAAGGGCTAATCCAAAATCGCCCAACGATTACAGACCAATTGCTGTAGGATGCGTCCTTCTCAAAATCATGGGAAAAGCCATATTCTCTGCTCTCACCCATCGTATGTTTGGCCATAACCCTCTATAGTCTACTACTTGGACGATTCCCGATAACCAACCTCGTGGACACACTCTTCAGAATACAACGTACCTTGAGCAACAAAGTAACTTGATATTGTGTTCCTCGACATTAAAGCGGCTTTCGACAATCTATAAATCCTTGCACTATGAGCCATATTATCCAATTAGTTCAAAATCTCTAGCCACCTTTTAGATCTTCTTAAGAAGCTCCTACAGACGAGGAACCTATGCATAAGAAATCATAACCATCACCACCGATCTATCTGTTTCAGAGGGCTACCCCAAGAGTGTTCTCTCTGCTGCCCTCTTTGCCGCATCTTTAGAACCATTCCTTGCAAATCATGCCAACTTTGCCACGTACGCTGATGATTTAAAGTTCTTTATTGTCACAAAATGCCCCCAGTCTTTCCAGACTACTAAAGTGACCTCCAACCGACAGTTACAAGAACTTTAAAATTACCTCCATGCGATTGGGCTCTCCATAAACAAAGAAAAAACCGTTCAATTCGCTATCACCAAGAAGAGAAGTATCAATGATGTGAACATCATAATAGCGAACTCTACAGTTAAAAACTCACCTAGCATAAGGATTTAGGCGTCATCTGAGACAAAGACCTTACATTCTTGCCTCATTTTAATGCTACTAAAAAAAAAAAAAAAAACATATGCAGCTATATGGGCAGCGAAACAGGGGATTTCCAACTTTCAGAATCCGGATCTTATCATCAAATATATTCTTCGTTCCATAATCCCAATTCCTTTATATGCCTCAACTATATGGTCCACTACACCCCTCATCGTACCAAACTAGGTTTCTATCTCTGGAATACTGGATTTTAAAATGGCTGAATAAGATTGCACGCCTACCACCTACAATTTCAAAATCTGTCCTGCTGTCCAATCTAAATATGCTACCTTGGAAACATCACATCATCTCCAGGAACCTCGTGATCTTCGCTCAGCTTCTCTCCGGAAAATTAAGGTCACTTGATATCTGGGATATCATTGCTAGACCGTCAGGTCGTAACAGAAGCTATACCAACACACTCCCAAACAGATCTAAGCTGCATAGCATGACCTCTTTGCATAACATGTTTCCATTTAAATCCAGCGAATTATTTAATAGACTATACATAGACGTTCAGAAGCTGTGCAAGAACAAAACCTAAAGGTCTTCCACTCTTGCAAACATATATGCCTTGTCAAGATGAGATTTTTTCGGTGATGCTACATGTCTCTCGCATGGTTGCAATTATGTATGTCACCAGTGAGTGTTTAAGGCCATACGTTGCATTTACCCTTTTGAGTACTCTGTACATTGACTGTAAATAGTATGTTATTATTTATTCCATATTATTTTCGAGGCAGTGTCAGGTGGGTCGGAAAACTGCTAGCTTGGGGGGATACAAGGACTAATATATTAACAGTAGCCACTGGCAGAGGTGAAAGTGATTCTTCTGGAATGAGCAGAAGCCTGGAAAACAAGCTGCAGGATATTTCAGAGACTGCTGGAAATCACTGCGGTACAAGTAAACACATGGGTTGTGTTAGGGTGGCTAAGATGAAGAGCAGGTGCATGTATACTTGCGTGTACACCAATGCTAGGAGTTTAGTAAATAAATTTGATGAATTTGAGGTATTGCTCAAAACATCAAAGGCAGATATTGTGGGGATTTCAGAGACGTGGTGTCACACAGATATAAGGAATGCAGAACTGGAATTTGGGGAGTACAATGTCTACAGACAGGATAGGAAGAGAGGAGGGGTTATGCTATTAGTTAAGAAACACATAAAAACCAAGGAAGTGAAGCCAGTGGACATCGCTGGACAGTGCAGTGTCGAGACAGTTTGGTGTGACATAAGCATTTGGAGATCAAAATTGAGAGCAGGAGTGTGCTATACGCCTAATGACTCTGATGAGTATAATAAGAAACTGTACAGGGAAATAAAGTGGGCCAGTAAATCAGAGAGTCTTATAATGGGGGATTTTAATTTCCCAGATATTGACTGGAATTTGTGGGTTGGTCACTCACACACTAGCAAGGCTTTTGTGGATTTATTGGATGATTGTTTTCTACATCAGCATGTTCGGGAGGCAACTAGAGGAAGTAATACTCTTGATCTGATTATCAGTAGTGATTTTTCATGCATTAAGGATCTGCAGATAAAGGAACCACTAGGTAGCAGTGATCACAGTGTGCTGAAGTGCGATTTACTCAAAGAGGTAACTACAATCAGGGGTAAAGGGAAGAGTTTTTTGCTTTTGTAAAGGGGACTACGATGGTCTGAGAGAGTATTTAAATTCTATACATTGGGACCAACTGATGATGTTACCAACAGCAAATGCAAAATGGAAAGCATTCAAAGAACTTATCTTGGAAGCTACTAGGCTTTGCATACCAACTAAGAAATATTGTTCAAGGTTTAGGCCTAAATGGATATCAGATGAACTAACGAGACATATGGCAGAGAAGAAAAATGCATGGGATACATATAAATTAATGGGTGACATGGAAGCCTATGATAGATATAAGCTGGTCTGTAACCAAGTCACAAAGCAGGTTAGGCAGGCAAAGGCATATTATGAGAAATCCTTGGCAAAGGATACAAAGAAAAACAGAAAAGAGTTCTTTACTTATGTAAACTCTAGAAGGGAAGGGATGAATCAGATTGGTCCACTGGATATTGATGGTTAAACCTGTGAGTTTAACTTTTGTTCCAGGGAAATTAATGGAGGCACTGGTTAAAGAAGCACTGCAGGATCATCTAGACAAGAATTCAGTTATAGCTCGGACACAACATGGTTTTGTTAAGGGAAAGTCTTGCCTGATCAATTTGATTGGATACTATGATGCAGTCACAAAAGAACTGGATGCAGGGAATAACTTTGATATTATATATTTGGATCTTAGAAAGGCTTTTGATACTGTTCCACATGGAAGACTGCTGCACAAATTGGAGCAGTGTGGCATTGGAGGCAAATTGCTGCTATGGATAAAGGGATGGTTGAGGGGGAGAACACAGAGAGTGGTAATCAATGGACACTGCTCATCGTGGACTAATGTTATTAGTGGAGTCCCTCAGGGTTCAGTATTGGGTCCATTATTGTTTTCTGTATTTATAAATGATATTGATGATGGTATATCAAGCTTAATGTCTAAGTCTGCAGACGATACAAAGGTCGGCAGGGTTGTTAAGGACGCTATGCTGCTGAAACAGGATCTGGAAATGTTGAGCAGATGGGCTGAGAGGTGGCAAATGAAGTTTAACATTGACAAATGTAAAATACTACATATGGGAAACAGCAACTCCAGAGCAATGTATCAACTCTGTGGTACTACACTGACAATGATAGAGAATGAAAAGGACCTGGGGGTAATTGTGCAGGCAGATATGAAGTTTTCTGAGCAGTGCAGACGGTCTGCAAGAGTAGCTCATGGTGTCTTATCAATGATATACAGGAATTTTTCTAGCAGGGATAAGGAAGTGATTATTCCCTTGTATAAGGCAATGGTCAGACCACACCTTGAGTACTGTATTCAAGTCTGGAGGCCTCATTTCAAGAAGGATGTAGAGCTGCTGGAACGAGTACAGAGTAGGGCAACAAGATTAGAGAATGGAACAAAGGGTTGCTCTTACGAAAAAAGGCTTACGTTTTGCAAATTACAGTGTCTGGAGACTAGGCACCGGCGAGGTGATCTGATAGAGGTGTATAAAGCCTTGAATGGTTTGAGCATATGCTCAATGCCGATGGGATCCTTCCTCTTGCTCAGGATAATTACCTGAGAGGGCATAAATTCAAATTGAGGAAAGACAGATGTAGGACAGATGTGCGGAAATTTGCCTTTAGCCAGCAGGTAGTTGGTTGGTGGAACAGACTTCC
This sequence comes from Mastigoproctus giganteus, assembly GCF_048544385.1. Lineage (NCBI taxonomy): Eukaryota > Metazoa > Arthropoda > Arachnida > Uropygi > Thelyphonidae > Mastigoproctus > Mastigoproctus giganteus. The sequence goes on along the minus strand of NC_143583.1, from coordinate 64,907,645 downwards.
ATCCTTTGTTGTGGAAGTTGATAGCCTAAATAAATTTAAGGCTCAGCTGGACAGGTATTTCGAACGAACGGAGGGATGAAATGGAAGTATTTATTTATTATTTTTTTTTTTTTTTGACTGATGCTGCATAAGCTTGCTTTCTTGCATCATATGCCTCTACTAATACTAATGTTATTCATGTAACCCGTATCCACTAGCTATATAGCTGTAAAGGGACATTTCTCTGGAAATAAACTGATATTATTGTACTTAGCCGTGGTGGTAGACGGTAGTAAATTCCTCTTCGTATTTCTCAAATCTCTCATATATACATGCCAATGGGTCAAGAGGATCTTGTGTTGCTGCCATCAATCAAATATGCTGTCATTTGAATATGGTTAACCTTATATATCAATTTCAAACGCAGCATATCTCGTTCTGTCACCCCAAAACTTGTGGCCCCGCATTGCCTTTGTTAGTGTCTGTCTTTTCTGCATTTCTCAGTTCTTGAAATATTCATATAACTGCCGCTTTGGAACATTCGCCAACGGTAACTGCATCTAGCATCTATCAGATCCATTCCGATGATAATAACTCTTTTGAAGCTAGAAAGATCCTTTCCTCATCGCTGGTGAACAGAATGAGGTAGTTCTACTCCAACACATATTTATCTATGTCTCTTTCACGCATCACACATAACATGATTGCTTTCATTTACCTATATTTGAATAAACACGCTTAAGCACAGATTCTCCTGGTTCCTAATAAAGCGACCAAGCAGAGTGTTTATCAAATCTCTCTTTAAGCCTACATATGCTTCCGAACTTGAGAAGGAAAGAAACTTCTAATACCGTACATCGTCCTGTTATACTCAACGACTTCCCCAACCTCCAACCCCGTCCAATGGTGTAAAAGATGGATTCCTTCGAATGCAGCCCAATTAATCCATAGCAATTACCGTGAGCCTCGTTATTGCTAGTGAACTGCTTTGCAGTCCGTGCACTGTGGTTTGTTCAAGATCTTTATCTTTCTCGTGTACTTCGATGCACCCGCATTGTTCCTCTGAAAAAAAAAATTAACCCTGATATTTAAGACATCTCGCAGACAAATCCTTTAGTTTCTTAAAGACGCCTTTGCTATATCCCTTGGAAGACAGACAGTCCAATAGAACAATTGCATTTCGGGCTTTAACACTCGACTTTGTTGAACTTCTCAGAGTAATTTCTATGCCGGCTTCTTATTTGACTTCTTTAACTTAATTTACCTAAAATAGAATTCCAGACATTGCAAACTAAACTTTCTAGGCTTTGTTATAAAAATACAAAAAAAAAACACATTCAGACTTCAAATAAAAACTAGCTACAGTTATTCAAGAAACCATATTATTGAAAGGGTATTTAGACCATACGTGGACAAAAATCTAATGCAGATAAATTTAATTTTAAAACTACGCGTTTTCAGATACATAACGTGTTAAATATTCCTAGTTCTTACCAATAATTCAAGATTAGTATTATATTACGTCGAGGGCAATGTTTTAAATAAAATCATTGATATTAAAATAATATTATGGTTAATAATAGAAATAAGACTATTATAATCTTCCATGTATGCCGATTACGTTTTTTCTTTTCAAAGAATAAATTAAATATGGTATGTACAGTATGTCACAAAAAAGTTATTCATCTTAAATAATACGTTCGTTTTTAATTTATAAAAATATTATTTTCATCGTTGATAGCAATAATATTATAGTGCTAAATTAAACTTAAATTGATCCTTAGTGCTAAATTAAAATTTAAATACAGAAATATACTGATTAAACCTTAACCGTATTCTTCAATATACCATACGTTTAAAAACCTTTTTGTGTATACTGAGATCAGAAGCTAAGGCACTGCCAGGCCAAAATATTAGAAACCTTATCCCATTTTCACTGACTCAATGGAAAAGAATATTTTTAAATTAAAGAATCAGATAGTATGGTTAGATGCCAACCAATCTTGGACTACTTTAATTTACTTATAGAGTCTAGTAATTGTTTTTCAACTTTTATAATCTGATATTATGTGTTATGCGCAGTATATAATAGCCCTGTTATGACAAGATAAAGTGATCCGTTGCTGAATTATCAAAATGAAGAAGAATCAGTACACTGTGGTTTGAAGAGGATCTGTAATGTTTCTTGACTTTTTTATTGGACAGATTTAATGTAAGTGGCTAATGTAAGATCTTCAAAGGCCATCCACTAGACAGAATAAAACTCGACGATTGGAATTGTGTTAAACAATACATTTTAATGCATCATAATACGATTAAGTCAATTTTTCTGCCAGAAATAAAATCCTGTGGTGGAAAGAAGAATGTTTGGAGTCTTTCTTGAGGATATTTGTGGTATAATTTTTTTTCTATCGTAAGTGCATCACGGAGGAATGGGCACATCTCCTTATCCTTCTTGAAGAATTATTAATAAAGTTACATAAAGTTCACTTTGCCGGAGAGAAGCTGTTTCCAGAAGATTGATATCTGCTTGCCATGGAACAGGGTCACGTGGTTTTGCATCGTTCAGTGCGCTAATCTCTTCAACCTACAGCATCTTCTTCCGGCTCTTGCCTCGAGGGGAATCCACTCACCGATCGCTACAACAAAAAAAAAAGGCTTCTTTTTTCTACTGCAGGAAAATATTTGGTGTCAGAATCGATAGAAAATTCATGAAGGGATATCTTTATAAAATTTAGGACCACGATTTCTCTCTTTTGTGGTCCAGATAGGCTGAAAGGAAGATGCTGCAAAGCATTTCAATGGAGAGTAGTCTAGCTTTCTCTTAATTCTCTTTTCGCTTCGTGAAAGAAATATTGAACACCGCTAATTTTATCGCCTTTATTCTTGAAACCCATATCGACACGTGTAACCGCATATAGAAAGAATTACGATTACAGCCTCTTTCTTCCAGTAAATGTTTGGCTTCCTGTGTAGGGGCGCTGAAAGATGAAATAGGTCGCAGCTTTGTGCAATGCCATCGTATGTGATATATGCAGCTATACAGGACGCTTTTTCTTCACGCGGTAAAGCTCTTCTTTATGTTGCCGATGTCTACGTCTACCATTTATTATAGTGGCGCCGCCTGTCGGAGGAATTTTATGAATACCACATCCACCATCCTCTTCTGGGATCTAAGTATAATGGTATTCGTTTCCAATATATGGCAAGTATAGTATTCGGACGAATTAAAAATAAAATAATCGTATTGTGCTCTGATCGGTGAATGATAAAAACTGTGTTAAGCCCAAAAGAAGAAAATTTCCTCAAGTTAACCGTTATTTCTCTTATACAAAGAACATTATTGTTTCATGCGAAAAATTCTTATTTTCTCTCGGAATTTCTTTCTTTTTATTCGCAAAATACTTTTTAAATCGACCCACAAACATGACGCGGTCGTTAATGACACTCCAACTTCAAATGATTTCTTTGAATCCGAATTTTTAACTGTGGGATGTGTGCCCATACGACGAAACTTGCCCGATGTCTTTACCATTACACGAAAAACACATATAAACATCGGTAGAAAACTGGATGTTTTATTTCGATGCTAAAATCGATAATGGAGTGCCTCTGTTTATTTGTAGCTAAAGGCTGCCACATGGCGCCCAAGCGTTACTTTTGCTCGATGTTTTCCAAACTTTTTACTTTTTTTCTTTATTTTTATTTTTCTTCTTCTTTTTTTCCCTTAGATTTCTTTCATGACGCCACATTTCTTAGTACACAAACAAAACACCCGGTATTGAATTCATCATTCTTATTTACTATCTGATAGACAAGCGGAAGAATATCTAATATATTAGATAAATATTTCAGACTGGAATATATATTCGAAGATGCACCGATCAATACGGTGAAACTTCGATCTTACGTTTTTCGAAAGAAACACTAATAAAATTGAGGAAAATGAAAAATTCGAGAGAAAACTTTAAAAAAAAAAACGATAAATCTGGAAAATATGTCCTCTAGATGCGTTGATTGTCACCGGCAGATTACCCTAATGTAATTAGAATCATTTCTTTCCCCAGAAACCCACCATAGAAATTTGTTCTGGACGTTGCAATTTTAATGATGTGTAATGCTGGTCTAAATGCGCTTTATCCGCATGAAACTTCAACTTTTCAGTATTGAACATTGAATCCGGATCCTTCGTTGGCTAAATGAAGTTACCTTGAACCCAATACATCTCCAAGTCAGTGATTTTTTTTTTTTTCACATTTTTCCAAGGTATAACTTGCAGATTTCAAATCACACCTTGGAAATAACTTCTTTTTGCTAGGATCCTTGGTCATCATCATCATCAGCCATTTTTCAATCCACTACAGGATGAAGGCCTCTCCAGCAACTTTTCAGTTCTTTCTGATTTGCAATGGCCATCCATTTACTGCCCACGAACGCTTGAATTTCATCTGTCCATCTCCGTTAACGTCCTCCTGGTTTTCGTTTAGCTCCTCTTGGGTACCATTCTGCTTTTTTTTTTCTTAGTCCATCTTTCGTCATGTATTCCAGATATGTGTCCTGCCCAAGTCCATTTTAGTTCTTTAGTTTTGATAAGAATGTCCTTTAGTTGAGTTCGCTGCTAATCCATATGTTTCTCTTCTTATCTAACAGTCTGATTCCTAATATAATTCTTTCCATTTTTTTCTGTGTAGTTTCAGCTTCTCCATCCTTTTGGTGAGTGTCCAAGTGTCATTTCCATGTCATGGTATGGAGTATGCATTGGTTCGTTATTTTACGTTTCAGACAAATTGGGATATTGCTCCTCAGCATGTGACTATATTTCCTGAATGCTATCCATCCGAAGTTTATTCTTCTCTTGACTTCCAGCCATTTATCATTATTAAAGCTAATAACTTGTCCCAGATAAGTATATGACTCCACTTTTTCAATTACTGCTCCTTCAATCATTATTTCCCTTTCCGTGGCATACTTGTTCATCATTACTTTTGTTTTAGTCATATTCATCTTTAGTCCAAAATCCTTACTAACTGTGCATAACTGATTAAGATTTTCCTCTAATTCTTCGGGATCGTGGCTCATGATCACAATGCCATCTGCAAAATGTAAGTGGTTTAGCTACTTTCCATTCATATTGATTGCTTTCTGCTACGACCAGTCCAATCTTCGGAAAGCTCTTTTAAGGGCAGCAATAAACAAATTCGGAGATACTGTGACTCCTTAATGAACTTCTTTCTCAATTTCAAATTTGCTACTGTCTTTGTCTAGTCTAGTCTAATAAAGGAGATAGCGTTCTCATATATTTTATTTAAAATCCTAATATGTGGAATGTCTATGCCTTCTTTTTCCAGTGCCTGAAACATTGCCTTATGCTTTATGGAGTCAAATGCCTTTTCATAATCCACAAATGTCAGGCACAATGGCGTTTAAATCCTGTCCTAAAGCCAGCTTGCTCTTTCGGTTGATTCTCATCAAGTATTCTTTCTAATCTGTTAGTAATGACCCTTGTGAACAACTTATAGATGTGGGACAAAAGCTAATTGGTATATAATTTCCAATTTCTGATTTATCTCCTTTCTTATGCAAAAAAACTATGATTGCGTTATTCCACTCCTTAGGCGTCAGGCCTTTCCTCATGTATTTTGTGAAGAGTCTTGCCGGTTTCTATGTCGTGTCTCTTCCTCCTAATTTTAACAACTCTACAGTCAGTTCATCATCACCGGGGCTTTTTGATTCTTCATTTTCTTCAATGCATGCTCTTCCTGATCAGGAAGGATATCTGGTATGTAATATGCGCTGCTAATTGCTGATCCACCTGCCCCGCTGCTGGCATCATTCTCTTGCTCATATAATATGTTATAGTAATCTTCTGCTATTTATAAGCACACCATCACTATTCTTCAGACTGAGTATCATTCGTCTTGTCTTTCTGTATGACTGCTGATTTAAGTCTTTTGTTTTCCCTTAATGCTTGCTCTACTTTTCTTGTGTTAAATATTCTTTTATGTCCTCTTTAAGTCTCTTTCTAATGGCTTCGCATAACTCAGTATACTCAATTTTATTTTTGCCAGTGTTTATCTTGCTCTTAATTTGTCATCTTCAGTACATCAGGACAAGTGTTTCTTGACTAGTTTTTCTACTTTGGGTTTCTTTTTACCTATAGGTTTCTCGAGCTTTACACTTTCAGAAAGTTGCTGTATTCCTCATCGATATCTTGGTCCTGAAAGGTCTGCAGAAGCTCAAACTTGTTCCTAAGTTCCCGTACATGCCGCTTTTTCTCATCTTCTGTTATCTCAAAGATCTTCGTATTATTTAACTTGCACTTTCAACATTTACCTTGTTCAGGACGGCAACATCGTACATAATGTGTGTTCTGTTAGTGAAGATGAAGACAAGTGCATTAGTTGTTAATCCATTTGGGCCCTTCCATATCCACTTTCTGTTCACCGTTTTCTTGAAAAAAATGTTCATTACTGACATTCCTTGAGATTCTGAAAATTCCACAAGTCTTCACCTCTTTCGGTGAAAGAAATTAAAGCATTAGAATTAGCATTTCATTCACCGAAAGCTAATGCCTTCACCGAATGCTAATGCCTTCATTTCTTTAACCATTTCCAAAATTTCCTATCGTTTCCATTTCTGCGCTGTTTTGTCTCTTTTCAACCTTAGCATTGAAGTTCCTCATATGATGGTGTAGTGAGTCTTCTGTTCGTCTAGAAGTCTCTCAATTTCGGTGTACATTTCTATGATCTCTTTATCAGATGGCTCGATGTTGGTGCATATATCATTCTAATCTTTAGTTTGTACCTCTTAGAAATGCTGAGTAGTAGTCTTGACACCCTCGGTGATGTACTTTTGAATTCCAAAATGTTGTTTTTAATCCATTATGGACCAGAAAGCCAACTCCACCTTCAGTCGTTTCACTGTTTCCATCGGTACAGCAAATTCCCACTTAATAAATTTGTAAGTGATTCATTTCTTCTTATTTCAGCCAAGCCGATGATATTCCAATTCACATTTTCTAATTCCTTTTCCAGCTCTAATATCCTATCTTCACTGATGAGCGATCCTACGTTATAACAGGCCAAGTTCAGTTTCCGTGCATGGCAGCCTGGTCGTACCCAGAGATTCTTTTGTGATATTGACATCTATGATATTTCCAAAGTCCTAACAGATGAAGAAGGAATCAAAGATTCTACCCATAACACTCAATGATGCTCTAAATGCAGTAACGTTGACTGCTTCAAACACAATTCTAAATTACGTTATGTATTAACAGTGATTCTATATTTTGTAGTCTCATGTGCTAATATTCCTTATATTAATAATCTCATATATGCATGATTACCACAATGATGAATATTTTGATGTGAATGAAAATCTAAGTGCGCTAGGCACGGGTCACGACAAGGCATGGAAATTGAACAAAAGGTTGAGGATATATGCATTCCTAAAAACCAAAAAATCTAAAATCGAAGTTTCACTGCATTTTAAACATAAAGTAATACAAGGTACACCATCTATTAAATACGATATCAGTACTCATTTTATTTAAATTCTGTTTATATTTTTAATCTCCTCTTCATAGCTTTTGACAAATATCAATCATTGTAATTAATAGAATAAATTTTTCTAAACTGCACGACCAAAATACTAAAAACTGAACTTTACTATCTTGAAGGATCTCCATGTATCTGAATTACAGTTTGGATTCCATATGGAATGGACTCAGCTATTGGCGGAACAATATCCAGTGTTATTTTTAACCATTGCAGTAGCAAGAACACCTCTGGTTTATTCCATAATGAGGATAGTGGGCTAAATGATTGTATACCGCTTTCAGTATCCTAGAGATTTTCACTGGAGATTCAGATCGTATTTTCTCTCACATCAGCCCGAGCAGCCATAGGTTGATCCTGGCGTGCGTTGAAGGTATTCCACAACTGTTCAACATTATGCCTAAACTTCGCAGTGCTGCCGAACGCTCTGTGGTTCCTTTCGTGTAATATCTTCTTTCTGCCACAGTTACTCCATTCGGTAGCAGATGCCACATCTTCCGACCACTTATATAATCTGGCCAATGTAGCGTTGAACAATCTCGAGATGGATGCATGTGACAACCCTGAGATTTCCACAATTCTTGCTTTGTGACCACAGTGTGATCTGATTCTCGTTTTGAATATATTTCCTTTGCAAATGTTCGAAATTTTCTAGTGTTTTTTGCCGGACAATATACATTCCACATTCCTCCAATATTATTTCGATGACTACCGAGATACAATCTACTGGCCCGGGGCTAGGTAGCAACTATATTTTCTGCTTTTTTGTGAGTGGTGGAGGATTGGCAATATCAGACCTTGCCGCAGACTTCGGGCTGCTACTGGAGATATAATACCGCATCTTTTATTGAGTGAAATGCTTTCCTTTTCCATATTTTCATACAATTCTCCTTCTGATTCTAGTTTCTATGGCTAAGATATTGAATTTCATCTTATACTTTCCGTATCCATAAGTGACTGCTTGAAATCCGCTAGTTCGTTTGTTATTACCATTTTTTTTTTGTAAACCCAATAATTTAATTGAAAAATAAATACTTACAATTTAAAAATAAACACCGGAATTCACAAAAACTTAGGATATGAAATTTAAAAACTTACATTTGTAGTTTTTCTCGAATCCGGATCTAATCAAGTTTAAAGACGTGTTTTCGTTTCCACTTAATGATTTCATAAACATTTTGTTCCGAAATTCTCAGGAGGTTAATTAATAATTAGCGTCTGTAAACAAAATAAGAAATGACTATTTTTAACACAATTAATCTATATTCAGCACTAAATACGGCTGAATTCCTCTTGTAATCAAAATGGAAACCGCATGTGAATTTGGTTGTAGATCTGAGCAAGATCTGAGCACAATTTGTTTTTCCTCAAGGGAATTTAAATGAAAAATCACTTTCTTCTTAAATAAATTTATTGTCTACATATAAGAAAGCATTCTTATTGCTGAAATAGCCTTAAATGTCAATATTTTTTCATTTAAACGGGTTCAGTTCGTTAGTCTGAAACAATATCACTTCTTTGGAATGCATCCTTTAAGCGAATATGGAAAACAAGGGACTGTCTAAGTTGGTGCGTCACTAACTTTTGCAATGGGATTTATCTGGTGAAATAAAATGCTCCTGTATTAACGAACATTAATTATAAAAAGTACTGGATGGTAAGAACGCTGAAGTGCGATGGGACATTTGGTGGTTTCTTTGGAAGGTCCTTGCTGTAAAAATGAGGTTATGAAACTCTCGATGAAGTTGTATTCGTCTACTACAGTCGATTTTATCTTAACGTCTTTCAATAGGTCTGAAGTAAACAGCATGAGACTGATGGAATGGTCTGATCTGGGCCTAACTGAGCCATTCTGGGACGAACTGGAAAGACATGGGTGGATTCGCCCATGGACGAGATAATCGCTTGTTCAATTAATAGCTATTCTGCGGGAGGAATGGACAAAATTTCTATTCGGCACGTGTGTCTTAAATCACTACTCAAGCATTAGCAGAGACATATGATGCAAGAAAGCAAGCTTATACAGCATCAGCCAAAAAAAAAAAAAAAAAACTTCCCATCTCACCCATCCATTCGCTCCAAAAGTCTGTTCACTTCTTTTTTGAATTTATTTAAGCTATCAACTTCCACAACGACAGATGGAAGTTTATTCCAGCAATAAACCGCAAGCTGGCTAAAGGCAAATTTCCACACATCTATTTTACAACTATCTTTCCTCAATTTGAATTTATGTCCACTCAGGCGATTAATCTGGGCAAGAGGAAGAATCCCATCAGCATTGAGCATGCTCAAGCCATTCAAGGCCTTGAGCATGCTCAATGCCTAGTCTCCAGACATTGCAAAATTTAAGCCTTTCTTCATAAGAGCAACCCTTTGTTCCATTCACTAGTCTTGTTACCCTTCTCTGTACTAGTTTCAGCAGGTCTCCATCTTTCCTAAAATGTGGCCTCCAGACCTGTATGCAGTACTAAAGATGTGGCCTGACCATTTCCTTATACAAGGGGATAATCATATCCTTTTTCCTGCTAGAAAAAACTCCTGTATATCATTGACAAGACACCGTGAGCTACTCTTGCAGACCGTCTGCACTGCTCAGAAAACTTCATATCTGACTGCACAATTACCCCCAGGTCCTTTTCATTTTCTACCACCCTCAATGTAGTACCACACAGTTGATATGCTACTCTGGGGTTACTGCTATCTATATATAGTACTTTACATTTGTAAATGTTAAACTTTAGTTGCCACCTCTCAACCCATCTGCCCAACTTTTCTACATCATGTTGCAGTAACTTACATAAGTCCCACTCAACTGTCCCTTTATCCATAGCAGCAATTTGCCTCGAATACCACACTGCTCCAATTTGTGAAGCAGTCTTCCATGTGCAACAAAATCGAAAGCCTTCCTAATATCCAAGAATATGATTTAAAAAATTATTCTTTGCATCCAGTTCCTTTGTGACTACATCGTAGTATCCAATAAAATTGGTCAGACAAGACTTCCCCTTAACAAAACCATGCTGTGTCCTTGCTATAACTGAAGTCTTGTCTAGATGATCCTACACTGCTCCTTTAACCAGTGCCTCCATTCATTTTCCTGGAACAGAAGTTAAACTAACATGTGTGTAATTACTCGTGTCACCCTTCGATCCCCCTTTGTGAATTGGGGATAGATTTGCACATCTCCAGTCCATGAGTACTTCCCCAGAGTCCAAGGAAACTCTCATAATTATGGCTAAGGGTTTGCTTACTTCCTCTGCTGCCTCCTTTAATATAACTGGATAGATCCCATCCACCCAGGTGCCTTCTTATGTTTATCTTAAACAATTTCACTTCCACTTTGCTCTGATTTATTACAAAATCATTTAGCTCATTGCCAGAGTTTAATAACTCTGGCATTCCACGCCCCGGAATAACTCCTCATGTGTAAATGTAGATGCAAATTACTCATTCAGTTTGTTAGCTACCTGAACAGGATCATCAACAGTCGAACCACCAATATCAAGTGGATCAATCTGATTCATCCCCTTCCTTCTAAAGTTTACACAGGGAAAAAATTCTTTGCTGTTTTTCTTTGCATCCTTTGCCAAAGATTCTCATAATCCGTGTAATCGTAGGCTTCCATGTCACCCATTAATTTATATGTATCCCATGCATTTTTCTTCTCTGTCACATGTCTCATTAGTTCATCGGACATCCATTTAGGCCTAAACCTTGAACAATATGGAAAGTCTGATCTTTAAACCATTGTAATTTTTCTTAGTGTCCAATACTTTGGTAATATGGTGTATGCTTATTTGCCGCTCTCAATGGCTATGGCATTTACAACCTTCTAATATCGACAGATCTCCAATATTTATGGTAGCTAATTTATTTTTAGTAGTTTCTCATGCGCTTTTAAAAAAGTAACGTGTTTTGATTAAAGCACAATATTATTAATTTGGTGAATTTAAAGTTCTTATAACTTTGGGGCTTTTCCATTCACAGAAGAATTAATCTTCTTGTGGTTAAGGGGCTTTTCCAGTTTAGTCTATATTCTTATAAAAAACCAGCCTTTGAATCTCAAGAATAAATTTATAAAAAAAACTTTTTTTCGTTAAACTCTCTGACAGTTAAAAGCATGTTAGTGGTCACTTTTGGTGTTTCATTCACCACTAACGGTAAGTTACAGGTTTCGTACAAGGCCCTAAATGCTTTTAACTGTATTGGTTTTATTGTTTCGTGACAAATTATTGCTGTCTACTTCATTCTGTAAAAACGAAATTCATTCAAGTTAGCAACTCGTGTACAAGAAAATTACGCAATGCCTGCTCAACAGATTTATTAACCAACGATTTATTTTCTCCTTTTTTCTGTGGCAGATCATTACTTTAAAGGCATTTTTAAGCCAGCATCAAAAGAAGGTACTGTCTACACGTCTAAATAGCTATCAGATGTTATTATTTGAATGACGACAGTTGCCAAACTAAGATATATGGAGAAAGTTAACTTGAGTTACTTTAAGAACGTTGAGCATTTAGCAACCCTTTGGCTAATGGAAGTTTTCAAAGGTAAACTTAAGATTTGTATTCGATAGATGCTTAGAACCATTTTAATTTATGTTTTGTATAGTTTAAATTTGCATTACTAAAAAAATGTTCTTACAAAATGTACATTTTAAGACCACTCGAAATTTTACATAGTTAAATATAAGAAATCAATGTTCTATATTTCCATTCGAAACTCCTTTATTTCTTTATCATGATCGAGGATAGTATAATGGGTTGGACACTTGCCATTCATTTGGAGAGATCTGGATTTGACTCCCGTCGTAGATTGAGGTCTGGAACCCTTTGGAACTCTTCAGTTGGGGCTATGCAGGACATGCAAATCGAGTAAGTTTCGCACAGTTCTCGATACTTCCTAGAATATAAATAGAGTAAAATATGTTTATATATCATTTGGTTCGTTGAACATTAAGCAATTTGAAAACTCATTGATATCATTGTGTCCGTTGCAAGGTATGAGCCACAGATATGGAGCTATTTGATATGATGATGGCCACAACAATAGAGTTAACCAAGTTGGAGTAGTGACATTATGGCAAATTTCCACGTGAAATCCACTAATCTCTACAAGGAGTTTTATTACTCACTGATCTTATTTAACTACAATCTCTCGCTGGAGACATCGCATTCTTATGGGTGAATCCACTGTTCAAGAAACACTTCGATCTGGAAGGCCCCGATATACCATTAGTGAGACAGTTATTGGAAAAATTCAAGAATATTGGAAGAAGAACATTCAATCATGGCCATTCCCCTTTCCACCCCTAGAAGATCTCGATATGGTTGTGGAGATTATGGTTGTGAAAGATGTGCATTATTTTTCTTTAATTAACTAATTTTCATTGATCTTAAACGAAATTGCAAAGTGCGACTTTATGTTATCATTTTGGATAATGCAAGTTGATTTTGTTCCCATTTATATTTTTCTGGTACTGCATGCATTTTATACCCGTACTGGACACTAAAAATGCAGAGCGCCAAGAATCATTTCCAAAAGAGCTTTAGTCAACTGATAATTCATTCAAAAATCATGGAATGAAATTTGCTGTTGAATAATCGTTACTTACTCTTATCTGATCTGACCATTAGCTTACATTAGCTTCTGCCATCATGTTGGTATCTGATTACAGCTCTCCAGTTTCCATAAAAGTCATTTGCCTTCTTTAAAAATATGACTTAAACAATGCATTCTTCATAGAGAAGGCTTTAACGTTGAAACAAAAGCAAAAATTTGAAGATTAATTTTCCAATTTGTGTCAAGCACACTTTTGGGAATAATGAACTTCCAGTAAGATGATATGTGATCACTGGTTGGTCTTTTATTTCCCTTTAGTGGCTCCAACACTGTACAAAGTGCAGTTATTTGCGATTTCCAAGCCGGGCAATTTCTCATATTTCTCATAAGCTCATTAAAATATTCTTCTTCGATGCTCCGGCAAATTTGTGCTGACTGGGAATTATATATATTTTTTAAATTTCTTCTTTAGAGGGTATTTAAACTTTATTTTGGTTCATAAACAAATAACGAATCGACCAAAGTACTTTTAACAGAAGCTTTATAAGAAATCTGTTGAGAAAACATTTAGCCGTGCTTTCGTTGTGCGCGAAAAATAATCCCCGATTTAGCTTTTGTTTCAATACCTTAATTTTTAATTTTAATAAATATTTTCTGCGCTTAATTGTGTTTACTTTTTTGTTTTTACTAAGGAATTTCTCCCTCCCCAACCTCCAATCACAGTCATGCAATAACGGCCTCTTATCATCAGCAGTGCACACTGCAGTTTGGAACAATTTATAGCGTATATAAATGCCAAGAAACGCTTCTTCCATTACTCCAGTCCCTGGATTTCTCTTCAGGCTGTCTCCAAAAAGATATTTAGTGTCATTGCTTAGCTAGAACCTAATGAACTTTATCATGCCAACTCTTTCCAATTAGACATCTCTTGTTCGTTGATATAAGTAGAAGCAGGCTTTTTAAATAATTGCCAGTTTCGGGAAAGAAAAAATATTTCATTTCTAGTGCTGAAGAAACATTTATGATGTGCCTCCCAGCCTACCATTTTTTATAACGCATTCATTGCGATGCATAAATTACTAGAAGCCATGTGTTTTTGAACTTTGCGAAAAATTAAATCATCTATAAAGAAAAATTACTGGAAATAATAAAAGTCAGCTGGTTTAGAAATATTTCTTGATTTAATGAAAAGAACATGTTTATTTTCATTCGAGTAAATATATTCCCTTCATAATAAACTTTGAATACTGAACGTTTGGTGGCGCCTTTATTTCTGGAAATTATTTAAGGTTATTTGCAAATGGCCGTTACATTTTCAAACAATGGAAAAATAATGGCTAATATTGAAATAACGGTGACTTTATTTTTATAATTAAAATGCGAGTTTTATTATTTACTGAAAGAAAGAAAACTTATATTATTTTATTTGAAAGTTGACGCGAAATTTATAATATTTTCTATAAACTTAAAAATTCGGCTACTAAGAGTTGAAATTGTTGATACTTCGACCAAAGTTTGAATTATTGAGTTTTTGGGTTATTTCACTCTCACCGAATCTGGTTATTTGCGAACTATGCATGGAAGTACGTCATCTCCAACTTTGAATAACAATTTAGAGCTAGTTTCAAATATGTAGCTAGGCGAATACGAATGGAACGTGACTGCGTGTGGTATTGTCGTGGACCAGAATCTATACACATGTGCACCTCATTAAGTGACGTTGAGGTGTCGTTCAGACCTGAAACATTCTAACGAAACCTATAGGAAACACATAAATCGTGTGTCCAATCATGGGCTTCCGCTGTGTTTGACGTTCCTCGCATAACAAACCTGAAACTGACATCTCACCACGATTGCAGCACGAGCTAGGAAGCCGTACATCCTGTCAGTCGACTTCAGCGCGCACATACGTTAGTAAATGGGCTATTTCCGACAACTCCCCAAACAAAATTGTGTTCAGATATTTTTTTCTCTCTCTCTATTCAGAAGACTGGTTGATGTAGCATAACACAACGTATAGACGGTATTCTTTTAATATTGGAATTCGGACAGAGTTTTGTTAGTTCTTTACCAGTAATGTGGGTTTTCCATTTGTTGCTAGTGATGATGGACATAATCGAATGATCAGTAGTTACTAACCAATAATCATACGATTTTATCATTTGAATGATGTAATCGAATAAATTAGTCGAATGATTTTTTCTATAAACGAATGGGTTGAGCAAGCTCAATGCTAAATTGGAAAATGAAAGAGACCTGAGGGCAATCTTGCAGACAAATATGAGCTTCTCTGAGAAATGCAGACAACTTCCAGGATAATTCATGAGGTTTCGTCAATGATATAAAGGAACTTTTCTAGCATGGATAAAGAGGTGATTATCCCATTGTATAAGGCAATGGTAAACCAGCATCTTCAGTACTGCCCGCAGATCTGAAGACTTCATTTTAGGAAGAAAGTAGAGCTGCTGGAACGCGTACAGAGAAGGGCAACCAGATTGGTGAAGGAAACTCAAAAGGATGGTCTTACCAAGATAGTCTTCAGTTCTGCAAACTGTAGCGTCTGGAGACTAGGCACCTGCGAGGTGATCTGACTGAGGTGTTAAAGTCTTTGAATGGCTTGAGCATGCGTAATGTTGATGGGGCTTTTCATCTTGCTTAGACTACGTGACAGGTGAGGGGACATAAATTCAAATTGAGGAAGAATGTTTGCAGAATAGCTGTGAGGAAGTTTGCCTTTAGCAAGTGGGTGGTCGATTGTTGGAACAAATTTCCATCTGTTGTTTTGGAAATGGGTAATCTGAATAAATTGAAGGAAGAACTAGAGAATTTATTGGAGGGGATGAAGAGGTAATGTGGGAAATTTTCCTTTTTATTTATTTTATTTTTTGGCCGATGTTTTATAAGCTTGCTTTCTGGAATCATATGCCACTACTGCTACTATTACTACTACTAATATTAATATACGGAGAATATAAGTGAATCCTTTTAATAATCGAACGTTTATATGGGCACATTTCGTAGTTGTAGTAATGGAGACACGTAATGGAGGTAGCTGAAGACAGCATACCTTAAGACCAACCAGAGAGCGCCGGTACGTAACTTTCGTTTCCCTCTACTCCATAATTTATGCACTTTATAATGCGAGAATTGTAATCACGGTCACCTGTTGGTGATGTTAAATTAAAGAGCCGTGCTATTATTACGATCTCAAATCGACCAATTCAGTAAAGAGCAGGAAATTTGAGGTCAGTGCAATTCTAGCTGCGCAACAGGCTCAGTTCCTGTTCAAACTCAACTGCAGTAAATGCTTCCAATTCAGAAAAATACGACATCAAAT
The DNA here is from genome assembly GCF_048544385.1 of Mastigoproctus giganteus. Classification (NCBI taxonomy): domain Eukaryota; kingdom Metazoa; phylum Arthropoda; class Arachnida; order Uropygi; family Thelyphonidae; genus Mastigoproctus; species Mastigoproctus giganteus. Next base: position 64,891,211 of record NC_143583.1, on the reverse strand, counting down.
CATAACGTATGTTATCTATTGTTGTCTAATTAATATTTTATTTATTTCGTAATTAACATACAAGAGAGACATAAATTCTAAATAACTATGTATTCTGCAACTATATACAGTATGAGTAAAATATTTGAAATATTTGCTTACTGTCTTATCCATTAGTTCGCATGCAATAACTTGAATTCCAGAGAATGGATTTTCATTAAATTTTACATTTTGCTCTTTTCGAAAGATTTGTCGAGATATCGCAGATTGCTTTAAAATGGGATCAACAGAAATCCAGCAATTATTATTTATTTGTCTGTTCGCCTGCCTGCATATAATAATTTATCTCTGAGTGGATGAATTTTCATTAAATTTTATATTTGGCTCTTTTAGAAAGATTTGATCAGATAGCTCATTTTTCTTTTAAATCGGACCAATAAAAATCTGGTCATTATTATTTATTTTATGTTATTTCTATTTTTCATACATAACTTATAAGCTATCCGGATACCGTATATTGTAACTGAAGCGCTGGAATGAATGGGCAATATGGTGAATGCGCAGAAATAAAATGTTCTCGATTATCAGTTTGCGTATAAAAGTCGTCGCTTTTTTGCTCGTTTCTTTGTTATCAGTTTACTAAACACATAAATCATGACTTATTACTATTTTCTTATTATATTAATCACAGGAGGAATGTTATATACGTGCTATATTACATTGTTATAATGCAGGAACCAGTAAGTAAATTGCATTACGAAAGAATTGACAGTATACTACGATTGTTTAATTTATGAAATAACAGAGATTGAACTATGTGCAGCCATTTCAAGGGCTTTTATTTACAAAGTATTATAGAATGAATGAAATTCTGTATTATATATATTTTAGTTAATCGATTAGTAATTAATTGGTAACAAATAATTAGTTATTTACTCTTTGCTTCTATTAATCAAAGATAAAGAAACAAAAATCAATTAATTTAAGAAATAAAATCTGAACGTCTGAAATGTAACTCACTGCGTATAATAACTTGTTTAGATTGCAAGTAATATTTCAAACATAAACAGATTTTTGTCTAATGTTTTTTTACTTAAAGTGTGTATTAAAGGTTATACTTTTACAATCATGTACTGTTCTGAATGTATATTCAAGAAACTTAGATATATATATTGGTAAAAAGATAATTAAATAAAAACCACAGGCGCACTTCGTTATGATGGCCTTCTGAACAACTTAAATCATGTTTGTTATAAAACAATTAGCTGATCAATGACAAAACAATCCTCTGCAATCCTTCTGATTTCAGCTGATGGTCAACAGATGAGCCTGTCTGCAGAGTTCAAATATCTTCTCCAAAGAGAGTGACCCTTTCCACTAGATAAATTTCTTCGCACATTTATTTTTAAACAGCTCTTCTCTAATGGGAGCTCCCGTGGCAGCGTGGTGGCTACGCATCTTCCATCTCTGCAGATCATCACTCCAAGCACCGATGATCAAATGAAGAAGTTCCTTCCAGTTTACATATAAATAATTATAATGGCTGTAATCAAAAATGAAAGCCACTGTGGTTATATAAATCCATGTTTCCTTAAGTATTCAGCTCGCTCTCTCGTTTACGTATACGAATTTTACGCCGTAATCAAGTTGACACTTCGCTAAAACACAAACCCCCGCACCTTCACGTGCCATAACATCCGGGTCATTTACCTCACTCATTTTAAGAGTTGAGGTTAGTTAGTTAACTTACTCGCTTTGTCCGCAACCAGATATGCAAAATTTTGTACTTAACCCCTCACTCAGCAGTTTACTCTTTCTGCCTAGAAAGCACTTTAGCAAGTTCTACTTCATTTTAGGTGCAGCGAGAAGCGGGAATTCTTATAAATCGTGGTCCCAGAACATCCTCATATTTTCCTGTTGTCAGACTGGTTTAATCTTCAGGAAAATTCGCCGGTGCAGAAGATTTAAACGAGAACTTTATTTGAGTTTCATATGACCGCGTATTTAGGATAACGAAAAATAATTTAAACATGCTCCACCCCCACCTCAAACACATTCACCACTTCTGTTCTGGTTTTCTTATAGACATGTCATTTTCGAATTGATACCAATCCAGTTGAAGAGGTTCGTATAATTTTAATCACGTCGAATTCGTAGTGGCCTATTTTGCTTGGATTTTATCAGCAATTTTAACTTAAAACGAAAGCTTTTGTCTTCCTTGATTATGAAAAATTTATCATCCCTAAGGAAAACATCTTAAATGCTGATTTAACAGAACTAATTGGATTACATGAAACACGAGATTAGCATTATCTACATTAACGAGATTTATAAGAATTCATTTTTATATTCTCACGTTTTATTGAAGCTAATTAATGTAGTTTAATCTGTGTTTTCTTACAGGTATATTTTGATTATTTGAAAGTAAGAAACGAAGTATAAGTTGCAAATGATTGTGTGTGGGAGATGGGGGTTGGAGCTGTCGTTAATTAATAGCATTCGACAACAAATTTTAAGCTATTATTTTATTTTTTTCTTCTCAAAATGGTGCATCTCACAGCTTTTGATGAGCTAAATTCAAATTTGAAGTGAAATATTGCACATCAACTAGAGATTTAGAAAAGAATGCACGTTATTCTTATTTATAATAAAATTCAGTTGTGGTAGATTAGTCTTGAAACTGCCAGAAATTGATTACTGCAACAAGATCTACAAAACTCCCGACTCCAGAACTTCTTAATCAGAAACCCAATTAAAAGGAATAAGTAGACTAAAATAAAGTAGATGAAAACGGAAATATCTCAAGGTATAATTACAAGATCTGAAAGGTATAATGCAGACTCAATGACGTTGGCCAGAGCTTTATAAAGGTATTTTTTGAGTAACTCTGACAGAAACCAATTACGAGAACAATTCATCTTCATACCGCAAGGTCATGAAGATGAATTGTACTGTTATTTCAACTACTGATATATGAAGAAAATTTACTAAATATCATCAAAAGAAGCATAACTTCCTGTGGAGGTGTTATAAATACAGCAAAATGCAAAGAATCCTGTTAGCTGAAAGCGCTGATAATGGCATCTTCATTTAAATCTTTGAGCGAACTTTAAAGTCAGCCGAACTCTTCGAGTAGAACGTTGGAGTAAGGTGATGTTGTCACAAAGGCCACACAACTTGTTCTGTGAGGCATTTAGCGTCTGAAGTAAAGATGAAATATTTATCGGAATATCTAAAGCGTAGAAAAGTCATTGAGGCATGCACGATATCCTTCATGTCTAGTAAAGGAGTTGCCAACTTGAGGAGGACGATGAATCTCTGTGGACTGATATAGCGTAGCACTATACCGTACCTCTGTTTCTAATAAGACAAGTTATCTTTGTAAGACATTAAATATGTACATTTACGAAATTCTACCATCTGGACTTTATCATAACTTACTGTAAAGTTAAGTATCGTAATTTTTTTTTCAATTTCTCGACGAGATCCAGACCACTCCAAACCATTAAAAAGTGGCAAAAGCACCATACTGTCACAGAGAACCTTAATTTCTTCGGTTAAAATGCATAGGTGGAAGATAATGCCACTATAGCGAAGTACTGTTTTAAGAATCCACTCTTTTTTTTAAAGAATCATGTAGAGAATAGATTTCCCTTGACACAGCTGAAATCTTCTTTTTGTGATGAGCTACTCAACTCTGCAATTGATTGTTAATTTAAATGACAGAATAAAATGCTGTTCGATCATCAAGCATGATTACTATTTTCTAAAAACAAGCTTCCGAAGTAGACACCTCTCAGCCTGATCACTATTCTTGTTCCAATTTTATCAATCTACAATCTCCTCATTCTTCTTCTAGCGTTCTTCTTCCTTCAGATTTTGTAACATTACAAGATGACCTTGACGAATCCCATCTCAATCAGTCCGTTCTCTGATATCCCCGAAGCAATAACTTTTCTCTAGTTTCTCAAATAGCAAATGATGGCCTAGAATAATTTTCTCTTCATAGGGATTTAAAAAAAAATTGAACCTTTATGAATTCGAGAAACTGCTTTTGAATCACTCATCTCTTCATCAGTTGCCATTACCAAAGATCCATCTATAACTCACGCCCTTTCCAGTCCTTTCCCAATAATTTGGATATTTCGCTTAGGAACTTGAATACCGCCATATTGAAGTATTCCATCACACGTGAAGATACTTATTCCAGACACTCAACATACCATAATCATACCTAGATCTGGGTGTTACCACTCGAATTATTAAGTTGATTAGCTTACCTCCTTAGTGACCTTGATCCCTATTGTTCTTTTAATTTTCTTAGCAGGGAATGCTAGAAAATATGGTCTGGACAAGAGTTATCTCGAATAACCTCTTTTCCATGAAAATTAAATCTTATCCAGCTTAAATAGCAATTTTTTTTCTCTTGCTCAGTTTTTTATCTAGTTTGTGATCCATCAGTGAAAGAGGATTGTTCAAAACAGTCCGACTGTTTTGAACAATCCTCTTTCACTGATGGATCAAAATTGAACCAAAATTGAATATCGCCGATAATCACTATTAAAGGCTTCCAGTAAAAATACAAAAACAAAAAACATAAAATGCCGCTTAGTCAGAGTGACGCTGTTATATGCCTACGGACAGACAGATAAAGGAAATAGCAAAGCTAACAGAAGCTACCGCATTGCTGAGAAATTCGCCTAAAAGTCTGTTTTTCGTTTCTAAAAATAAAATATGTGGACTTCAATATTTTAAAAAATAGGTAATCCAGAATTCGAAAGATTTCTGTAAGGAAAAGGATTTTTTCTTTTTTTTTATTATTATTTTTTTTCTGGTAGTCTGTAAAGGAAAGTTCTTAGTTGAGAGTTAAGTGTATTTAAGAAGGTAGATAGGTGGTGGTTCGATCAATATAGAACCTGCGGGAAGACTTGCCGTATTGATCGACCTGTCGCTCTTCTAGAAGAGACAATATGTCAGAGTTGCCTTTATCAAACACTTGTGAGGAAGCTCCAGGCTTCACTACAAGGCACTATTGCAAACCTTAAGGTTTCTGGCATTTCCATAGAATTTCTTATGCACACTTTAGATAAAATCTTAATAGTTTATTGAAAACATAGACCTCTGCATTAACGCTGTATAACAGCCCAAATTGCAGTTACTTAGATGTGGTTTTGTATTCTGAATCACACTTATATTAAGTTATGTATTTTATTCAACAAATTCTCTAATTGTATTGATTATATTTCATTTCATTTATTTATTCCTCCCAATATACTTATTTTATATTTATTCTAACAATTCGATTTATTATAATATTTTGCGCTTTATTCTCTTCAACAACTTGTTTTTCCCAAACAGGAAGGGCATTAATATTAGAAAATGAAATGGTACTCGTGCGTTGTTTCCTTGGTAACCGCTCTCGACAAATATCTGGTAGAAGTTACCTGCAGGATGGACGAAAGTTGTAATAAGCATAATACACAGTAATTAATTTTTAACGAAGGGCTGTGTAAACTACTGAAAGTATTTCCAAGAGAGTTATTTAAAGGATAGAAGGGTTAAGTAGTTTATGATATTAAATAAACAAGAAATTCCAGAAATTTCTCACACATGGTGATGTCTTAGCGGGCGTTACAAATATTTGCTGGTTCAAAGAGCTATTTCGAAACAATATTCTTCATGTTTTCTTTTAAGAATTAATACACTTCATTAAAGGGAAGGTTCTTCATCGTTTGTGACAATGGTGGAATTGGTCTTTAAAAATATAAAACGGTTCAGTGAGCTTCTGATAGTTATTTCTTTTTTTATCACAACTCCCATTGAGCTCAATGCACTTCTTCCAAACCACCATCCATTTTATTTCTTTGAGAGAAAATTTATGGTATTCTACATGACGATTATTTTCAGTGTCCCATTAAAATGGTGACCTTTTAGTTTACTTCATGCTTAGGAAACAGAATAACTGTTGAACAGAATCATTCAATTTTCACTGTTGCCGTGTTGATTCATGCAGTGTTTTCTCAACAAGTGAGGTTGTGTGCATTCTTAAATTGTCATGATGCAGTAGCCATCCGGAAACTTTCAAATCAGATCTATTCTGGCAACCTCGCGGATAGCACGGTAGATGTTATTACGGTCCTCCCCAAACTAGGTAGAAAATGCATGAGTTTGAATCCCCTCAAAGATGCGAGAAAATTTTATGTGCTTTTTTCGAAACGTGGCTGAATTAATTGGTTTCAGCGAGGATTTCATGGTTTTCCTTCCTGGAAACTAGTTTTTCAGCCCCTCATCTCTTTAGGTGTTGCAAAAAATTATCTACTGCTCTAAGTGTACCTTCTAACTCTTCTCTCACCGACTTTCTGATTCCATTTCACTGTAATATTGCTCAGAAACAGTACGATTTTCCACAGTATCAGTGTAAATAATGCCGTTCATGTCGAAAAATATAACAGATTTCACGGACCTTACTTTCTTTAGAGGTGGAGATGTGTAATGCTTCCACTGTATACTTTGTTTTGATTCAGGATTACAGTGGTGGTTCCATGGGTCATCTCCAGTAATTAATCTGCCTAAAAATAATTTTGCTGATTTTGTAGATGTCCAACGAGAACACAGAAGTAAACTCTGATCCCACTTTGTTCAGGATTAAGACGCTGATGAATCCAACATGAATAAACACATGTCATTTCTAAATGTTTTTTCAAATGCTTTGTGCAGTCCAATAACTAATACTCAAGGTCTTTCTTAGTTTTCTGGATATAATTTGTCTGTTTTCACTGTACCATAGTCAGAAGTTATCAACCTTAATGGGCGTCCTCGGACAGGGTCATGTTTTCTACTGGTTCTTCCATCTTTGAGCCGCTTATGAAGTCTGCTCGTAAATACGGTGGAGCTGGGTACTGTTGATTCTCCTTAGGCTCTTTGAAAGAGTCATAATGTTTCTGTTCTTGTTTTATTCAAAAAAGACACAGAATTTCACATTAGCTTTGGTTCGTTCTTTATTTTCTTTGAAGATATGTGCCCTGTTTGAGTTTGATGCTGGTTTTCAGAGCTTATTACGAACATAAATTAATTATGTTAGAGATGAGTAACTGATTGCCTTAAATTTTTATAGTTTTCATTAATCATCTTTCGTAGTAAAATTAGTTTCAATGTTGTTTGTTTTTTATTAAGACTCCTATTTCTAATTATGAAATTCTCAGGTTGAAATCTGAGAATTAAACAACAAAGGTTCTTTGACGACTTAAAAGCCAACTAGGACAGATCAAAGTTTACATTGAGGACTAAAAACCCTTTATAAAAGGAAAGAAAAACTCATTTTATATTTAAAATTTGCGTAAAGGTTTCTAGATTTTAATTTTCTGAAAGTTTATTCCGAAATGAAATTTCATTAACATCTATAACTTTAAAAAAACGAATAAAAAATTGAAAACTAACTGAATATCTTCCTCATCTTCACAGGAACAATGAGACTTCGAACGGACTCCCATGTGTCTTCGGTGGTTTTTTTGGCTGGCATTATTAATTGCAATTAGGCTCGAAACCCCAGATGAAGATGAAGCCCTTCTCACTCTGATGTTAATAACAAATTTAAAGACTTCTTGTTGACTGAAAGGCTTATTTTGTCAACAAGAGATTCTTTGTTTAGTTGGCTATATTATGATTTTAATTAGAGAGTTCATTATAGCAGCTATCTAGCCAGGTAACTCCAAGTATTAATTATGTAGTTGAGCTATTCATCTTTCTCGTTAAAATATCCGGGCACTTTTCATCGGATACTTCGTTCGAAATACTGTAGCTGCTTAACATACACTGGCTAACAGTGACGAGTGTTCATCGCAAAATCTAATTTATAATGCATAAAACAATTACTCTTGCATACAGAATCCATTAAAGTAATTTGTTTTAGGGTCACTTGAAGAAAATCGCTCATTAATTATAGCATCCCTCCTTTTGTTGCCATAGGCGAGCTCACAATCAACAAGCTCCTGTTACAACATTGAAAGGAAGCATTGTGTGAGAACATTGTGTCAAAATTTTCGGTGCAAAGATGCTGAAAAAAAGCCAATACAGGATGATCGAATAGTCCTGCAGTACACAAAGGGGTCTGTTAATTATTTTAATATTTCTATAACACTGAATTAAACGAGTGATGGCAACTGACCATTTTCCTCACTCTTTTCTGTGTTTCTTGAAGCATAAAGACTAAATCAGTTATGTTTAAAATATTTATCTGAAACGCACATTAGCAATTTTTTAAGTATCCGAATTGCAACCAAATGTCTTTATACACAGGCCAGAGATTTTGGTTGTTTAGGTTAAACTCTCAAACAATTGAAATCATGAGAGGATGTATTATATACCTCAAAAGGTGGATATAACGCGCTATTTAATTTCAAAATAAACCAAGGAGCTTGACTAGAAAACAATTTAAGTTAATAATTAAGTCAATAAACCGGCTAAATATAATTAAAACCTTAATTTTCGCATCTAAACTTGTCCGAAGTGATGCTGTGATGGCTTTCAAACTTTTTTAGTGTGGTAGAATCTTTCTTTTAAATAATTTCAATAAGTAGCTCCTTTAAGAGGGATTAGCAGGGATTTAACAGTGATTTAAATTAGTTAAATAAGCATAATACAGTACGAGAGCTATTTGAAAAGAAATATATCAAATAAATTTACTGAGGAAAAATCCTTTATTTTGCTAACTGTTTTTTATGGTGATCCAAGTGACCTTCCATATTACTTTCAATAAGTCTTCACAAAGATAGTAATCAACGCATGACCTGTAGTATAATCAATACACGACACCCGAACTATGCGCACATTTTAGTATTATTACTAGTATTAATAAAGGCTATATGGTGCAAGGCAGCCTAAGGATTATGCTGGGAAAAAATAGTAAAATGATAATAATAAAAAATTAAATAAAATAAATAATTAATAAATAATAAAATAAAATGAAATAGACAACCTTTGCGTTTCCCTCCTCCTGTAGATAAGTTATCCTGCTGACTCTACCACTCATGTAGGTAACTTATTCCAGTAATTTATTACTCGCTGGCTAAAACTTACTGCAATCCAGTCGATGCATCTTCCTCTCGTAACTTGAAATTATGGCTCCTTGTTCTAGAATCATTTATAACCGTGAAAATTTCGTCCGCATTCGTTTTAATTTTGACTCTCTGGGCCTTAAACACCTCAGTCAAATCTTCTCTAAGGTGCCTTAGGGGAGACTTGACTGAGGGGTCTTTTGCCGATCTCACCAGGAGAGTTACCAATCTTTGGACCCTTCAAGAAGCTCGAAGTCTTTTTTAGGATATTTCAACTTTAAAATCAGCTGTGAACATGCACTTCAACGGTCAAAAATATTGTACTGAGTGTTAAGCTATAGTGCATAACATAATAATTTCAATTTATGACATCTCATTGTATTAGTCACCTAACTTCCTGCTCTTAATTTTTTTTCAGAAACAACCCTTCCAAGTAGAGGATTACTTGCGGATTACCTTGAAACAGTCGGCTCAAAACTTAATCTCCTCAAATCAACCCAATTGTGGATAAAAGGAAATTAGTAAATGAAGTCCCGCTGTTCAATGAGCCCCTTGGTTTGGAGCCCCTGATATTATGTATATATCAGGGGGCTCCAAAACGAAATCTGTAAAGCACCACCTCGGCATTTCTGGGATGAATGCCTGTCCTTCTCACGCACTTTTCTCACGCAAAATCAAAGCTGTATTTTGGGACCTTAGATAGGAGCTAACGGGATGCCATGACCCCGTAAGGCGATGGTACACTATACTCAAGTATGTCTCATGCCAATCCTGCTTTAGGCGTCGGCCATTTGGTCCTCAGCGCCTGAAAATTACCATAAGAAGTGATACAGCACTGAATATTGGATGAACATCATTGGATGAACATAATAGGAAGAAGGTCCATTACCATTTCAGGTGCTATTGTTCATTTCAACTTAGACACCATCCTGTAGAAACAACAGGTCATAAGCAGAAACCTGCCTATCATTGCGCAACTACTTGCGGGGCGAATCTCTTCCCAAAACATCTCAGAAATCGTTACCGAGTTTCGTCGTCGGTATGGAAACAACATATATCTACCACTACTACCACTGAGAAGCAGAAGCCTTGCGAGCATGGCCGAATGTTCAACACATTCAAGATCTTCAGTGCCCTAAAAACTGATGCTAAACACCTTTGTACAGACAAAGCTTATTGTAACCAAATTATAAAGGACTCTTATCGTACTTTGGAATTCTAACTGTGCTGATACCGTTCTTGGTGTACATTGATAACTATTACAGATCTGATACCCATCGTATACTGTACTAAACTTTTATGTAACTGTGTTCACTTGTGGATGTAGCTTTGTATATTTGTAGATATAACCATGCATAATTGGAAACATAATTATGTATATTTCACACTATAAATATCTGCAGCCCTCTTGGTTGGATGACTGTATTACGGACACGTCTTTCAGCTAATAAATGGATTTAATAATAATAAGTACACGATCGAGGTGAGTTGTCCTCTAGACGTGTCAGATAACAACTTAAGTGATGGTCTCTTTCCAATGGAGTCCTTCTCTTGTGGCTATTCTCAGCCTCGTTGTTTGGAATTACATGAATGCAAAATGGGATGACCTGCGAAATTTTTATTATTCTTGGTTGGATTACTGTTCAATTACTGTTGGATTAGTTGGTTGGATTACTGTTCAAAATCTTCTGATGTCAATATTTTCTCAGATCATATCAGTGAAATTATTCCTGTAGGGGTGAAATCCTTCAATCGACAGTCCACTTAAATCTCGTCCTGTTCAAGAAAAAAAATGTTGCAAATCTCAATTGGCTTATATCTAAATCTCTAGGTTCATTTTCTACCTAAACCAAAGTTCGTAGCAGTTGTAAAACAGTTATTAATCAGTCCGAACTATATTTTGAAAGGACTAATAGTAGAAACTTGCTTTTTATCCAAATGGTAGTCGAGCATACTTGTCTCTTGCCTAACCTATTGACCCTAACTTTTGCCCATCTCTATTCCCACCTCTTTCGAAACCGGATGGTTTCATTGCCACTTCAATTAAAGATAAAGCTGACCTGCTAGCATCCTACTTTCTTGTAACTCTTGTGTTGACGGTGAACTTGGTGAACCACCTCCTATCATTCCCAGTACACTCCACTTAATGCCTCTTGTGGGCTTCTGTCAGAAGAATTTTGGACAATGTTGATGCTAAGAAAGCTCCAGCTCCTCGAGATATGTCTCTATTTGTTCTCAAAACCTGTGGCCCACAGCTTACTTCTGTTCTGTGTCGTCTTTTTACACTTTCTTATTCCATCAGTATTTTTTTTTTTTCTGCTTAGAAATTTGTTCATATTCAACAGTTCCTGAAAAGGGTGACAAATTCCTCCCATTCTACTTACTTCTATTCTTTCTAAAGTAATGGAAAAATACATTAACTGCCTACTCCTAAACTATCTAGAAAACTTCCATCTGATCAATGATCGCCAGTATAAATTCCGTCAGTGTTGATGGGGATATACGAGCTTTCTTACCATATATGGACAAATTCAAGGAAAAAAGTTTGATCAAACGCAAGGAGCTTCTCTTGACATTTCAAAGGATTTTGATTGTGTTTAGCATGAAGATCTTTTAAATAAGCTTCCATCTTATGGATTGCCGACTGTTTTGTGTAGTTGAGTATCCAGTTTTCTCTCTGACCGGTCGCTGCGGGTGATGGTAGTTTGCCCTCTGTCTTCTAACTTCTCCACTAAATCTGGTATTCCCGTTCAGTTCTTTCTCCCACTCTTTTTCTCTTGTATATAAATTACTTTTTTCTCATTTACCGGAAATCCTATCCCGTTAGTTTTCTGACGATATCACATTGCATTCCACCTTCCAATCTGAGAAACCTTGCCCTGCACAAACAGCTTGAACTTCTTGAATTTACACTACCAATTCCTTAAAGTCTGTTCTCCAGGTTATCTCCAGGGGGCGGAGATAATTTAGTTAATTTCAATCCTTATAAAACTCAGTCCTGTCTTATATCTCTCAAAAGGATTTTTCTGTTCCTCTGTTTATTTTCGTTGAAACTCAGATTTCTAGACAAGAGCACACATTAAGGATTACCCTTACTGCCAATCTCTTTCGTCATAAGCTTATCACAATTATTGCTTCCTCTGCAACGAAAAAACTGGTTTTCTGATTTATACAGAATGAGTAGCTGTTCAGAAGATAAGTAACAATTTTTTTTCTGCCCAGCTACTCACGCTGTACAAATCACAAATCCGCCCTACCATGGAACATCGTTCCCACATATATGGCGGTGCCCCTATAACCACTCTCAAGCTTCTAGATTCCATTCAAAAGAGGGCAATCAGGTTAATTAATGACCCATTTCTTACAAAGTCTCTGCACCACAGACGTTCTGTTTCTGCTGTTTGCTTTTCAAAAGATACTTCCATGGGTACTGTTCTTCAGAATTGGCTTCTAAAATTCACCCTCCCCACTCTCTCTTCCAAACTAGTTTGAACACGTACCCCAACAAGTCAGAATCCTTTTACTACCCAAGGTCAAATTCACAGAATCAACTTGTCTTCTTTCTCATTTATACCTTCCACTTCCATTTTCTAGAACAACCTCCCTTCACACATATTTCCTGAAAATTACATTCTACAGAAATTCAAGCCTTATGTCGACAAGTATCTTCTTACATCCAATCTTCAACCCATACACAGCACTACGTACGATAGATTCTAATGCCTTTTGCGTTTCGGGTTTTCATTTAAAAAAACTGCAATGAGATCGTTATCGGGATTTATACTTCAACTGAACTACACCTCGTTCCTACATTTCCATTGTGAATAAAATTCTGCGTTTATAATATATAAAAAAAACATTTACATTCGTTGCCCACTTTTTTTATACGGTGCTAATGCATTAGGTGAGCTTTCTGCTCAGTAATGATTACAAACATTTGGCAGAGATGCGCTTGTGACAGTAACAGATGTGCCCCTCTTTTTAATAGAAGAAATTCTGTCAGTATCGACCAGGATAATATACGTAGATATTTTGTTAGCTGAAAATAAAATGCAAGCGTTAATGATTCCTTGGTGTCTAAATGCAACAGAAAACTACGTCCACGTTCATATTTTAAAATATATGAAAAGGCTGTCTGATGATATTACCTAATATCCGAAACTTCTTCAATAATATCGTGTTATTCTTCACCCTCCTTTCCACCAATGATCGCTTAAAAATGCCATATATAGCAAAAAAGTACACGCGCATTAAGTGCATTATTGGAAAAATATATTTTTGTAGGCTACAGGTTCCTAACTATGCTTTTTTTTCCACTTGACTTCCATTGCAGATAAAAATATAACGCTTACATCTTGCAGTTGTTTTAAAAAATAAATTAGTTTTACGCTTAACACTTAGCAACAGTTTTCCAGATTCATTTTTTCACTGAACAAGAAGCTAAGAACAGTAAACAATACTGTAAATTCTAGCAACTGAAGCGACATCTACAAAGAATGAACTAAAATTGTGAACTAATATTATTAAATTTTCTCAGAAATTGTAGAATAAAAATGGCTGTCTTTTTAAAACTCTCAGTTCATTTCAAACAATTTTTTTTTCTGTCGAAGCACATATATTTGGACCCACTGAAAGATGTGTTAATGGAAGAACGTCAATCATGTCTTGAAGTATGGTATCTGAAGAGATTATAATTATATTAATCTTTCTGACTCTTCTTCCACTGCACTACTGAACATTAAAGAAAACTTCGGAAATTTTATTTAGACGTTATTAAAATTTCAGCGCGGATTTTGCGAAAGAAGAATGTTCTCTTCAATGATAGGTAGAGAAAAGAAAAAAAAAAAAGGAAAAGACATTTCTACTTATTCGATAAATATAACCGGTGAACATAACTAGATCTTTCTCACCTCTTCCATGCCTTCACGCGATATTAAATCCGCCACGTGGAGACGACAGGACAAACAAAACAGACAAAAGAAGCGTCAGAAACAGATGACGTATTCTGCACCGCAGTTAATCCCAATCATTTCTATCTTGGCTGCATCAGTTACCTTGGTGGTGCAGAAAACACAACATGTGCTCCGGCGTTCTTCGTTCGCCGCGTTTTTAATTAGCATTAATGCGAAACGCTAACAAGAAGACATGAAACCTGACTGTGCAACCTCAAATGTATGCACACCAGAAGGAAAGAAAGAAAGAAAGAAGTCTTTAAAAACACATGTTCTGCGCCTTCCTGGTGTCTTGCTGTGCCATGAACATCTTGTTTGAATGGCCAAATCAATTGACAATTAAAAACACCAATGACTCTCTCTCTCTCTCTCTTTTACATTTCTCTTTTTTTGTCTTCTAACTATTGCCTTCCTCTTTATTTCTCCCTATTTCCTTATTTCCTGTTCCTCATGATTTCTTTCACTTTTTTTCTTCGTCTCTTTCTCTCTCTCTCTCTCTCTCTCTCTCTCTCTCTCTCTCTCTCTCTCTCTCTCTCTCTCTTCGGTTTTTACGTTTTCTCTTTCTATTTACTACTTCTCCATCCTTATTTTTCACTGTATTTCTATATTTCTTACACTCATGTCCTATTTATCTCTCTCCCTCTATATTTTTTTCTTTCGTTCAACATTTTACTCTCTGTTTTTTTTTTCTTCTGTTTCCCTTTTTGTCACTCGTTCTCACTTTCCTAATTTTCTATCTATTCTCTCATATCTACTATTTTCTGCCTATCATTCCCATTTTTTCTTCTATTATACGAAGGGTGATCATTTAATTCGTGGACTGGTGCAAGATATTATCTTAATTGTCATCATCTGAATCTTCTGTGGATTTCTTCTCCTCGAACGCTCTCCCTTGAACTTTACACACTTTCGCCACTGTCGTACCCACGCATTAAATGCTTCTTGCAAGCCATTTTTCAAAAGACTGCGAAGTGCTTCCGTTGTGGCTCTGTGAGCATCGTTGTGTCGGACGCGAAAAACCTTGCCTTTCAGAGCTTTCTTCAGACGTGGAAACAGTAAGAAATCACACGAGGAAAAGTCAGGTAAATAAGGGGAATGTGGCAGAACCTGGGCACCTATGGCAGTGAGCACTGCCTGCATAATTTGTATTAGCCGTATGAGGCCTGGCATTGTCTTGATGGAGAAACCACTTTATACTGGAAAGTTCGGTCATACCGAAATATGGCCATTCTACCAAGGCACTCATTACCATACATTTCATTCATCCCTAACTGCTTCCGACTCATTTAAGCCCCATCTGACACAACAACTAATCAAATATCGCTGTTTAACCTGTATGTCCGACATGATACTTGCTTCAAAACGAATGTCAGTGTCACCCGGCTAAAAAACTCTCTTCACATAATACTAGCTCGACAAGTACCGGCATGCGCACATAGAGTCTGCTCAGTAGCGATCAGGGAGAGCGCCTCTAGCAGCAGTTATGGAAAGTTCTCACAGTAAACATAAAATCTTGCACCAGTCCGTCGAATTAAATGATCACCCCTAGTATATCTCTTTCCCTTCCTCCCTCCCTCCCTCCCTCGCTTTATATTATTCTCACTCTAACGTTCGCTTTCTATCACTCTCACTACATTATTCTTTTGTTCTAGCCTCTCGCTCTCTCTTCCCTCCCTTCTTTTTCTGCATTGTGTCAATAAATAAAAAGGTATATCTATATCTATTTTTATTTAGTTATTTATTGATTGAAGCCAATGTTAACTCCAAACAGATCACAAAGCGATTTCACCCATTACAAAACAAAAAAGAAAAAAAAGAGAGATGATAATTCACAATTCAATCATCTAAGGATAACAAATAGGATGCAGTACGTTAGCATTGAAATTACGATCGAAAATATTGGCAATTTTGTTTATTACTCTTGCAGATATTTCTTTTCCAGTGTATAATCAAAATGGAAAAAAATAATTAAATAATATAATAAATTATTCATCTGTCTCTCTACCCATCTATTTCAATATGAGAGAGAGAGAGAGAGAGAGAAAGAGAGAGAGAGAAGGAACAAGGAAATTTCTTCTTTTATTCACTCGATTATCTCTCTCTCTCTCTCTCTCTCTCTCTCTCTCTCTCTCTCTCTCTCTCTCCATTTCATTATCCTTCTACAGAAGACGATTTCTTTTAAAGGGACCTCGTGTAACAAAACACGAAACCTCTATCGTCTCATGTGAATCGTTCCACAAAAGAGGCCTCTGAAGATGAGATAAATCAATAGGACACAGTGTCACCATGTGGCAATAGGAGGCGCTGAAAGGAAATATTCTCCGAAAGTTTTGGGAAGAATGTTGAGAAGTTATATTTCTCCGACACTGGCAAGCGCCGTTCACGAGTTCCCCTGTGTGTATACGCTGGCGTACATGCGTGTCGATGTCCTTGCGTGGCATTCGTTGTTCGGAGCATGAGTTGAGAAAAAATATTGCGGGATTGAATACAGTGAGTTGTGCAGTCTTCATAAAAAGCATTTGGTGGGAGAAATGTTCGAAGTTCGCATTGTTTCACTCATCAAACACGCCTGTATAAATCAATGATTCTGAATAAAAATGATCCACGCAATTCAAATTTTATTCTTTTTTCTGTTCCATTTGATACAAACAATCCTACTTTTTTTTCTTTTCTTATTGGACTTCATACTACAAGGTTATCCAAATAACATGCAATCTAATAATCCAATTAAAACGCGCAATTTGACATTTTTACAGTGACGATAGCTAAGGCTGTTATGTGGAAGTCTGAAAGGCTGTTGAAGATGATATTCAACAACTGATATTGGTCTAATTTCGACAAAGTCAAGTCGTATGCAACAGTCCTCTGCTCCCAACTGGAGGTTACAAATTAACTGTGAACCGACATAAGCAGAGGTAAAGGTCCCATATACTAAGCCTTTACATCTTCAAATGAATCGGCGAATAACAGCCATTCTTCTGCGTTGTGTTAAAATCCCAGTTCTTCCAGCAGACCATTTACTTCTACACACCTATAAAGGGAATTCTGCAAATAATAAATGAGGATTAGATTTCTCTTTTTAAAATCGGAAATTATTGTACAATCAGCTAGCAAATTCAATTGTTGTAGTGTTGGTTCCTGGAGTTTCTTTGACAGATTAATATGACATACTAGGCTATTACGCTCATGTTGTTCGATTAGGCATGGTACTTTGCTAGTCTGTGGAAAGGAAGTCGGTTTTCTCATTGGTCCCCTTCTTTTTCATCAGGAACAGGACATTCTTTCCAATTTTTTGATAGTACAGGAATAGGAATAGGCAAAGATACAGAAGACATCAGTATCTTATCTCGTTATTCTGCTTTCTTGAATTATTTGACAATAAAATTATTATTGTTGCACGTTTTTTTCACGATTCATTTTCCTATCGTATACAAACGCATAGCTATTTACCATTCTGCCTTATGAAGCAGGTGAGTTTCCAGTTTCTGGAAAGTTCGCTCGCCGAATTTCACCACAGCGAACTTTACCCTAAGAGATGACAAATTACAGTTTATGTCTACTCCTGTAATGACCACTTGTTAAAGTTGCTTAAATTCATGGTCAGCATTTCCGATATCGTGTTTAAGCTAAGCACCCGTAACGATCATCCTGGCGTTGGCACGTCAACAAACTTTATTTCAAGGTAACTGCCTTTTAATGACTTTTAAAACGCAAGTTGGTGGGAGCGTGAAGGAGGGAGATTTGATGCTGCCAAGATTAAGCGTTGATACTAAAATACCGTAAGTTATTGAAGAGTTGGTTAAGTAATCTTCCGTTATGCATTGAAAAAAATTGTTTACCTTTGTATTGTTTAAAGATAAAGTTCTCCCTTGTGGTAACCAATGATTAGCAATTGAAGGTTGCTAGCTAGGACTTAACTAAATCTTAACAAATGAAATATAGCTTAGTAAGGAGGACACTATATAAACTGGACATCAGACCAAACTGGCTGCTTTACAAAACCCCATTTCTTTATTGCAAGTTAAACGCACTAAAAGAAATAGAAAGAAGAAACTTGTACATGATCTATGTATCTGTAATAATTAACACTATATTTTCAAACCTAATTAACTACATGTTGCTTAAGTGTGTGTGTTTTAACAAAGACTGACAAACCAAAGTTAACTGTTCCTGTCGCATTACTTTCGATGTTTTTGCTCCATAAAAACCAAAAATCAAATCAAATCAACCAAAATTATAGCACTGCTTTCATTTAGTAACCGGTGAGATTAAGAAAAAGAATTTCATAATTTAAAATTAACTTAAAGAGAGGAGAAAAAAGGAGAAAAGGAGCACACATATTCAAATATGATGAAGATTGTAGGATTTTTGTATATTTAACAACCAAATACGTTTAGAACACTGACTCCTGGACACGTATTTACTCTTTCTTTCGTTTAATGACTTTTAGAGTGGAATCTTTAGTACCTTTTCTGTCGTTACTTACAAATATTTTATCTCCATTTCTAGTAAATGTTTTTATTCGACTTTTTTCAATTCACCGAAGGCTCTCTCTTATTAGACTTTACTACGGAGACAGCTTGGTCTTTATAATAAGATTTTGTTTTTGGTAATCGTTCTATTGGCCATTACTGTAACACGCTTTTGTCAGAATAATGGACTTCATCGCCACCTCTCACTGAAAAGTCCACACGGATTACAAAAAAAAACTCGGTTTTAACATCTTATAAAGGTGAACTGAAGACACAAGATGTGTTGCTGTCACTCTATATGCTGCCTTAATAGATTACAGATACTAAGTGGCGCTGAAAGCAATAGATACAAGGAAAAACGTACCCGTCCTGTGCCTCACAACAATCATCCGTTTTTACGTTTATTACAGGAATTCCTTTAAGGGTTCTTAAATTCAAATTTTGTCCGTTAATGTGCGCAGAAGTCTCAAAGTGACATGCAATCACTCTGAATTCTCCAAACACTGATGGCGTCGTACAAACACCGAAGCATATTAAGTTCCTCCACCCGACAGCTACCAGTATTCTATTAAGCTAAAACGGCTGTTGCCAAGATCATTTAGGCTTATATATCGCTCGAGTTCTGCTTATTTTTATGGCGTTAACATGGAAAGCATTTTGGAGATAATAATTCATTCCTGCCGAACTCCACAAAGATTTGCTTTTACATTATGTGCTTCGTAGTAAATAAGCAGCGGTTAATTATATTATTAATTACTTAATATAGTTACTTTATAAAGTTTATTCATTCATTTACCGAAAACACATACTGTCGAAAAATTGCTTGTTCTCCAAAGATCAGTTTTTGCGAAGTTAAAAAGATGAAAACACAATTATCACAGCTCCAGTAATTCACAGAGAAATTTTGTTTTTCTAGAAAATCAAACTGTTGTGAATTATCCTTTTACCTTTAAGATCGGTTTATTACAAAGACTTTAAGTGGATGTTTAGTTGACTTATGGATACACCTCTCCTACTAAGCTGACGATAGTCTAACCAAATGTTATTATGGTTCATACAGCACAAGCGTCTGAGGCCATATTGACTGTACACGTGTGTATTATCGGGTGCTGGCTGAGAAAAGCCGAAATAATCCTCTGGTGAATCCCACACCCTTGGCTAGTGATCAGCTAACTACAGACCCAACTACAATTCCTTCAAGAATTCCACGTCTCTGAATGGATTCGAAAACAGACTTCCCCAAATAAGTTAAATGGTAAAACCACTGTGCTGTAATGGAGGAAGGTGTAACCAAGTAGATCGAAGCATTTATAATTGGTTATAAGAACAACAAAACATGTAAACATCGTAACTTTGCACTGCGCCAGCTGTTTAGTGAAAAAGGTCTGTACTTAGATCCACTCACTCAATAATTAACGTTCGTGGCGACAGGTTCAAGTTTATCTTGAAGGTCCCTAATGTGTTTACCCTAGGATATCATCTTAACATGACAAGAGTATATTGATGGTTGAACTATTTGTCTGCCTGAAATTAATTGAATCATTATTCTTTCTATGAAAATTGAATCATTTTGTTCTTTCTATTAAATCTGAATCCTTAAT
Organism: Mastigoproctus giganteus; assembly: GCF_048544385.1. Taxonomy (NCBI): domain Eukaryota; kingdom Metazoa; phylum Arthropoda; class Arachnida; order Uropygi; family Thelyphonidae; genus Mastigoproctus; species Mastigoproctus giganteus. Next base: position 64,871,154 of record NC_143583.1, on the reverse strand, counting down.
TGTTTCTCTGAAATCTTAATCATTATTTGTTTCTGTGAAATCTGAAGCATTATTTTTTCTATGAAAGTTGAAACATTATTCTTTCTATGAAAATTGAATCATTGCTCTCTTTATGAAATCTTAATTATTATTTGTTTCTTTGACCTCGTAGTCTTTGTTTGTTTCTATGAAATTTGAATCATGCTTTGTTTCTATGAAATCTGAATCGTGCTTTGTTTCTATGAAATCTGAATTATTATTATCTCTATGAAATCTGAATACAGAGTGGGCCCGATCCCCACTCATTATCGTCTTCGAAGATCCTGTTTCTGTCCTAAAAAATGCAGCTTAACAGGGTACACGGGGTGCATTCTTTCTATGAAAACTGAATTATTGGTCTTTCTGCCAAAATTGAATCATTGGTCTCTCTGTCAAAATTGAATAATCGCCTAATCTGTGAAGAGAAGATCACTGCTCTTTCTCTGCACAAATGATTCAGATCTCATCATCTAATGAGATCTGAATCATTATTTCTATGAATTTTTATTTTATTATTTTTCTATGAAAATTCATTGAAGAATCATATGAAGAATCATTATGTTTTCCATGAAAATTCTATGGTAATTTGAATTCTAGGAAAATCAAATCATTGTTTGTTTCAATGAAATCTGAATCGTTATTATTATTGAAACTATGAATCAATTTTTGTCTTTGTGAAAACGAAATTTTCATAGTTTAGTAATTAGGTTACGCAGTACATATTAGAAATAATTAAACTTTATTCCACGGAACTTGCAACAGAAAAATAAGCAATACGTTGCGGAATGAATGGAAATTTCTTAATAATATGAAGTTGAAACTGAATGTGAAATGAATTACCAAGTTTTATTTTACTTTGAACTTCGAGAAAAAGAAAATTTATTTTCGGATCATTTCTTCTGGACAGTGTTCACGAAAGTTTTGCCATTTTCCTATCAAATATATGGTGCAGAATAAATAATATAAAGTTTTCACCTTAGGCGCCCGACAAATACTGTCCACGATTCTTGGCGCTTCCCTTTCCTTCAAGCCCTTCCAGTCGGAAAAATCAGATTCTAGTCAAATTTTCACTTTTGCAATTTCACCTTTATGACGGATAGTTCCGAGTGATGTATGGATTCTTTTCTTCTGCGCTGACGATAAAGTAGCCGTTTGGTCTCTTTGTAGCCTTCTATATATTCAACGTTGTCGGGGAAAAGGGACGTTTTATCTGTAGGGAGTTAATTTGACGTAAACTGGGGAAAAATGATATGAAACAATTCAAACGGAATGATTTTATGTTGAAGATTCAGATAAGTTTTATGTTCCCAATGGAAACACAGCTCACTTAATGCATTCGAGTATTACCGATTGGAAAAATTTAGGTGGGGGGAATTGAGCCTCTGTGTCTGTGTGTGAAGAACACATTAGGAAAGTGCAGAAAGTGCCTAATTACAAACCTTTTACATATAAATCAAAGCCTTTTTCAAACAAATTTATTTGAAAAAACACTGCTACAACTTGCCTTTTTTTGTTGAACCAGAACATCGGAGTGATTTATCTCCTACAGGTTTTAACCTTACCCTCCATCTACCATTCACAGCTCATTGAGGGGAAACGTGATTCATTGGAAAAGCCAACATTTTTCTAGCAATAAATGGTTGAATAACGCCGTTAAGCTGTAAACGTTAGGCATAGTTAGGAGGGAGAGGCGTAAGCATGGGTAACTTGACTCCAAGGGCCCCATGATGAGGGAGCTCGTTGGATCATAGGCTTGGAAACACCGCTGGTCGTCCTTTGATTAAAGTCCATGGGCAAAGTAAAGTGTCATATTAGGACCCCGTAAAAGTTCCTCGCGTCATTGATGGGATTCGAACCCGGGCTTTTTCTGCCTGATTTTGGGAATATGGTAGTTATAACCACTGTGCTACGCACGCAAAGTCCATGGTCAGTTCCATCTATCGACTCGCACAGGAGGGGGTAAACTTACGTTCACTATGATCATAGATGGGGCGTGGGCGCCGCTATTGGCCCTCGAATTGCTGCTGCTGTGTGCGCTATCTGTCTACTCTTGAAACACCGTAACTACAACACCACACGAACAGCCCATAAGATTTGTACTTTTCGTAATACTGTCACCCTTCGACTACTACCCGATTATCACCACGTGTTCCTATAGAAGCCAATTTTACTGTGTTCCTATAGAACGGCCAAATGTACTGTGTTTCTATAGAATGACCTTGAGCTGAAGCTCAAGGTCCTTCTATAGGAATGGATTTGCGATTCCGAGCTTACTTCAGCATTATCTTATATCTTGGCTCCCGCTTTTAATTATGCTGCACTCTTCATTTTTAGTTCTCCAAAATTATTTGGTTTATCGAGGATGGAGGAGAAAATATTCCTAAACATACACTGGTGTGCAAAACGTAAGGACCAACACATTTGCATAACTGTGGCGATTTGCATAACTGTGGCCGTTCAGTAGAAAGCTGGTGCACATGCAAACATTTGAATCGTGATGAGAGGACACACATAAGAAGATAAAAGCAGCAGTTATGCGCAAATTACGGAACGATGATCACGATTGTTACAGAGACGTTCGATTGGATTCACAGAGTGCTACAGACAACGAAATGGCCAGTAGACAACATCTGGATGACTTTACCCGGGGTCGAATAATTGGGAAGGTCGAAGAAGGTCGAAGTGCGAGGAATATTGCTACAGAGTTCGGTATCGCCCATAGCATCCTCTCACGTGCGTGGTCGGCCTTCAGAACGACAGTACAGCTGTCGAAGGACCAGTGGTGGTCGTCCACGAAAAGCAATGCCCATTGATGACCTCTATATACTCCTACAGGCCAAGAGGGACCCACACCAGACAGTGGTATCCGTTTCAAATCAGCTGCACAGGACGCAGGATATCGCAGTTTACTGTGGCTAGGCGACTCCACAAAGGTGTACTGTTTGCCCGACGGCAGGTACGCAGTGTTCCTTTAACACCTGCCCCTCGGAGACACCGTTTAGAGTGGTACATCTAACATAAGGACTGGACAGCAGCGCAATGGGGTAAGGAACTCTTTACTGATGAGAGTAGATTCAGTCTCAGCAAAGATTCTGGAAGTCAGCTAATTTGGCGAGAGGTTGGAACATGGTATCACCCCGCAAACATCACTGAAAGGGATCGATATGGGGGTCTAGGTGTTTTCGTCTGGGGAGGTGTTATCTTGGATGTACATACACAACTTCAGATACTGGAAGGCGGTACTGTAACCAGTGAACGCTACTGTACTGAGGTAATCCTTGCTCATGTGCGTCTATTCCGAGGTGCCAGTGGCCCCTAGTTCGTGTTTATGGATGATAACGCCACTCCCCATCGCACTGCAGCTGTTGATATGCTCTCGGAAAGTGAGGATATTGTTCGTATGGATTGGCCTGCCCGTTCCATCGATCTAAATCCCATCGAACACATATGGGACGCTCTGGGGAGATGTTACCGCAAGAACTTATCAACAAAATTGTTCTAAGTATGGACAGGCGTGCAAAGCCTGCATCAACATCAGGGGTGGCCACATCTCCTACTGAGGACCACCTCTTCCCTTTGTACATCTTTGGCAGTGATGCATCTGTATCATAGCAGCCAGTGCTATGTTGCTATTTTTGAATAAAGTCCCTCTGTACCGTTTTTTTTTTTCGTTGTTGTTGTGTCAGTGTTGTTTCCTTCAACTCTGTACCTCACGAGGTTCCTTTGGTATGCTTTTCCCATATCCAGGCAACTCCTATGAGAAGCTACAGGTAAAAACCTGACTGGTCTTTACGTTTTGCACACTAATGTACTACTATAGCTTCCCTTTATGGGGTTTAGGTCCTTTGATTCTTACTCCACATATATATATATATATATATATATGTCAGAAGCTCTTGAGATCTAACTATAAAAGAAAAGTTAAGAATCTAAAAGAAATTTTAAAGGGTTGTTCGTCAAACAAGGTGCAGAGAATGCTTTCATTCAGGTAATCCGGAACGTCTACTACCTACTTACTCTGTGCATTATCCACATTTCTCTCTCTCTCTCTCTCTCTCTCTCTTTCTTTTCCTCTCTCCAAGACGATCTATTTTTGTATTTTTGTGAGTTTTACGACTTGCTTTCGTGTTCGGGCTTACAATCGGATTTCAGAAAGTTTCCGACTAAGTCTTCGAAAAATATTTGGTATAAAATCTGTGCGTATGCGCATGTGGGCAAGATGTTATATTAAGCTCTTCAAAAGAAAGCTATTTTAAAACCTTAATGTACCTGCGTTGACAGTGTTTCATATTTTTCCTTCTTGTTTTTTTTGTTTGTTTTTTTTTTTTTTTCATTTTTTTACAGACACTGTGAGTTGTAAAACAATCCGATTTTGGTACAGCTGTAAATCCATAAGTATGCCGAACCACCTTCCTTCAGTTTGAAAGACACCCAAACAAAAGTGTGGGAGTCGAGATTAAGTTGTAGAGCAAAGACATCACCCGTGTTCGAAATACCAGCCGTATTTATGCAGAATTGTAACTGAAAGGGTAAAACAGAATAGCAGTGGGCAAACTTCAGTACGTTTGCTACAAAATGGATCGATGTCATGATGTGAAAGTAATACAAGTCGGCTCAATATTGCACAACAGTTAAAATAAAGAGTACTGTACAAATAGAAATACCATGATGTACTAAATTAAATAAATTATCAGGGAAGCCAAGTAGCATTTAAGCCCCCACGTGGTTACGTTCCCTCTTTTTCAACTTCAAGTAGAAAAGATCTAGGTTTCATTAATACGGCTGGCTGAAGTTGGGGAATATTTCTCAGCTAAAGAGGGGCGACTTTCTCTTTTGTGGAAGGATGTGGATCTGTTGGAGAGGGTGCAGAGAAGATTAAAGAGATTAGTGAGGTCTGGATACTAGACACCTGCGAGGTGATCTAATTCAGGCATTTAAGAAGTCCGAATGGATTTAGTAAGGTCATTGCAGATCGAATCCATCCTCTTGATGAGACTACACACATGAGAGGGCATAAATTCAAGTTGAAGACGGATGGTTGCAGGATAGATGCCCGGAAATTATCATCAACCAGCAGGTAGTTGATTGTTGGAACAAACTTCCATCGGGTGTTATAGAAGTGAATAGTTTGAATATTTTAAAGGAAGAACTACATAGCCCGTTAGAGCTGTGTAGCTCTAAGAGTCTTTGTAACTAAGTTGGCTTTATTGCATTATTTCTATACTAATACTAATTTTTATGGTCCATTTTCCGTTCCATTAGTTGTTTCGGTTGAGGATTGCATTGTTTTTCTCAGATTTTTCATCCAACTGATATGAATATACGTTCAATTTACAGACATAAAATGCATGGGTACAATGGTATTTATGGGGGTCACCCTAATCCTCCTCTTAAATTTACATTTTTTTCCGAAATTTGACATTTTATTTGTACGCCTTTATACAACATTTATACATCCCATTACTTTAATTTTGGAAACGAATGTACTATTGCACTTCTCAACCAGTACAGCACACTTGAAATAATTTATTAAAAAATATAAGGAGCTCACGCTGTCAGGAAAGAAGAAACAGCGCCATTAAGAACAATTAAGATATTGAAAAACAAATCTTGTCCATTTGTTACCACTCGGTTTTGAAGAATCAACCGTTATTTTTTTATTCCTTTAAAGGAATTACTTTAGAGCGGAGAAAACAAGCCATGCATTCAATTGGTTATAATCTGTCTGCACGCGCCTTTGCTAGACGTCGACTTCTCAGAGAATGCCAAGTCTATCTGAATACGACTAATAACATTACACCAAACTCATTTCCATGTTGTTGACTTTTTAATCGCTCTGAGCATAAACCAGTCATTTAAGAAGGTTCATGATTTTTTGTCAATCCAAAAAGCCTATTTAAATTCTTTCTTTTTTCAAACTCCCAAAGAATAAACTTATGCTATTTTCAGTTAATATTTTAGAGGCGTATTTAGCTTAATTGGAGAATCGTAACCATCTCTTTACTTATCAAGGCAACAGAGATGGTAATTAACCAAGACAGAATCGATTTCTTTAGCCATTTACAATTTTTTTCCCTATCATCCTGAGTGTCTTCTTGTCCACTTTAATTATCTTGAACATTTTTACTGAAAAATGCGTGATGTACACCGTGAAAAGAATTAGCAGCATTGAAACAAAAGTGCTTTTATTTCATATCTTTTTTTTTTTGTTCAATATTCATCGAGGATGCCTAAAATAAACAGTTAGCATGATATTTCTAATTAATTGCTTGTCATTATCTCAGAAGGCGTGTTAAACACGTTATTTTTTGTTGTAGGGAATAAAAATAATTAATAAATCTCACACAGAGTAATGCATAATTGATTAATCGCATTTAAATTTCACATATACCGTGACATCAGAAGAAGCCGTGGCAACTTGCAACTAGAATTTCACATTTCACAGATTCGACCCTACAAGTTGCCACCAATATTCCATATATACAACCATTAAGTGTTAGAAAAAAGTGCAATTTTTTGATAAGTGGTGAATTGCACTTTCTGCTTACTTCCTATCAATGTTTTTAAAATAAGGACAGCAACTTAAGAACTTAAAACTTTTCAGTTTAGGAGTTATATTAAAAGTTTTTTTTATATACAAACTTATTATTATTAGTAGTAGTAATAGTAGTGGTAGCATATGAAGCAAGAAAGCAAGCTTATAAAGCATCAGCCAAAACACACCTCCAAAATCACCTGTTTGTACCCTCCAAGAATTTGTCTAGTTCTTTGAATTTATTCAAACCACCCACTTCCACAACAATAGATCGAAGATTGTCCCAACAATCAACCACACGTTGGCTAAAGGCAAATTTCCTTACATCTATCCTGCAACTATTCTTCCTCAATTTGAATTCAAGCCCCCTAATATGTGTAGTCTCAGCAAGAGGAAAAATGCCATCAACATTGGGATTACTCAAGCAGTTAAAAGCCTCAAACACCTCAGTCAGATCACCTCGCAGGACCCTAGTCTCCAGGCACTGAAATTTGCTAAAATGAAGCCTTTCTTCGTAAGAACACCTTTCACCTATCTCGTTGCCCTTCTCTGAACCTATTCCAGCAGTTCTACAACCATTCTGAAAGGGGGCTTCCAGACCTGTTCGCTGTATGCAAGATATAGATTAACCATGGGCTTGTATAAAAGGATAATCATCTCCTTATCCTTGCTAGCAAAGTTCCTGTATATCGTTGACAAAATTCTATCAGGTATCCTGGCATAATGGAGCTTACTGTCTCTGCTGCTCAGAGAACTTCATAGCTGACTGCGCAATTACCACCAAGTATGTTTTCCATTTTCCACTACCCTGAGTGCAGTATCACACAGCTGGCACATTAATCTGGGATTACTGCTACCCATATGCAGTACCTTGCATTTGTATTTGTTAAACTGCAACTGCCATTGCTCAGCCCATCACACGTTTTCAGTCTTTTCAGTTTAAGGTTCAACTTTTCAGTTAAAGGACTTTTTTCTGTTTAGTTAAAATTACCTGCCTAGATTTGCTTGTCATAACAGCTTTACTTTATTAATATGAAATGAAAAATGTTCGGCTTTTCTACAACTGCTATACAATCTGTGTTTCACAAGTTCCTTAACTGATTTGCGAATTTCACACAAAAAATTCTACTTAATTTATTCAATAAGAAAACACACCAGACTCTTTCAAATGTCCAACCAAGTTTCAACTAATTTATTCCTGTCATTGGGAAGGAGCTTCGATGCATTAGCATGCACATTACCAGGTACCAGGTAATTTTCAGTTAATGTACAAATGGAAGAGCAACGAGTGAACGTTAAATTTTGCTTCAAGACGGACAGAAGTGCAATCGAAACTTATAAATCCTGCGCCATAATGTCTAAACATAACTCTTGAAAAAAGACAGCTTTCCTTTTCGAAGTACTGAAAAATGAATTAAAAGTCGTGTCTTTTTCTGTAGCCAGGGTATCCGTATAAAAGGAATTTTCCGTTGTGGGACAAACCGTTGAGAAAATTTCTGCAAAGTCATCTTTGGTAGTGATGAGTATTTAATATTTGAGTGAATAGTTGTTATGTCCGGTTACTGCTATTGGTGAAACAACTCTCTGACATTCCAACAGACGTCTGGATCGCGGCTCTTTGGAGTTCCTTAGACCATATTGCACCGTAAATACTGCCCTACCATTAATATTCGGACACTGCTCCATGGATGGAGAAACAGATCCTAAGCATGCAACACGTCACAGAACCTGTTATAAATATGCACACTGGACATCGAACAGATAATTGCAAAAGTAGACATGCAAGATGACATGTTCAATAAATAGAATTACCTCAACAGTTCAATAGAACTGATCACCTCAACAAATGCTAGACGCCGATTAACATGGTCTAAGGAGCGCGAATCCTGGACTGTAGAGCAGTGGAAAACAGTCCTATGGACAGACGAGTCGAGGTTCGCACTCTACCAGTCTGATGTTCGTTCCTGGGTGTCTCGAATGCCAGGGGAACAGTTCCTTCCTGATTGTATCCTCTCAACAATGAAGTTTGGTGGAGGCAATGTCATGGTATGGGGTTCCTTTCATGGTTTGGCTTGGACCCATTAGTCGTTATCGAAAAAACCATAAACTTCCAATTACGCACTTCCAATATTATGGCAATACTTCGGTGAAGGCCCATACGTGTATCGGCAAAGACAACGCGCCATGCCATACTGCTCGTGTCGTAACAGAGTGGTGCGAGGACATGGGTGTGGAAAAGTTGGATTTTCCAGGCAAGAGTGCTGATCTGAATCCTATCGAGCATCTTTGTGATGTATTGGGTCGTTAGGTACGTGACTGCGTTAAAGGCCGAGTGGAGGAACATATCACCTGACATTTATAGAAAGCAAAAACGTTTCAGCACAGGATATATTAAATGACACAATAAAAGCTCTTTTTTGTCTAAAGGCAGGTCTGGATATTCATGGTAAGGCAGTGTATATTATGTCTATAAATTTTTCGCGTGTTCTATGGTCAATTTACCAGTTTGCTGGACGAAAAGCCGGGTTTCCAGGAGAAGAATCCATGCTGTTCTCACCTGAGTCTGGCTAACTCAGCCACGTTGGGTGAGTTAGCAGACTCAGGTGAGATGTTTTCCGTGTGGGCTAACACGAATCATCATGTAATAATGGAATTATAAATTATATATAGTGGCATCGAAAGTGTAGGGAAAGATTAGATCATCAAAGTTCTTCTAGTAAAATATAAATAAGGGTTTCTACTAATATGAACTATTTTTACAAAAAAAAGTACCGAAAAGACATCCAAAAATAAATAATTCGTTTAGCTTATCTATTCTAATTTTTGACAACATATATCGAATATTCGAAACAACTTACTTCATTTCTTGTTCAATCTTAAGAAATTCTACATCTTATTGAATAATCGATGGACCTTTTCAGTCGAAAAACAATCGTGAACTCTCTTCCAGCGCTTTCACAGTTATTAAGAACGCAAAGAAAACTTGGAAGTCCAGGTTTAATCTGTAAATGGAACACCCCACTTAGCACACCGAATTGCAAAGCGAAGTAAAATACTTCCACGAACCCATTAGCGTTATTTCTATGCCACTGTAGCTATAACAGTGCAGCGCACGTGATGGGAATAGTTTTTCGCCTGATTGCTTCGAATGGAAGTTCAAATAGATGGATTAAAATAAAGTCGTGGAAAAATCAAAGTACCCACATTGTGTCGAAGCCCGAATGAGAGGATTCTGAAAGGGTTTTCCGTCATGTATTGCATTCCTTCTCAATTAGAGGCGGCGATAAATTAAGACAACACAATGCCCAGGAACTGAAGGACTTTAAACTAACTGTAGAAAAGTTGGTGGATTAAGGAAAGAAGTTCGTGCTTGGAATAGCTTCAGAGTCGCGAGGTGTAGCTACAGGAAACGGAGAAGTTCGTATGGGTGAACTACCTGAGGAAAGGCACACTGCAGGAGTCAGAACACTGCAGAGCTGACACTTAGATGAAAGGAAATTTATGTGTCTCCGATAATATTTCCAGAAAGTCCTTTGAAATGCTTGATTTTCTTTGACTGGTGCAGCAATAGAAGTGTCTCGATGAAAGATCTCGTTCTATAGGGAAAGCTGTTGTGTACCGATGGCAGATAGCATGCGTTGGAAGAGGAGAAAAATACAAGCAGAAAATAAAGGAAACTGGCATTAAAAAGTAGAATACGTTAACTGTGCTTGGAGGAAAGATGAAAGAAAGAAGAAAATAAGACAGAAGGAGAAAGTACGAGGAAGGATGCAGTAGGAAGACTAATAAAGGAAATGCAGCACAAGAAAGTTGAACAGTGTGAGTAGAAAAAGAAATAAAAAAAATAATTAAATGACGAATATTGGTTAAAGAAATTGAAATTTGTGCACGAAGGAAGGAGAGAAAGACAAATGAGAAAGAAAATATAATAAAAGAGAAGAATTACATTATGGAGAAAGTTAAATATGACAACACCAGACCAGACAGAAATGAGCCAAAATGGGAAAGCTATACCCCAATGAAGCATCCATTACTTTTTTATATATGATTGGGTATATATACATGTAGTATAACCGCAAACAGACGGATAATTAGTGCACGGCATCCTTTTAAAATTTTAGGATTGCTCGAATAATCAGCGATGCTCCGTCTGACCTCTAGGTCCTCACGAGTAGCAAGTGGTTATAATCACGGTCCTCCAGAGAGAGAGAGAGAGGCTTTGTTTTTTTTGCAGCGTGACTGAGTTAGTCCGAGGAGAAGGTTGCATGATGCTCTGTCTGCGTTCTCGGTGCTCACGGGTAGCACAGTGGTTATAATCACCATCCTCCCAAGAGAGAGAGAGTGGAAGAAGTCTGAGTTTAAATCCGGCCAATGAGTCGAGGAATTTTTATGGGCTTTTTTTCACAGCTGATCTAGTTGGTTCCAGATGATCTAGTTGTTTCATGAATGCAGCTGATCTAGTTGGTTCCAGAAAGATTACATTACAGACACAATATACTAACACTGGATACTTTGGCACTTAACATACAAAGTCACCAATCCGTCTGTCTTCAAGAAAATAAAAAAATCAACTTTTCCCCAACTAACATGGTTTCTGAATATAACTACGTAGGTATTAAATGTAATTTGTATAATTTTACAAGTTTATCTGTGAGTCTTTTTACAAGATATTACCGATAATCGTATTAGGCGGCCATATGGGCTCGAATCACAATCAACTCAGCTCCATTTACTGCTACACTCTGCGTTGACAACCTGGTTAGACCGTGATCTCCTTGAACCAGCTAAAACCTGGGTTCAGCAAACTTTGTATAGCATTTTCTGCAGAGAAATGTCATCAGCGACTTTGTATATAAAAATTAGAGCTGAATACCCTCCCTCAAAAACCATTAACTCCTTTTAATCCTATTGCGGAACAGGAAATTTATTTTTTTTTATTTGCTATTTTTATTGAAAATAATAAATTCTCGATTATAACGCGCAGCTTTCATTTTTCTATACTTGAATCTTTTCCTTTTCCATAAATGAACCCCTCGTTGGTAGAACAGTTAGTGTAATTACCGTTCTCCCCACACTGGGTGGAAAAGACCTGAGTTCGAATCCCCTGAATGATGCGAGTAATTTTGTAGGTCTTTTTCCCAATGTCGCTGAGTTAGTCGGTCTCGGGAAAGGGTAGAATAGTTTTCCTCCGGGAAACTTGGGTGTTTTGTCCAGCAAACAAATCGACCACAGAATTCATGCAATTTACAGACATATAGCGCAACATGGTCTCGGTCAGCGATGCGCCTAAAACTCTACAACAACCATTAATGAAATAAACCTACATTTCATTTCTTTCGAGTTCCCTTTAACTAGTGAAGGAAAGGGTGTTCAAACGAACCTTAAACGGGTAGTTTTGTGTTTCCAAAGCAAGGACCTGTTACGATTTCCTTTGGAGACTGCATCACAGTCTCTACTTTGACGCAGCATTCAAGGAACCCCACTACATCATAGAAACACTCGCTTTCTGTTGGTGATAAAACGAGCAAAAGACAATCATTACCGACTTCTTCCATCACCATGGATCACACGACTTCTGAACTTTAAACAACCCGAAGTTACTATTAATGAGTCTAGGTACAAAAAAATACTGCAACTATTGCGCACAGACATTGAGAAAAAGAACTCACGGAAGCCTAGAGAGATTATCTGCTTAATGAAAATGCTCAGCCATATGAAGCCAACAGAAATCCATCTTAACGTATAGGCCTTACTGATCACAGCATGCGTCCTTAGACCGGTTCTTAGATATCCATAAAGACGTCACTATGACAACCTATAAATTGCAATTATCATAATTGCAAGGTCGTATGGAATCCAGAAAAGAAAAACGTGGTAAGAAAAAGAGAGGACTGAAGGAGGAGATAGAACAAAAGTTAAATAGAATTGCAAAGAAACCGGAGTCTTTAAAAGAGTCTTTACAGTATAAAGCCAAAAGTTGTTATGCCGCCAAAACTATTAGTATTCATTTTTTCTACAACAGTCTCTTCCCCAAGCAAAATTATCCGAATAGTCTGCCTGCTAAGGCTCTAATCGTGGAAAGGTTAGGGCAAGTTTAACTTAACAGCAGTTGCCTGTCTTTTTGTAATGGCAGATGCCTAATACCGATCACTTGTTTCAAAATGTGATAAAGCATATTATTGTCGAGAGAATTAAGTGGATAAACAAACTTTCATGCAATCTTCATCTCTCGTTAATGGTACGCAAGTAATGCAATAAACTTTAATTTGTCGCTCGGAGTTATTTTCCCTTATGCGCTTTTGCGAGTTTCTAACTTGAAGAACTCTAATGGTTCTTATGAACATTTAAATGCCACCAACATCCACGACTCTGCATGTAATCGCTGAGCAGTCGCACAGTTAATGGAAGCCAACATCTCGCGAGTCAGGGAGCTAGTTCTAATTGCCTCGCTCATTGAAGACCTTCGCGGGGCCCCTGGCAGGCAAATATTCAGAGCGTAGCGCGAGAAAGTGTAGTGGAGTTTATGGTCTGTTAGATTAGTAGAAACATCCCCCAGGAAGTTCACTGAGCTACCGGGTGGCTGAGTTTTTTTCTTTTGTAGCATCCAATGACAAACAGAAAAAGAAAAGAATTTTCACTTTCCCAAAGAAACTGGTAGCAACAAACATTAAAAGCAACAAACGTTTCGTAACTGCCACATCTCAAAAAACAAAACAAAAAACAGTGTAGCCTTTTCTTAGGCGAAAAACGGTTCTATTTTTTATTTTAATTTTGTCCAACATTATTTTTTTAGTCAAATGTGCATATATGTAAGACTTATTTATCGAAGGATAATAAAAATGATCATTTCAATACTTAGTCTAGAGTAGATCAGTATGAGTGTAGTATTAAACAACTATATTGACGAATGATATCATTCAATAACAACTAAATCAAAAACGAGTATTAGCAAACAGTAAAAACGCGAACAACTTTAAATAAAACCAAAAATAGAACCAAATATTCGTAATTAATCGCAATCAAACAATCCTTCAAGAGTTTCCACGTTGTGTGCAAATGGAGGCAAATCGAAGTCAAGCCAAAGTGTCCTAGCCGAATATGACTAGCAAAATTGTAAACAGTGTGTGGAATCAAAATGGAACCAATTCCAAAACAAGCAATTTGTCCAGAAGACCTGTCTGTGGTTGTGTTCGTATCTCCTAGAGGCAAAACGAAACCATTGTAAGATATCAAGATGAATTCCTTACGTTCGCCCTTTCGCGAATGGGTCAGTTGGTACAGACTTTCTTTTAATGAAAAAATGCATGTTCTCACAGAGTCCTCCTAGATAATGAATACTTTAAGAGTACAGCTAGAATAGAAACCAACAAGATCCCTAGATCTCAATCCAGTAAGACATGCCTGGAATGTTCTAGGCAGGAGGGTATCCAGTTACAGGCTTTCTCCCAGAAACTCAAAGGCTCTGTCAGTTCTTTCTTACTCAAGGATGTGAACTAATATCTCCAGCACAATGTATGGTGTCTGCAAATTTCGTGTAATTTGTGATCGATTTGCCTGTTTGCTGGAAAAGATCCGAAATTGTGGGAGGAAAAAACCCTCTAACCCTCCCTTGAGGTCAACTAGTTCAATAAACAAATTCAATAAAGTAGTTCAATAAACAATAAACAAAGAAAAAAGAAATTTCCTGGGGTCATTGAAAGTATTTGAACCCAGATAGTCACCACCCGGTGTGGAAAGAATCACACCGGATGGTGATAGAGTGGTGGTAGAGTGGATGATTATATCCACTCTAGCACCACGAGAGAACCTCTAGCTCTAACTACCAGTCTTTCTCTCAGCATAAGTAGTCGATGTTAATCCTGTATTTCCACTAAGTTTTAAGCCCCATTGTAGTTCATTACATGAAACTGCCTCAATCAGAAATCAATCCAAACTCGACGCCTTGTCTATCATTCAACTCTGGCGCACATGGAACCACGGATTTAAATCTGTTAGGGAACACCCTAGACTCGAAGCTAGAATAAGGGGAATGAGACTGCCAAAGTGTCAGTGAGAAGGCTCAGGAGAGATTTATTTGAAAGGAACGAATAAGCCAAGGGAAATACGTCATGGACTGAGAATTCCATCTTTTCTCTGTTTGAACCCCCACGTGATTGTTTTTGATTCACAGATTCTTCTCTTATTAAAGGTCTCTCGTGACAAGTCTCAATGCGGAACGGAAAAGAAGCTAAGATATGGCCACCACTTTCTCTTGTTTTATTACTTTGGCTTATTGGAGGAGTTGATCACCACATCCTTCGTTATATGCATCCGCTATGTTATTGGAATAACGACAGTTCTGTGTTTTGTAATGCAATCTATGATCTCATTGTATATGAAACCTTTCATGTGCGAATCTTATGTTAACTGGGTTTTAGGATTTGTGAAAAGGCAGATAAGGCAGAGAGGTGAGGTGCCAATACATTGTGAT
The DNA here is from genome assembly GCF_048544385.1 of Mastigoproctus giganteus. Classification (NCBI taxonomy): domain Eukaryota; kingdom Metazoa; phylum Arthropoda; class Arachnida; order Uropygi; family Thelyphonidae; genus Mastigoproctus; species Mastigoproctus giganteus. Next base: position 64,856,131 of record NC_143583.1, on the reverse strand, counting down.
TGTAAATTGCATTAATAATTCCGTGATCAGCTTATTTGTTTTGCAGAATTAAAATGGTGTTTTTCGTCCAAATTTAAGAGGGAAAAACCACGAAATTCCTTCTTGGGACCGAAAAATGATTGGACACATCCACAAGTGATTAGAGAAAGTGTGAGCAGACGATCCCGTTGAACTGAGCACTATTGGTCGACGAATCCAATATTCAAAAACAGACCTGTTAGCACAAAGTGCATAAAAGAAGCTAGAGTCACTATTTACTTTCGATATGAAATTGAGATTTCCTTCTTCAGATTATTTAGTACAGTTATTTTCTCTCTAAAAAAATTAATTACTGTTCTTCAAAAATGCGTGTTGAGGCTTCATTTCTCAATTAACTTTTCTCCCCGAGGCCTATAGGTTACAATAAAGATGTTGGGAATAAGAATTTTTTTTCTAACAACATAAAAAGCGGAATTTATTTTTCTTTCATTGGAAGTTTAATGGGTGGGCTCACGATAGTGCCAAGGAGATAATAAGCCCATCAAAACCCGTGCGAACAACTTTAGATACAATGAAATATTACTCCAAGCAGAAATGCACGCATGCTTCAGCTTAATGGTGTTTATCGTGAACAGTATACAGTTGCCTCTAAAGACAAAGCTGAATTTAAAATATATTATACGTCATCCAGTTATCAATTCTTACAGAGTTACCTGTCTTTCAAAGGATAAATCGATCGCAAGAAACGTTAAAAGAAGTTGAAGGCCTTGGATCTACTCTGGTGCATTTATGAATCCCAGTTGTCAGAAAAATCGAATTGTTTATAGAATGCCGTATTCATTAAAACCGTAAAACCTATGGAAGCATTAAAACAGTAAAATAAATATTTTTATTGATAGTTCATAAATAATAATGGTCGTTAACCTCTCTCCTCTAACTTAAATGCTAAAATTCCAGCCTTATGGAATTTTCCAACATAAATCATTCTTCCAGAATATCTAGCTAGGTGGAAAACATTTTTCAACTTTTAAAAATTCCAATTTAAGTCAATTTTGTGTATCAATATCCTTTTTCCTGAATCCATCAGAGAATAACTTATGTACACATGAACAATGAGACCCAAGAGATGAATTCCCATGAATTTATTTCATGCTGAAGTGCCAAGAAGCAATGCAAAAGGGTCAGTATATCATGAAATATTTCCTTTGTCCGCTTAAAGTCACTTTACTTCACTCTTCAGTTGAAGAGTGAGGTAAAGCTTCAAATAACTTATCCACAAAGACCCGTCCTTTCAACTACTGGGACAACTGACTTCGATTTCTGATCATATTAGCCCTACACACCAGGACGATTCAACTATTTAGTATCGAGCTTTTAGAGCCCAACATCTTTTTGTATTCCGTTTAAGGCAACACTATAATGGCTGCTTCACGGTATCTTCGTAAGTACTTTAAGAATTAAAATATAATTGTAATTCAAATGAAAAGGGGGTGATCTTTAAAATTTCTATATTTGGCCAAGCGATCAATTGTACCATCAGACCTTGTCAAGCACACATCTACAATAAATAGCACATAACCATCTCATTAAATAACTCTCATTCAATTGTGAATAATACCAACATGATTTTGACTCTCAGAAAATCTAATTTTCATCCCATAAAATACCAAACGTACCATACAGAGATGATATACTGACACTTCATGCTCACAATTGTTTTGGCGCTTATTCTGACTTTCTCCGACTCAACAAATCTAGTATGCAGTCGTTGAAATCAGAATAGTGTGGTTTATTTATTTATTTATTATTTTTTGTAACCTAAGGAAACAAACGTTGTAATATCTGCGCCATCTGAAGCAAGACTATAAAGAATTAAATCTAGGGATAATAACTGAGATATGAATCAGACGATAACCCATACCAGGTCAGCAATAACATCTCACTCTATATGCGCAGGACGGCAAAAGTTTTTTCTCAACCATATTTTCGGAAGATGAGTCACTCTCGAAGCATTCTTGGGCCTCTTTCCTAACTGTCTGAGTTAGTCGGTCCCAGGCGAGGGTAGCATGGTTTTTACCTCCCGGAAAACTTGGGTTTTTCGTCCAGCAAACAGAAAATTCAGTCAATATACGGAGCAATATGGCCTTAGTCGCTCTAGCTCCTAAAAGCTTATTACAACAACTAATAACGCAGTTATGGGAAACCACCGGTGGCTCCTTACAGCAAACACTACGTACACTATTTACACTAGCACCATCATCACCACCAAAGATATGTAATTCAGTTTCAAGTACAAAAGCAAATTGATGCTGACGTTTAACTCTGGTATTTCTGAGCTTCTTTTGCATAATACGAGAATCGACATTCAAATTCGTATAATGCGAAAAACTGATACATTTAAGACTGTAAATAAAATCCAGGATGGCATCTCCGCTTGAGTAATAAAATAAAATTCCTATTTTAGTTAGGAGGAAAGGAATTCAGGGCTAATATCAGTCTTGTATTTCCTAATTTAGTCCCTTTGCAATTTTGGATTCCTGTAGAAGGCAATGAAGATACAGGTTCCAATTGGACGCTGATGGTCAGTGGTCCCTTCGGCAGATGTCATTATCATTCTACGCGAATGGTAACAGTTCCTAGTGAAACGATAAAATAATTTGACCTTAACTTCTGTTGGTGTTCCTTACAACACGTTGAAATTAAGTGTTTTAAAATGACTGAATAACGTCTTGAAAAGTCTGACGACAATCCACTAACAAAAAAATCAATAAATACTTGTCAACTTCCTAAATCCTCTCTCTTTGATTGTGGTTCCTATCATTTTGCAAGGTTGCTATATAAAACAATTTCTACTGTGCGAACGTGCTATTCCGGGCGGGTTTCATCAAGAAATCCTATTTTAATGGTGAAACAATACTGACCACGTCCTAAAGGTATGTGGACACTCTTAGCAAGAGAGCCATTAGCGAACTGACCTTGCCTTAGTACCGCGTGCAAAGGCCAAATAGCCCATATGGTGGTGTCAACATTAGTCTCTGTTAGTGCTCTTGAATGGTAGCCTTCAAGAAAAGCATTATCTGAGTGGCTGCCTTAGACACGTATCTCTATACGAGGTATATTTATTATGTGATCGCTTATGCTTAAGAGTTTTCTCCGGCATGTTTCGCCCATGAAATCTAATCATACAACCCCTCTGTTCATTCAACGCTTTTGAAGAGTTCTATTACTCCAAACAATTTTAAGTAACCTGCGAAAAGCGAAAACAGTTTTCACTTTACCTCAGTAAATATTCTTTCAAACGATCAGAATATGTCCTTTTGACGTAGGAAATGATTGATTAATGTTTACCTATCGGACTAGATTTGATTATAGAAATTTTTATCAAACGAGTTCAAAACAGACTGAATGAAGTTTTGTTCTCTTGTGTAGTGAGTTGAACAATGTTCATCTAAAACTTAATATTCACAGCCACCAACGATTCCATACACCTACGTATGGGTATATCTGTAGCGACTTAGTGAAATTCTATTTAAAGACCCTTTTTTCAACGTGAAAAATGAAGTGTCACTATTCCAGTATTCAATGATTTATGGACGATCCTTTTAGAGAAATATACAGATTCACTTAAGGGTAAAAAAAGATAGAAGAGCCTCTTTGGAAAAATATTATATCGTTTAGAAAATGCGGACGAAAAAGGTAAAGAATACATATTCGATCTAGACATTGCCGATAAAGTTTGGATAAACGTACTATTTCCTGAAATTTAAAATTCATTTATTATTTTATATTCTTTAGATATAGCAGTCCCATCTGGTGCAGTATTTCTTTTCAAAAGGTACAATTTCAAGGCATTTAAATAAAACATGAACATCCACTTCATTCAGCGATGGTCTGAATCATTGAAAATGAGGAAAGTTACCATCAAGTCCAGATATTTAAAGATTAGCTTAACCCCATTAGTTTGCGCAAGGCAATTCTTGTATTGTTTGTAGAAAACATTTCTGTATTCAAAAAATTCAACATCAGGCGTTAAAACGCGCGTATCATAATGACAAGTCTGATTCCTCGAAACTCAAAATCACACTGACAAAGTTGCGAGTGTGGAAGAAAGAAAAAATCCTTATCTACACAGCAGCGTGTTTTCAAAGCGAAGGCGTCGGAAAACTTAGCACTCTTCATGCTACTTACCATGTCGTTAAATTGACAGCAGAGGGTGGGAGACCTTTCACCTATGGGAAGATTGTTAAAGAATGCTTTCTGAAAGTGGCTGACGAGTTGTGGCACCTGGAAAGAAAAACTTGGGAGTGCTTCAATGACCTCAGTCTGTCAGCCCGTTCGGTTATCAGAAAAATCACGAATGCGGCTGAAGATTCACTTTGCATTTTAAAGGAAAACTCTAAAACTTTTCACCACATTTCAGTGGCGTGTGATGAAAGTAATGACGTATGGGATACGGTTCAAATACTTCTGTTTATGCAAGGAAATGTTTGAGGTGACTGGGAAAAAAATGGTACAGCTGAAAATGGAAAAGTCTGAAATGTGCGACGATGGCCATTATCACTACTGATGTACATTCAACCAAGATGTTTAGTCAGTCTCTCTCTCCTATACATTTAGTAACGTGGCCTAAAACTGACATTTTAATGAAGTTTTGGACCAGGTTTAGAATATTTCTTGTAAGTTTGAATTTAATAAGTCTATAGGAGATGGTAAAAAGTAGTTTCTGGATAAAACTACATCTGTAACCGTCGAAGATATCGATGTTGAGATAGAATCTTATGAAATGGTTCTTGGTAACCTCGGCACAAATTATAAAAAAATCCAAATCCCGAAGTGTCTTTAAATTTCCACAAATATTCGATGGTCATTACTTTCTTTCATGGCCCACTTCAAGTTGAAATGAAGGAGAAAAATTATCAGTCAAAATGCACAAAATTCATTTGCAATTTCAGACTCTTTCATTAACATTTTGTTTACAGTCTTGTTATAGTTATGCTAAAAGTGGGAGATGGATTTGCGATTGCAACTCGTACAGCTAGTACGACTTCTGCTAAGACATATCATTTATAATTAATGAGGAATTCGTGACCTTTGGAGATCTTTCACGGTGGTTGTTTTGCAAAGTCATTTGAAAGGTTTATTCATTTCTCCAGAGATTAACAATCAAGTATCAAAACAAGCAAAAACTGCCGACAACTGTGAGACTTTTAGAAATGTTAACTTTAATCCTTCATTTCAGAGCTTGTTCGGGTTGTCTTTGATGTCATTATGTTACATTAACTACTTCTTCTGCGGCTGGGCTAATTATACAGTTAATACCGCTTGATTACCCTCCCTACAAACTGCGAATCGCGTCTGTGGACTAAAGCAAGAAAGAGCAAAAAAAGTACCTTGATGATAATTAGTGTTTTCCAAGCAGTTTCCACCGTTTACCAAGTAGAAATTATCTTTCCAGTTCCTTCTAGCGGAAGATGTCTATTCCATAGAATTTTGGTTCTGTTCAATTACCATTCTTTTACAAAAAACAGAATTTATTGTATGATATTCCTTGACTTTATCGCTCGCCCCACTTACGAAGACCCTAAGTGGTCCTAGTTTTAATTTCATCTGGAAATCTTAGATCCAAGAATTGATAGATATTTCTTTTTATGAAACATTGTCTCGTCTTGCTTCAGAAACTATTTTCATGGCCTGACAGATATTTCGCATGGTGCTAACTTCGTGGCACCTCCGTTGCCATGTGGGCAGGAGTAGCAGTGCGTAGCACACTCTTCTTGATAAGACTGGGGTTCGAGCCCGTGACCACCAAATACGGAGCATGCGGAAAGGTCAGAGAATGACCACCGCATGTCCCCGGAGCAATATGGCCTTAGTTGCTAATGCTCCTAAAAACCAAATAACAAACAACAGCAAACTTCATGGTGTAAATATTTTGTTAACATCTGCTCTGCACATAGTGCGAAATACGCTAGTCAAAACAATTAGAAATCATACCATGAGTGAACGATATTTGTATAACTATGATGACTTAATCATCTCGTGGTATAATTGAAGCTAAGTTCTAATCAGCTGTTGTTGGGTTTTAGGAGCATTAGCGACTAAGGCCATATTCCTCCTTGTATATTGTATGTTAATGCATGAGTTCTGTGGTCGATTTTCTGTTTACTGGACGAAAAACTCAAGTTTCCGGGAGAAAAAAAAACATGTTACCCTCGCCTGAGACTGATTAACTCAGCCGCGTTGTGAAAAAGACAGTAGCAAAGATTTCTTTATTCATGTAAAAAAACTTAAAGGAAGGAGATGTATCACATTGTTTCACTTGATATCGATGGTTAAACTGTTGATGATCCTGCTCAGACTGCTGACAAACTGAATAAGTATTTTACATCTCCATTTACACATGAGGAATTCTTTAGGGAAGAGGATCCCAGAAGTTTATCGAATTCTACAAGAAAGTCAAGTAATTTGGTGATAACTGAGAGGAAAGTAGAAGAAAAATTGTTGAAGCTAAACATAAAAAAGGCTCCTGGGGTAGATGGGATCTATCCAATTGTATTAAGGGAGGCAGCAAAGGAGGTAAGCAAACCTATAGCCATAATTATGAGAGCATCTTTGGATTCAGGGGAATTCCGTGTGGACGGGAGATTTGTGAATGTATCCCCAATTCAAAAAGGGGGATCAAATGATAACATAAGAAATTACAGCCTGTTAGCTTACCTGATGTTCCAGAGAAAATAATGGAGTCACTGGTTAAAGAAAACATTTATTTTAAATGCTGCAGCGACAGCATTTATTTCTTAAAGGGTGATCCTGTCTAATCAATCTGATTGGAGATTATGATGTAATAACAAAGGAACTGGAAAAAATAATTTTGATATCATGTATGCACCTGGATTTCAGGAACGCCTTTAATAATGTTGCCCATTAAAAGACTGCTGTAAAAATTGAAGCAGTGTGGTATTAAGGGCAAGTTACTGCTTTGGGTAAAGGGAGGGTTCAATAGAGGAAGACGGAGAGTGGTTATCAATGGATACTGATCTTTTTGGACTTATGTTATTAGTGGAGTCTGCCAGGGTTCGTTGCTGGGCCCATTGTTGTTTTCTGGGTTTATTAATGATATTGATGATGACATATCAAGTTTAATGTCTAAGTTTGCAGATAATACGATGGTTGACAGGATGGTCAAGGACAGTAATCAAGGTATGATTGCAACAAATCCTACAAAAATTTGCCAGGTCGATTAAGAAATGGCAGCTGAAGTTTAAAATTGGCAAATGAAAGGTACTGCATATAGGTACCAGTAAACCCAGATGAACCTACCAACTATGTGGTACTACCCTCAGGGTAGTGCAAAATGAAAAATACCTTGAGATAATATGAAGTTTTCCGAGCAATGCATCTAGGCTGTCTATGATATACAGGAATTGTGTAAGCAGGGACAAGGAGGTGAGTATCCCATTATATAAAGCAATGATCAGGCCTCTTTCTTTGTAAAGACCCCCTTTGTTCGCTCTCCTCACCTATCTCATTACCCTTCTATGCACCAGTTCCAGCATCTCTACATCATTCCTAACATGAGGCCTCCAGACCTGTATGCAGTACTCAAGAAGTTCTCCGACACTATTTCGACGATTCATGGCATTCGTTGCTTTGCCACTTAACACACCCAACCCAACTTAACCTCGTCGACTGCGGCTGCAAAAGGTAACACACTTGTCGATTGCCGTAACGAACCATCTAAAAATATCATCTCAAGAGAATTTCCACCTAGTCTGGAGCTCGGAGAGTCACTGGGAGACTGTAAGCAGGAATCAAAATGCCAAGTTGCGGCATCTCTTTTTGTGCCAACAAGACAGGAACATGGGTGCCAACCTAAATCAATCGAAATGGATGCATACATGAACTTAATGCGAGATCTATGATGAGCATTCCACTGAATACTTCACATCATAAAGCTAGAAGAATATGAGCACTGAACATTGTAATTAGACTGAGAAGAAGTGATGCTATCTGACTGGACTCTTTGCACTTTACAGATTAGTCCAGTACAATCGCAGTGGATTCTAATATTCCGTCAGGGCCTAGTATGGTGCTGACGGCATATAAACAATCCTATTTAGCACGAACACAGGAAGATTGTGTGTATAATCGCGTTTATTCTATGGGCAATTTGTCTGTTTATCTGTTTGCTGTCTGTTCGCATGTACAAAAGTCACAGAAAAAATAGTTCCAAAAACAGCGCCAGTAAACTAAGATGTGGGCCAAATTTCAAATCTAGCCACACCACACGACCGTTGCTGACGCTACTGAAAGAAGCATCAGCGTCCTTCTCCATCCAACGAAGTGGTAAGGGAGGGCACAACTTCAAGGATAATACAGAAGTTTCAGAAATGATGTACAATTTCCTAAGCTCTTTATCAACTAGTGTCTTCTGTGATAGAATCACATAGTTTGTCAGTCACTGGAATAAATATGGAGGTAGAATGCGTTACATTCAAAAATAATGCCTATGTTTCTAGACAAAACCATTTTGGAAGTACTGAACTGCTATTTGATAAAAGGTTTTGATTATTATTCTGTGGAGTTTTTGGGACTCTCTTCAAAAGAACTGTGAAATTAAAAACGAAATAAAATGTTTGCCAAAAATAAAGTTCTTTCAAGGATTTCTAGAAATTCATATATGCCACAAGCGTATAAATGTGATGACAAGGTATTACTCCCGTTACCTTTATAGCATTGAAACGAGGGAGTTAAAATACTTATCCCTTGTTGAATCTTTAATGAACACCACGAGAGATTTTTTCATTTTTTTTTTCAAATATTTACGGATCCATGCAATAAATCTTTCAGAAATGAGATGCCTTGCGTCAATTAATGTTCGTGACTTGAAATCCCAGAACTCCATGTTCACCCTACTCAGCTCTTTTGACGTTTCCATAGAAACGGATTTCATCCCAGAGATTAGTTAAGTCAAAACGGAAGCGGTACATGTTCTTTTGGGATGCTTGGCGAGTGTAGGCTATAGATATCTTAATGTGTATCAATTCATGCCCCCCCTTGAAAGGGAGGTTTTTATTTCAATCTTCCCTTCCTCTCCCCCGTTTTTATAGCTACCGACTAAAGCAAACAGAAGGTCTCCCGTTAGTGCTTCCCTACTTCGGTCAATGACACTTCACCAAACAGAACGCCTTGGTGAAAATATCTCTCGATAAATGTTTGTATTTCATTTTCTTCCACCAACCCATTAATTCCCTTTGCAAGCAGAAACGTCAATCGATTTCTTCGGTCTCTCGTTTAATCCTAAAGAGAAACAGGCTATAGCGCAGAGGAGTTTCTTTTCCTTTTTTTTTTTTTTTTTGGATTTAATCGCAAAAGTCCGAAGTAAGGTGCGTGCTCAAAATATTAAGATTAAACATTTAAGTGACTCTGTTTGAAAAATTCCAGACTCTAGTAAAGCAATTAAACAGATTACTGCAGTTTAGAATGACACACTTGGAAGTAGAGAACTTCGTCCATAGGCAATGTTACACGATTCAGTCGACCTCAATAAATAAGAAGTACCGCAGTGCAGATGCATTTTGGGATGGTATGCTATGTATAGAACACTACACTACACTGCACTGCACCGAATTATTCTAATATGCTGCAAACGTGTCTATGTTATTTTATGCTTTTTTTTCTAGTCAGGTTCTCGTGAAACTCATGAGATTGAACTCATCAATCTGACTATAAGAGATTCTCATATAGTTTTTTTTTGGAATATACACAAAACAGAATTACGTGTGATAAACGCAAGATGCTTTGAAAATGTTTCGGGATGAAATATCAGAATGTATCAGATGAAAACCATACTCAAATAACACAGTAAAGTATCTTTTATTTTAAAATAAATTTGTTGCCTGGTCTGGTTTGTACTACCAGATGTGGCTTATTAGCCACATCTAGAAGCACAAACTGATAAACATCATGTAGGACATAAAAGTACTCATTAGAAACGTTCAAGTATTAGTACCTTTTGTAAACTCGATAAAGACTGTTAACCAATTTTGGTAATTCTTCAGTGGCACACTGCCCTCGCAAGTAGAACAGCTCATATCAGCAGCACTGCCCTCCCGAAACCGAATAGAGATCCTGGCATTGGCGTGAGGAATTTTTATGGCTTTTTTTCACAAAGTGGCTGAGTTAATTGATTTCATGCGAGGGTAAAATAGATTTTTCTCCCGTAAACTTGGGTTTTTCGTCTAGTTAAACAGGAAATCGACCAGAGAACATACGCGACTTAGACGCAATATGGTCTAAGTCGCTGATGTGCCTGAAGCCCTACAACGCAACAACCGTGGCACACGAAAATGTTCATCTTTTGTTTGTTTCATTTTGGAAGCTGAAAAATTGTCTCAATTTCAGCTGACAACAGGAACGGAACTCTCCTATTCCACTCAGTGGCAAATGATTGCCCAGTGAGAACCATAGATTTCGTTCTGATAGAACGCATAGTAGCTGAGCTCACTCATTACTTTTGTAATTAAAGTAGCATGGAATTGTCAACTTTTGTCATATTCCAACTGGACTGGAATTTTTTTTTTTTTTGAGATTGTTGATATTTGAAAAAGATTATTATTATTGGTCAAAAGCTAATACAATATCTATGAAGATCTTGAAGAACTCTTGCTCAGTTTGTTGAAGTCTGGCAGGGACATATTCTTTACCTAACTTCAAATTCTGCCGGTTTCTGAATGCTTAAAGAGAACTTTCTTATTAATGGTGAATGATGGATGTTCTGATTTAATTAGTTATATTTCTTCAGTTAAGTAAGATTCTAATTTGATGTACAATTTTCAGTTCCTGTGATTTGGAGGGAACAAAAGGATCATTCTGCAGATTGTTAGTTTTGTTTAACAACCATTTCTGAGGTTATTTCTCCAAACATACCGTAAAATATCCAAATATACCATCAGCTATATGACCTGTTTTACGCAGTGAAAAACTACCTGTACCAAAACCACCGGAAACAGAATTTGGATGAAGAAAATGAACTGAATAATATCGAATTCGATGGCAAGTCTCAGAATGACTATGGAGAAGAGCAGCAAGTTAATGATAAACATATGAAGTGACATATTCATCCTCGGAACCACACTTAATATCTCAAGAGGAGAAGTTCAGATCATCGCGATCTGAACTTATCTAGCAATCCAGCAGAATTTTTGGTTTCGAGGCTGAAAAGATATGCTGTTTTCGTTGTTGTTACTGGGTTTCAGGAGCATCAGAGACTAAGGCGATATTGCACCATGTAAACTGCTGCGATAAGGTACTATTCAAAAAAACATAAATAAATCTTTAACTTAAAATGAGACTGGCCTATTTGTTTACAGAAAATTGCGCGTGTTCCAAGGTCGATTTTCTGTTTGTTGGACAAAAAACCCGAGTTTCTGCGAAGAAAACCCACGCTACCTCGCCTGAGAGAGACTAACTCAGCCACGTTGTGAAAAATGCCCATAAAAATTCCTTCCATCATCGACGATATTCCAACTCAGGTCTGTTCCATTCAGTGTGTGTGTGTGTGTGTATGTGTGTGTGGAGGACGGCGATCCTACCAATTGTACCACCCACGTGGACGCTGTTTTCGTAAACGTCAGCAAACATTTATATATTTATTTTCTCAAGAAGGTGAATTGGTTTACTGCAGTGATGTAAATTCTGTCATGGAAACTCTAGGACGCCCATACAATCCATCTGAATGCAGGTTATTCATCGATTCCTCAAAAGCGATTTTAAAAGCAGTGTCGCTCTATAACGGAAATACATTACATTACCATCGGTACCTTTAGCATCTGTTGCACAAATGAAAGCAACCTATGATAACATGAAACGCCTCTTGAAAAGCTTCAAGTATGAACAGTTTTCTTGGCATATCTATGCCAAGTAACCTTAAAGTAATTGCTCTTTTACTATGCCTACAACTTGGCTGTACCAAATATTGCTACTTTGTTTGTAAATGGGACAGTACAGATAAGAAAAGACCTAATGTTAAAAGAGCAGTGGCCTCAAAGAAAAGAACTGATTCCAGGAAAGAAAAACGTTGCAAATAAACAATTTATTACTCCTGATAAAGTTTCATTACCACTGTTGCTTATTAAATTTGGTTTAATGAAAAAAGTTAGAAAATGACTTGAAATGAACATTCTGAAGAACAGTTAAATGAATTTGAACAAAGTGCATGGGACTCATTTAAAAAAAAGTTATTGAAATTTTTTTTGTGAATGTTTTCAAGACTGAAAATTACCAAGAAATAGTCAATGAGAATTTCAAGATCTACGCAATTATGGGATGCAATATGTCCCTAATGATCTTTTTTTTGGGTTCACATTGGACTTCTTCCTAGAAAACCAAGGAGATGTCAATGATGCACTTTTGAAGAATTTCCATCAAAGTATTTCACAATAGAAAAGGTATTTCACCAGGGAACGTCCAACAGGAATCAGCACGTTGGCTGATTACTGTTGGATGCTGAAGAAGGAAATACAAGGAAATGTTGTATTTCGCCACAGGCGAAATACAACAGGAAATCATCAGAAGTTACATTCTAGTTCAGTTAAAGATAACAAGTTCACCTTTAATAAAATGTTCTAATGTCATCTATTTTAATGTTTGTCACGATAAAACTGTGGTTGATGGACAAAAACTTATTTAATATTTAAAATCAGCATAAATTCACTTACTTTGTTATGGGTAACTAAAAGAAAAATATTATTCTTTTGTTTATCGGTGTTATTGGTGTCCGATCTAATCCAGTGGGCGGGGATGGTCCTGTAAGAGACAAAAAAAAGTAGCTAAAGCTTTATAAAACATGGAGTGGATACATAATCTGAGATTTTCTTCTGAAACCATCACGGTCTTGCGTTTATATACACAAAGTAAGGTAGGACTTACTTTACCCATATCCCTCATACTACAGCAATGATTGGCAATTGAACAGAGTGTCACGTGTCCAGTGTAATCCCAAACAAATTAAATCTGAGCGATGAAGGACCCCAACAGCAAATTTTGTCAGAATCTATTCATCTGGGAACATTCTGTTATATGCCAACGGTCAGAGAGACATGATGAAATTAATAAGCAATAGAGTACTGCTGTCACTGCGTCTACAAACAAGATCTCCATCTCTCAGATTGATATTCCATATCGAGACAGAGAGAGAGAGAGAGAGAGAGAGAGAGAGAGAGAGAGCCAATTACAAGACAGAAAAAACGTATTTGGCGATCGTATTACGAGGCTTCCGTTTTCTTGTGCTTTTAACAAACAAGGTCAAGGCTTTCGAGACTCCCCGTAGAGTTTCATCTAAAGTAAACTAGCTAGAGCTCCGCATCCTTACTCACCCCTTCGTTTGAAAATTCGGCAACTATATACTCCACAAAAGGGATTAGATCAGTCGCGAGTACCCTTTTTCTTTCGTCTCGTATTTACTGCGCTCGAAAAAGGACACTAAAAGACATCGCGAAACCATGGGAAAAAAAAAGAAAAATAAAGCCTACTTTTCCAAGATTAATATCGCGTAGCTGCAGAGGTGACATTTATTCGATGATCAAATGCTTCCTCGTGTTGCCTATACCGCTACCGTCACTGGTAAAGCACTTTCCGACCAATAGCCCGAAAGCATTTTCTTCGTGGAAGGGGGAGGGGTTCATCTGACTTTCCTAAAATGTTACAAAGAATAAAAAAGAGGACACACACACACACACACATGAGAGCAGTACTGGTTCATATAAAGTATTAGCAGACATTCGATAATCAAAGTTTAAGAGGCTTTTCTTCAAACTTCTAGAAGACACTCCCGGGAATTGAACAATGGTGAAATTTCTATTTGTTTGTTTTCCACCGCTCCGAAATAAGCAAAAAATAACATGGCAAATAAATTTAAAAAGAACTTCAATAACTATAAATACTTTATTATGAGATAGACAAGAAGAAGACATGTTTAGAAATATATTTTCAGAAGAAATAAGCCATATTTGGACATTCCATAAGTTGGACAGTAAAACAGTACATGCAATGTTGTATTTTAAAAATGTGCATGGACTCAAAATAGTAACAAAAAGATCTATATGGTTGGATCTATATCTATATGATCTATATGGTTCAGACAATAAGCGAAGTTATAGTTGAAATTTCGGGATGACCATTTTGCAAATAACAATGAACTGCTGCTTCAATTTCCATGAATCGAAGGAATCGAAGAAAACCTCAAAACGGATCAAATATTCTGACAACCCAATAAATGGTAATTTGTCGCACTTCAATCATGGATACTTAGACACTTTTGCCTAATTAATAAAATAAATTAACTAAAATAACCCCTGGCCTTGTGGTCGTGAAGGGCTTATTGCAATGTATCCATTGTATTACTATTATTATTATTATTGCAATAAAGATTTCTAAAAGTGACTTATTATTAATGTACACTGCACAGATGCGATCATAATATCTAATCTGCTTTCCCAATATCTCTCTCTCTCTCTCTCTCTCTCTCTCTCTCTCTCTCTCTCTCTCTCTCTCTCTCTTTGTCCAATCATTTACATTAGGGTTCGCTGGTTCCATGCGGTTAACATCGACTAAGCCTGTGACGCAGTTAATCAAATATTGCTATAAGTTAAATTAAAGCTATATGGAATTCAGGCAGCGTAGATGAAATGGCTACAATCATTTCCGGGAGGAAATGCAGTGTTCTGGCATCTGGCACCAAATTCAAATATTATGATGAATCATAACATTTCAGCATGTTATTTCTTATTTTACTAATGTTGTATAAATTTAACACAGCAGTGTTCAATCAGGATGTTATTATTAGCTGACTACGTTAAATATTCTGACTGGAAATTTTTACAAATATCATTACCTAAATTTTTGAGTTGCCAGTGAGAGGAGAACTGAAAGTCATACACAAGAGTCGTACAAAACATTTGTATTTTGAATAATAACGAATTAAGATATTAACTTTAAATTTTGAACGGATGAATGTTTAAATTTTAAATTTAAGGCAGTCTGTTTTTTTCCCACTCGCTTGAGAACTGTAATTTTTGAACGTGTTTTAAATGAACAACCCTTTCATGGTGCTTATTATGAAACATAACTTTCCATTCTTAAAAGACTTATTCGAGGCTGAAGCGACTTTTTTATTAGGAGTATTGTATAACAAATAATCTTAATATGTATAAGTTTCAGCTACATTTATGTTTGACACTCTAAATTAGCTGAGAGTTTATAACCAATAGCCGAACTACATTGGCCACAGAAACAGCTTAGAATGATAATGATGGAGATCAAACTGGAAACTTCGTCCCGCGAGGAATTTCTTGGATTTACGCAGATTTTGTGGTCAACGTCTCCAGCGGCAGAAATTCATCGCGAAATTACTGTGGTTTATGGTGAGACATCATATCACATCAACATGTAAATAAATGAAGCATACAGTATAGCGAGGGAGGTAAACAAATCATTGATGTCAGCGGCAGTCCAAGCAAATCAACAACTGAGCTCAGTACAGCAGGAATTAAAGTCACCCAGAATAACAGTGTGGCAGAAGGGATCTGGATTATTTACTCAAGCAATTAATCTTCGCGTCCGACATTGAAAACTCACCTTGCATTGCAGCTATTCAAATGAGCTGTTGATGTTCAACATTGAATTCGTACGCCCTGTAGAAATCCCGAATTTCTTTGGCACTGGTATGTACAATTTGATATGCGACAAATCCGTCAATTATTTTGATTAATATTTGGTAAAACTGTATATAGTTTAGTAGTTCGGTTTGTATATTTTCTAGTTTCTTTTTATTAATCTGTTTAATATATCTCGATGCCGATTATGCCCAATGTACCTTCGTAAGAAAATAATGTTTGAATCCATCGATCAAAGAAGAACTCAATAGATGATGGCTGTTTCTTTTTAGATTTAGTTAATTGGTGTAAACACCTGATAATTTATAGTTGAACTTAATTCTGCAGGAGTTATAAACATATGAATGATGCAACCTCAAAGAGCAGTTGCCATTTTTAAAAAATGATTGTCAACACCAATATTAAATTTTATATGGGGGAAAAGTACAAATGACCTCATATGTTAAGATATGTATCCATATCAGGAGATGTGGTTATAATTACAAAGGTGTCTATTCCTATTATACGATGATTGATTCATCATCGTATAATAGGAATTATCGAAATCATTTATCACTTGGCCATTATGGTAAACGTATAGCGGTTTATCTAAAGAACTGTCTGTCTGTCTATAGGAAGAGAGATACGCCAGAAATAAGTATATAAATTGTCCCACTTACATAACAGGGCAGAAAGGAGACTTATCCATTTCTGAAATGATGGATTTTCCACCGCTGTAATGTTTCATGTTTTTTAACAATTCATTTAACTGGCTCCGGCAGACCATTTTGGTACCATCCCTTGTTCAAACAACTGTACCATGTTTACGGCAGCAGCGGTCGACACATGGCCACCATTTATTGCGGTTACACTTAAAAGAATAAGAAATGATCAGTCCCTCGCATGGTGGCGTCTTTTGTGGATCATAACCGCGTTCTCGTTTTTTTTTACCCTGCACTGCGAGGGCAATTTATCGTAACGCCGATAACACTATCATGGATGACTTGTAAAAGAGAGTGTAACGTTGACCTTGTAGTCATCTATCTTTTAGAATAATCATACACGTTAGATATTTCTTCCTTCGCTTGACAGCGCTCTGTTTTCTAAGCTTAATGGTGCTATTCTCAACTCGATGTCTTGAGAATAATTGAAGGCCTCCGTGTTGACTCAGTGATTCCATAAAGCGGGGTCAGTGCTTAACATCGAAGAGTAATTCACAACTTTTTTTTTTTATCACAGCTGGAAAACATTTTAGAAATTTCATCTGCTGTTCCATGCTGCCGATAAACAGTTTAATAAAATATTTTAATAGATGGCCTAGTGGTCTGATTATGCTATAAATCCTCAGTTATGACTGATAACCAACTGTGACATTTAACGTTTTTTTGTTGGATTTATTATATTATCTCTAATGATTTACTTGATAAGCAATTCGAGGTTTAATACAGAGAGAAAAGTAAATTACTCAACTTGCAACGCAAATTCTAGGAGTATGAGAAACAAGTTTAAGAAACCTTGGATGACTAACGAAATAGAAGAATTAATGGTACAAAGGGATAAATACTTCAGGCACTATAGGAACTGTCATTCAAAGATAGAACATTATCACAATTATAAAACACTTAGAAATAAACTCAAAAGATAAATGGTCCAAGCATGGTTAAAAAACAAACAAAAACACTTATTACAATCAACTTTTTGTGGATAAACAAACAACTCAAAAGATAAATGGTCCAAGCATTATAAATAACCTGTTAAGTACAAGGAAGAAATTATCAAGGGGAAATCAAATTAAAACACAATTAGAACAGATTTCTGGTACAAACAAACAATATGAGGCTGAAATAGGTTTGCCAAGGCTATATTAGATCGTAATAGGTATTATAGTCGTTATTGCCAAAATTTTTTTAACCAACAAGATAGTCTTCCTCAGATAGTAAACTCTTGTGTGGTCTTAACTCCACAGTATACCGAGATTCTTAAGATTATAGAACAGTTGAAGAACAAGAAATCTTATGGACTAGACTGAATTCCAGTAATCGAAGTGAAGAGAAATAAAGAACAGTTCTCGGTTCTCCTTTGGTGGAGGTTATAGCAAGGATGTTAAGGTCAGGAAGCTATCCAACTAATTTACTTTCATTTAAGGTAATTACAATATATAAAAAGGGATCACCATATGACTATTACAATTATAGATCAATAACAATACAATCAGATATAAATAAGATAGAAAATTATATTTTTTCTCACATTTTCAAATAATAACATTAATATGGACTGGTAAACAACTCTCTATTCTCATATCAGAAAGGTAAAAGCACATAGACCTTATTAGAGAACTTAGTGGATTTAACTTACATTTAAACAACAATAACTTCATAATTATTTTATTTATAGATTTTACCAAAGCATATAACTTAATTGATATCCCAATATTGTAACATAAATTACTGAATTATGGTATTAGGGGAAGAATCAATCAACTTCAGAACCTCTGCGTGGTTTAACCGAACAATCAAAGAGATGTTCCTCTAGAAGCAGAAAGCCTACCGAAGATGGAGAAAATCTGCAGATTCAGAAGACTTCAGCGCCTACAAAAAGGCAAGGGCTATCAATCCTGGAGCATAGACAGGTCATCATCTTACATCGTAGCTTCCGGACAACGTGCATACTGATGACCTGAAATTTTACATTACATCCTCTAATAAAAAGCAGGTTCTTGCCACTACTCTGCAGGCAAATAAAAAAATCCATCAACCTGAACAATTTCTGGCTTCGACTGGTTTACAGATTAACCAAGCAAAGACAGCCAAAATGTCATTCATCTGGAAGAAGTCACACAATAATATCAACGTTACTTCAACGGATCACCCATTAAAAAAAGTAAGTTAAAATGCACAAGGATCTGGGGTTAGTATGGAACGAAGGACTGACATTCCAGGCACACCGCCTGAACACGAAAACAAAAATGTATTCTGCTATGTGCGCAATCCGCCAAGAACTAATGGGTATACACAATGCTGAATTGGTCAAGAAATACGTCCTTTGATGTCTCTATCCCATTCCTCTTAATGCAGCAACTGTTTGATCATCGGCCCGTACAACATACTTCAACAAGTTCCTCAGCCTGGAATACTGGCTCCTGAAATGGCTCAACTGGCGGACTGGCAACCAGTACACTATTTCTAGGGCCCAACTCTACATCAATCTCAAAGTCACACCATGGAAACAACTGACTGTGGCAGCTAACCTTCTTGCACTGGCCAGACTAATCACTGGACGACTTTACGCCCCTGATATCAGTGCCCTAATAAAAACTCCCTGAATTGCCGGAAGAAGTAAAGTGGGCACAAGGCTCCCGCTGAGTATCAGTTTCAGAAACCTCAAAGGCCTGAGACGCATGTTCCCAGGAAAACGGTTGATTTCATAAACAGTCTAACCATCGACCGCGATAAATTCTGCCAGCATCACACCTACAGACGCCAGAAACTAATGGACACATACATAAATCTACCGTTATGACTCTCAGGAACCCCACAAGAAGGAAAATATGGATTGCCTCAACTAAGGAAATACCTGCTTGTACATATACTTCACTTTTTATCCAGCACTTATGATCAAATTTTATCTGGCTTAGTTTTTGATACTACGGTATTCCACAATTTTCAGCTATGTAATTAAAGAATTCTGTAAACACTGTTCCTTTCAGGTTAAGCACACATGTGGCTCCATGTAACCCCTGCTTTAACCTGTGAATGTAATAATCAACTCCCCCCTAGTTTACTGCTGTCCAGGGGGTGGTGCTAAAGCAGAGCAATAAACAGATAATAATAATAATAATAATAATAATACAAAACAAAACAAATTTATTTATCATTTGAATTTGTTTACAATAATAATAATAATAATAATAATAATAATAATAATAATAACTTCTATCATGTCATTTAAACAAAAGAAAAATAACAATTGAAGTAGAAAATACAAAGGAAAATCATATAATGTAAAGAGAAGAGGAGTACCTCAGGGCACTCATTTGGTCCAATAATGTTCAATATCTATATGAACTGCATATTCGAAGTAATTAAGAAATCCTTTATAAAAATTTATGCAGATGGTATAATCATCTAAATCATATAATACAGTTGGAAAGAACTTAACAAAAATGAACTTAACAGTCATTTTTGTTGCAAATGTGACTGATGTAAATCATCAGTCACATTTGCAAACTTGGCTACGTGATAATAAATTAGCACTCAGCTTTGAAAAACAAAATTTTTGGTAATTAGACCTCCTCATCAAATCTTAGATGGTCATCCGTCTATTAAATTACATAAATATGAATACCTTGATGATCAGAATTTCCAGAATTGCAAAGGGTAAACTGTGGTATAAGTTTCGAATCATTGTTACCTTGGGTTATTTAATGACTACAGTCTAGGTGGGGCAATTCATATAACAAACTTGTACAAAAAATGAGATTTTATGTGTACTTTTTTACCACATTTAGAATAAGATAAATCTTTAAACAAAAGTTACCTTATATTACGCATTAGTGGACTCCCAACTCAATTATTTAGTAAATGTGTGGGCACGAGCAAATATAACTGAAATAAGGATAATAAACAACTTAATTAACAGGATTTTGAAACTTTTAATGGGGGAAAACTCTTGGAATGACCTGAACAAGAGAAGGCAATTTTTATTAAAATACAAAATACTGTATCCAGTTCAAAAACTGATGTTAAATTTAATCTTGAAAAATCTAAACTAAAATCTAACAATCTATTTTTGAAGAGTTGAACGAGCAAAGGAATTTCGCACATAATTAAAGGAAGAATTGTTTTGTCTCACCCTAGAGTACTGAATAGATTTGGAGAAAGGCATACAATGAATATAATAAACAACTTGTCGGCTAGTGTTGATTTCAGGCTCAAGAGAAGTTATCCTATCTCCAAATTAAAATTCCTAATAAGAAAATTTTTGATACTCAATGATACAGTAGATTAGATTTGCTATGCAGATGAATTACTATCTCTGTTTGCAGTATGGAATGTAATATGTGTTGTGATTTCATTATCTGTTCTGTTAAATAACAAATTTGTATGGAAAAACAATTGTATGAAAAAAATTACAACTTGTGAAGAAATTTACTTTTCTTAACAAGTTCATTTATTGTAAACAAATTCTTTTGAAGAAAATAAATTGTATTATTGTTATTATTATTGCTGGTGCTCTTATATTATTTCTCCCTGATTGGGGGTTCCACCTCGTGACGCGTATTGCTACCAAGCAGCAATACCTTTGTTTGGTACCATACGGGTGGTTGACACGATGATCAGGATGGTCGTTACTTCTAGCATATGCCACATCTCCTTGACCTCATGTCTCAGGTTCGTGTACTTCCTAATTTTTTCCTCATTGGTTTTGTGGACATTGCTAGTGTTGGGCACCGCTATGTCAATCAGGCAGGTAGCCTTCTCCTTCTTGTTCATGAGGGCTATGTCCGGTCTGGTTTGCGGGATTGTCCTATCCGTTATTATGGCGCGGTCCCAGTACAGCTTGTGGGTTGCGGTCTCTAGAACTGCCTGGGGATCGTACTTGTAATACGGTACACTTTCTTCGATCAAGTGGTATTTCCTTGCTAGCTTCTGATTTATTATCCTGGTTACCTGGTCGTATTTATGAATGTACTCAGTCTGGTTGATCACCTTGCATCCCGCGGTGATGTGCTGGATCGTTTTTGAGGCCAGGTGGCATCCTCGACATGTGTCATCTGATATTTCGGGGTCCTTTGCGATGTATTTTCTATAGTTTCTGGTGTTGATTACCTGGTCTTAGATGGCCAGTATGAATCCTTCAGTCTCGGGAAAGAGCGTCCCGCTTGTGAGCCGTGCATTGGAAGCCATTTTATCTATGTGATCTTGATGGAGATCATTTTAGTGTCTTCTTTGCCTCTTTCTAGCTTCGTTTCTTGTGCTGTCTGGGCGATAGGGGGTTCCTCGTTTAGGCTGAGTGGGGTATACCACTTATCTATCTTCCTTATGGCCTGGTGGAATGGTGCTGTGCTGTTCTCGAAGTAATCTTTCAGGTTAACTATCGCTGTTTTCTGTTGTTCTATCAGGTCTATCAGGCCCCTTCCTCCCTCTTTCCAAGCTATTGTTAGTCTCTCCACTGCTGACTTCGGGTGGTGTTGGCGGGTCTTGGTCATCGTTGTCCTTGTCTTTCGCATGATATCTTCTAGATCGGTGTTAGTCCAATCTATGACTCCGAATGTGTATGTTATTACTGGAGCTGTATAGGTGTTTATGGCTTTAACTGCGTTCACTCCGTTCAGCTTTGCTTTCAGCTGGCTTCTGAGTCTCTGATGATATTTTTCGGTCAGGCACTTCTTGATTTCCTTGTGCTCTAACTGCTGAGCCTGCATCATCCCTAGATATTTGTAGGTCTCTCTTTCTGTCATAGCTTCGATCTCTTTACCAGTCAGCAGCTGGTAGTTTATTCGGCCGACTAATTTTCCCTGTTGCAGTGTGTGGGTCTTGCATTTGTCCTTGCTGAATTCTTCGGTCATCCGGAGTAGTTGCTGGAGTTGCTTCTCGGTTGCCGCGTAGAGCTTGATGTAATCCATGTACGTCAGTTGGGTGAGGATGTACAGGTTCTCTCTTCCTCTGATTTGTCTTCCGTTCATCCTGGCGGATGCTATAGCGGAACACTATATGGCTAGTGTTACTTTGTTGTTGTTGAGGTAATCTGTTATTATTCGCAGTTTGAGGTTGACTGTGGCTTACCACAGAATTCTGTTGGGTCTCTCTGCTTCGGTAAGATATTGGAACTTGGGGTAGTTCATTCACTCGAAATCTGCTAGGGCCTTCTTTCACTGTGGATATCAAGACCTCGTCTCTTTCCACTTTGGCTGCTCCGGGTTGTAGTTTTTGTGCTTTCTGTTCCTCCTCTAGTTTTTGTTTGATTGTGTCGGTATTCTTTGCCCTTTGTAGTTGGTCACTTGCATCCTGCTTGATTATTTTCCAATATTGTAGGAGCTATCCGGTGAGGATGGTCCGTCTATGGCCCACTCTCTGCCTGAGGCATCTTCGACTTTAGTGAGGTGGATCCTATAGTGCGACTTTCGCGATTTTTTTTTCCTCTCTCGGAATTTTTTTCCCTTCTCATCGGGATTGGAACTCGGGTTCATCACATTGGTGGTCCGGCATCGTAGACACTATGGTAATCACGCCACATTATTATTAATATTCTCAGTTTATTAATCCATTTGATTTATCCTTAGATGATCAGAGGCTACGAGGATATTAGATACATGCTTAGGCACGAGTTACCGTATATACCTGCGGCTAAATTGTAGTATATGTTGACTCTACTTACTGAAATATTTACATGAGTGTTATTTATTTATATGAATCTTATTTACAAAGTCTTATTTACAAAATATTATTTATAACTGTTTATATTACTTAAGTATGTCTTTAAATTTACTAATGAGAGAGTATTGATTTAAATGGAAACAAATCTAGGGTGGGGTGAGAGCAGAATCAACCTGATGGCGTATTTACGAGGTGGTCGGCATTACACTATAGTCTCTTCAATAAAAACTGTTAATAAAAACTTGAGCAAGATCTTCTCTATATTATTCCTAGAGTTTAAGTTTGGAGATATCTTTAAATATCCAGCAGAAGCGCGAGCCTGTTTATCATACTGTTTATTCACTAACATTATTTTTCTTTCTAATTATTATTTATAGTAAAACTTCTAAAATCTGGAAAATTCAAAATGGAACCCTCCCCCAACGATCGCTGACCGAAGTGCTCAACTATTGATTCTAAGCAATCGTGATTCAGTCAGTCCTGGTAATCAGAGATGATGATCCTTAACTAGGGTTATACTCTTTGAGCGTAATTGTCTTCGTACGCTAACGAAACCCCTCAGTATTCCTGAATCTCTGTCAGAGGCTGCAAACGATGCTCTTGCTGACTTTAAGACTATCTAGACAATCGCTATTGGCCCGCATCTATCTTTCTTATCTCTGTCTTAAACCAGCAGGTAAGTGTCGCATCTCTAGTGTGGGTATAAAACACCCATGGACCATTGGCGTGATGTGGTAGTGTACACTCTTATGAAAACACTTATAAAAGTATAATTTGCGATTCATGATTGTACGTGTACAGTAACTTTTGGAAAGATCTGTGTACATTAGTTTTTTTTTCCCATATTCGTTTTTATATACACTATTCAAATATTAAGGGTTTTTATTTTTATTTATTCAGATTCAGTTTAACTGTCTAATATATGCAGTTTGTATTAAAGTAGTTAAAATTTCCTAACTAGAGAAACTTCTAGTTGAGAAAATCTAACCTCCGAAAAACATTTCTTTATAGTTCAGTTATTAAGAGTGCCAATGCGTGCCATACAAACGGGAACCAAACTAAGATGTCACTTATCTTTTTGATTCTGCTCCACACCAGGAACATAATGTATTTTTCATTAGGAATACACTCTCCGTCACACTCCCTGCGGTGTGATAATGTCCGCTGCCTTAGACGATCGAATATTTTTCTAGTGTTCATGTTTTTCCAGTTACCCCACGCAAGGTTAACATCACAGTGTACTGCATTCATGCATTACACTTCACACAATCACGTAAAGAAGATAGGTAATTGTATTCAACAGCCAGCCCACTGTGGGATTCAACTACCCTGCATATTTTGTTCGAAGAACCATCTTACAAAGACAAAGATTTATTGACACTTCGTATTTATTCGCTGCTGTAAATAAAAGTAAAAGAAGTAATCCCTGATTAGAAAAAACAATATTACATATATTGTTTATCATTTAACTTTGGAGTGTAGATTAAAAATATTAATTAATTAAATGATTAGTGAATGGAACTAAATTTTTAAACGAATTTTAGATATTAAAAAGCATTAAATGTTTTGCTTAAGAAAAAAAGAATTATTTAAAAAATTAAATGATTAATTATTCGGAGAACTAAATAAAAAGTTCAGTATATATTTTAAAAATGTTTTAATTTAAAAAGATTATTATTAATTTTTGAATTATTAATAGCCGACAGGATGGAATATATATCGCAATACATTTTTGAACTCAACCACGCTTATAAACTTAACAAAATGATTGTTTATTAAAACTTTATTAGAATAATTAATTTAATATATAAAAATTGTTATATTTTTTTATAATTATGTGACCTATTTTTATAACAATATTTAAAATAGTTGCAATGCGTTTATTCATTGTATATAAACCAATGAACCGATAACCTAAATGAACTCTAAATAAATGGCTCAATTTTAAATATTTCTTTGTAATTCTTCCATTGAGCGAATTGCCAAATATATACCAGAATGCATCTCTCATGGAAAGTGGCAAACCAAATCTCACTAGTTGACATCTTTAGTGTAACTGATGCGAATGTCATTTCCTCCTCTTGGCCATTGTAGAAAGCTCTTCCTTTAGATTCTCAGATGCTATCTACGACCACACTCAGAATGTTTGCCTTTTATCTCTACTGGAGATCTCAATGTTGGGTCGTGTAAAATGGGAGTAGCAGAATTCGGGAAAACTTCATTGCAGCGACTACACTCTTAATGCGACCATTAGTATTCTACAGTTGACGTTTTTCATTGGTGTCGATAAACGCCATGCCACTTTGGACCATCTAAGGATCATCACATCAGCAATTTTGGACATCGCAGACGGTATCAGCACTTTTAACAAGTTTTACCATGTCTATGGAGAATGTTCACAACACTCCACGTTGATATAACTATATAAAGTCAACTCTTAAAGCTAGAGGCTCTTCATTTTATCAATTTCTTCAATAATAGGTTCCTTTAAATGGGCCAGTAGGCGGCGCTGCTGTTTTCATAATTCTTCCAGATGTCACTTATATTAGAACTCCTCGAATATCCCGAAAGACATTTATATCCCACTAATATCAGTGACTTGTCCATTTACGTTTTCTACCATAAATATTTCTGAAATTAAATTCGTTTGAATATCCAATAGATGGAAATATTTTATTTTATGAAGAACAAGTTTTCCTTTAAAGAATAACCTTTTTCTTTTTAATTTCCTTTTCCATAGTTGCGCTCGGAGATAAACATTGAACTGCTGGTACAGGAGAATGTAGGAGCAACGCTGAAGACCTTTACATTCTCCCAGGAATAAAGTAATGCATTGGAGACAGGAAAAGTAACGCACAAGCACAGCAAGCGGATAAACTCTCCCCGGAGATGAAGTCGTGTTTAAGACATTGCGATCATAGCCAAGAAGTCAAGAGAATGAAGCAAGACTTAGAATTCCTAATGTATCTCTGAGGACAGTTTTGTAATACGTAATGCCTGCCGCCTTCGGAGGATGTCATTTAATCTGTCCGAATTACAAGATGGAGCTGGTATCGGCAAACGAACACGACCTTTTCCTCACATGACTTTATATCGTTGGCTGGGGTCAAAGGCATTCCACACAATTCTCTTAGAGGATCCGCTTTTGACTACCAAGTATGTATCAAATGTACCCGGTTCACGCCTCGCTTCTATTCGACTCTAAAACGCACATTTATCCAAGCCTCAGAATGTCTTAAAACTAAATTCATTACGCTTTCATTGCTTGTTTTATCGTTTCCTGTTCTCTATCTAAAATTTCAGAATTCTCCCAGTGGTACACTAAATTTTTCATAGACGGCGCTGCACAATTTTTAAAATACCGAATTTTTTGTAATCAAATATGATAATGCATCACTGTGTTGCGTCATATTTTGACAGTAGCATACCCTAAATGACTGGTAATTTTTTATGCGTCAGTTTTAGTTTTCATGCGTCATAGTCATGGGTGGAATTTTATGCATCTTTATCAAGGCAACAGAGAGTTCTCGTCATAATATTTGCTACAAAATATACTAATGCATTCTTCAATAAAGATGCTACAACATTCTGCCAAAGAATTTTCTCATGTTTCAATCTCACCATAGCGACGAAAGAATTCGCAGGAAGGAGAATATTAATCCCATTAAGCTGGTCCACCGGCTTTTCAACGCGGTCTTGCATAGTACTCGAAATGCTACGCATTAATAAAAATGCTTCACGCAATCAAGCAGTATTGTCCGCTATCTGAGACGTTGACAGAATCTAGTGACATTTGCTGATGAATGGTTTGAACTGGTAAACCATGCGTTCTTTCTCGAAATAAAAAAAACGAGTTTCTCCAGAAGATTCATCTTATCTGAATACGTGCATTTCCTACTAGTTTTAATGATTTTATTTAGAGTGAAGTCTTTTTCTGTCAACAACAGGAAATAGAAAATACAATATAAAGTCACAAACTCAATATAATGGGAATTTTTACTCTGTTTATTGGAGTTAGACTAATAGTAATAATATTTTAATAATAATTCATCTTTTTGAGACCATTATGTATATACTAAGGGGCATCTCTTAATGGATACAATGTTTTTAACGATTAATAAATAAAGTTTTCAACAAAACCCATAAACGTTCTATTCAAGAAACTCTGGTTTTTCATCCAATAAACAGTATGCGCAGTTAACAGGCATAGTTGGTTAACGCCTCATGATCTTAGGTGCAAATTCTATATGGAAAAAACTTTGATAGTTTGAGAAATACCACAACCTTGTGAAGATTGGTTAGGCAAAAGTCTGACACAATCTGGGAAAATCAAACAGAATTCTGTTTTGTTATTTCGAACCGCATTTTCTCTAAAATTTCGTAGTGTCCATAAAAAAGAAACTCTTCTTCCAAAGGAGAAGAGTTTCTTTTTGATGGACAGGAGAAGAGGAGTATCCATCAATGGCTTTGAAATCCAGTCAAGATCTTGCGCACCAAAGAAAATGTCTTTGTAGATCTGAATTTTCGGTTTGGACCATAAGTTGTAAATCCCGGTTATTTCGTTGAAGAAATGAGAAAACTATATAGAAAATCCTACACTGAAAAATGAAAACATTGTAAAATTACATTGGAGTGGACAGAAACAAAATAGAAGTTGTATGGAACATTGCAGTAACGAAATAAAGCAAATGTTTGAATAGCAAACAGCGCTTCATATATGATCAAATTGTTAGTATTTTTATAACGGTTTTTGTTATAATTTGTACTAGGGTTTGATCTTAATAGAAATGTAAAGTAGAAATTACCTTTGTGAATTAGAAGGGGCCATCTGCAATTATGTTAATGAACAAGATTAACTCTGAAAATTAATGTAATTATGGGAGGGATTAACCACCACCTTCACCCATAGAACGTACTCCTAGCGAAGTATCACGTGCTCTAATATACTACAGTGACTAGTGCATCGGTTAATGAGACACATAAGATGGAGATACGAGGTTATAATGAGAGCGTATGTTACAGGAAATCATTGCAATTTGGAATTGTTGATTAGTTTAGACTTTCGGAAATTTTAAATTAGCTGAAATGTTGCAGGAACTGTTAGAACCCATTTATGCAAAGTTAAATCAATTTATATTTGAACTATAGCCCAGATAGGGATAACAAAAGCGAGGATGCACTTTCGTCAGCATGCAATTAATGTTTAACAACCTAAAATAAGCTGATTAGTTAAGTGTTAAGAGCAAGAGAGGAAGAAAAGTTTCAAGAAAGAAGAGAGATTGGCTGCCTAGTCTTAAAACTGAGTTGAACTAGCGGTACCCAAAAATAGAAATTTAGATTTTGAGCCCCCTTTTGAGACTTCCGAAATCTCCATTTAACAGTAACTTCTATTTAATTGGAATATTACAAGTTACTTGTAATAATAAGCGGGTTATCACTATAATCATTACACTGAATATGTGAGGACCGTTTGAAAAGTAAGGCAAAACATACTTCAGGTGAGAAAACTTGCTTTCCCCTATAGTGAAACGCCGGATGAATAAGATATATATCTATGTGTCTGTCAGGAGATATCTACATATCTGTAGAGTGAATAAAATAAATAATCCCGCCATATAAGGCAATTGTAAGACTGCATTTGAAACACTCTGTCCAAGTATGGAGACCACATCTAAAAAAAGACAATTGAGCTTCTTGAAAGGGTCCAAAGATGGACAATTCGCAGGGTGAGATTGGCAAATGGACTATCTCACCATGCGACTGTACGAGGAAAAGACTTTGGTTATGCGGGCTGCAGAGCTTGGCAATTAGTCACCTTAGAGGGGACTAGATTGAGGTTTATAAGGCTCTGAGAGGTTAGTAAAAATTAATGAAAAGCAGAATTTTCACTGTTATAAAGAATTCCAGAACGAGGGGCCATAAATTCATATTGGAACAAGTTGCATCCTCAGTTAGTAGTGGGTGACAGTTTGAAGAAATTCAAAGATCAACTGGATACTACACTCCCACAAAGTTTTTAATCACGTTTAATTCTTCTTAATTTTCAAAGTTTTTTTTTGTAAATAGCCAACTGGTTTACCAATTTTTATAAAAATATTTTATATTATGTATAAAATCAAAAAAAAACAAACAAACTTAAATGATATTTCAGACATTTCTAGAATATTCGAGAATATTCCAGAAAGGTGTAGAAGACTCCTGAATGTGTGCAAACCATTGTAGAAGATTTTTGAACATTGTAGAAGATTCCTGAACATTGTAGATGCTAGAATATTTTAGAAAGTCGGAGTATTGTTTCATCATTATAGAAGATTGTAGTTGATTCTAGTGTGTTTTGCAATAATATAATTGTGGAGTAAGAGTTGTAATTTATAAAATCGAACACACGTCATTCAGAAAGAGTAGTAGGTGTAAGTTTTGTGTCTTTTGTGATAAAGACGGCAAGAAATAAGGAACTGAGTGTTGAAAAAAAGAAGTGCTATTATAACTCTGTATAAATAAAGTTATTCCATGAGGAGTATTCGACCATCAGGTCCGTGAAATGTGCCCATCTGCAAAAATATTATGGGAACCTTGAAGATCGCTTGGAACAATGTTAGCCAAGACACTATTATAAAATTAATCGCTGGAATGTCACGTAAGGCAGTGATAAAATCTTGCGGAGGATATTTTGGTGAAAAACAGTACAGTTGTTAATATTAATCATTTCAATATTTTGCTTTAAAATTTTCAATGCTTATTAAAAAATATCTTAAAATACTTCGTTGTATTTTTTTTTATTAAACCGTACATTGTCATAGCTAATTTCCAAAAAAAAAAAAAATCTTAACGAAAACTGTTGTCATACGCTGTGATTCCAAACTTTTACGCAGGAGTATACATGAGAAGAGAAGGAGAGAAATGCATAATTTGTATTTTCTTATCTACCTTATTTTCTATATGAATCATGACCAAATGAAGACCATATCAAAGGAAATAAACTCTCAAAA
Source organism: Mastigoproctus giganteus (assembly GCF_048544385.1). Lineage (NCBI taxonomy): Eukaryota > Metazoa > Arthropoda > Arachnida > Uropygi > Thelyphonidae > Mastigoproctus > Mastigoproctus giganteus. The sequence goes on along the minus strand of NC_143583.1, from coordinate 64,826,131 downwards.
ATCCATCAACAGCAAGCCGTGTGTGTGTGTGTGTGTGTGTGTGTGTGTGTGTGTGTGTGTGTGTGTGTGTGTGTGTGTGTGTGTGTGTGTGTGTGTGTGTGTGTGTGTGTGTGTGTGTCCCAATGGTCTTGGAACAAGGAATAAGTCTTTCGGGAATAATCAATTTACATACCCCGCCTACATTATCAAAAATATACAACATGGATTTAAAGATGATAGATTTGTGATCATAAATTTCAACTCTCTTTGGAATTTGGTCACTGGAGGGGTCGAATGGGACAATCAAGTTGATTGTTGTATACATGGACCTTGCCAAAGCCTTTGACAAAGTTCCATTCTATTGGTTTGGTGCCAAACCGTCTCCAAACAGGTGATGTATGTTTGGAATATTTGGAATTTTTAGGCCTCTATTTGAATATTTAAGCCTGTCTGACAAAGTCATTTTTCCTTAGAAGGGGATACCTCAAGGTTCTTCCCATTCTCCTCTTCTCTTCACACCTTTATTAACAACATTACCAATGCAACTCCCAACATTTTTTTTCTTTCATTTTTATTAGCAAGCGGCCCCTAGCCAGAAACTCGCAACTCCGATATATACATATATGTATTAGTAAAATAATAAGAGGAGTATACCTCAATATAGTGCGTAGAACCCTTCCGTATGATACCCTCCAGAAATTAAAACGGAAAAAACGAAAAAATCGGCAAACTTACCGGTACATTAGAGTAAAAAATAAATAATTAAATAATCAATTTAACACAATACAAATCAATTTAAAACAATTAAAAATCAAATTAACGCAATTAAAAGAATCAAACGAAAATATTCAAAACGATTTTCCTTCCTGAAGCTGACAACACTTTTCGACCGTATGTCGTGATCACAGGAATGAAAATTACCCAATCGGGTTGAACCTGTTACTTAAATAGAGATTATTTGTCTTCGCGCATGCGCGTAAAGGTCCACGAATCGGAGATCAAATATGGCCGCCGAACATTAACAGAATTCTCGTGTAATTTAATTTCAACGGTTTCTGCAATTAATAGTCGCGTATAATTACGTTGAACGTTAAGTATTTTGGCTTCGTTAAATAAAAAAGTATGTTTTTCGTTAATGGCATGAAAGGCTAATTCTGACGCTGCTGAACGAGAAGCACGAACTGAGGCTTCATGTTGATTTACACGAATATTAAGAGAAAATCGGGTCGAACCCTGATAAGACGAGTCGCAATCACCGCAAGAAATGTTGTATACCAGATCATTAATTTGTGTTGCGAACGCTGAAAGAACCGAGCGATTGTTCAATATAGTGTGTAACTTACGTATTGTCCTAGCTACAATTTTAAATTCGGTATCTTTAAAGAATCTGTTAAGCTGTTTGTGCCACTGTTCAACATATGGGACAGAAATAAAGTATTTTTTGATATTACTATTGTTGATTGGTGCAGTATTTTGTATCTTATCCTTAGCTTGTACCCTAATTCGATTTATTGTGTTAATGGGATAACCCCTGTTCAAGAATCTGCTAGTTAATATTTGTATTTCTGAGTCCAAAGCAGATTCCGTCGTTGAATATTTATAGGCATTAAGAAATTGATTAAAGATAATCGATCTTTTGTAGGTGAACGGGTGATAGCTATTATAATGTAGAAGCATACCGGTGTTTGTAGGTTTTCGATAGATGCTAAATTGTATTCTATTCGAGTCCCGGGTAAGCGTGAAATTTAGAAAGTTTAATGACTTAGTATCCGTATCCTCCCTTTCCAATGTAAATTTGAGTCTAGAATGAATATTATTAAACGAATGTAAAATGTCTTGGATAGTATTAGTATCGGTAATAACTAGAACATCATCTAAATACCTCCCATAGTATGTGATACGGGTTCGAAAAGGTGTCAAATGTATCTGCTCAATCGTTGAGAGATAGATCTCTGACATTAAGCCACTCAGGCTCAAACCCATTGGTAATCCAAAAATTTGTTTGTATACCTTGTCTCGAAAGGTGATGTAGTTGGCCTCAACTAACAGTTTAATTAGGTGAAAAATTTCCTTAATAGGTAGCTTCGTATAATTAATCGGTGTCGAGTTTTTATTTAACATATCCCAAATAATATCTAATGTGTATTCAACGTTTACATTCGTATATAATGAGGTAACATCTAATGAGAATAAATTGTCATTGTCGCCGAGTCTACAGTCTTTCAGCGTATTAAATAATGTATCGTAGTTCTTAATCCCAAATTGTATTACCTGTCTAAAGGGTTTTATAATGTTATACACATGTGTGGCTAAGGATGAAAATGCCGAGTTCCTGTAGGAAACAATAGGTCGAATAGGAAACCCAGTCTTGTGTAATTTTACCTGACCGAAAAGTGCAGGAATATTGTATGTTCTGGACTTCAATTCCTTTAACTGAACCATGGTAATGTAGTCGTTTTTTCGATACGTGGTTAACGTTTTATTGTATTGATTGACCAAATTGGTAAACAGTGCCGGGTCTACTTCACGATAAGTGGAGGTATCAGACACAACTGAATCTAACTTATTAATACAATCAAGTTTATCTAGTATTACCACTGTATCTCCTTTATCTGCCCTCTGTATAATAATGTCCTTATTTCCCCGAAGCTCTCGTAAAGCTAAACTGTCATGTGTATTCAATTTAGGAAGTCGCGTTTCTTTTATGTTATTCACTACTTGGTTAACTTGTTGAATAAATATATCTTTTTGTGGAACATTACGAAGTCCAAATTCAATATCAATTACGCATTGTTTTTTAGGCAGTTTTCGAGGTGGTAAATTATAATTTAGTCCTTTGGATAAAAGCGAAATCTGGTCCTGTGATAGTGTGAAAGGTTTGTAACCTGTTGATATGTCGGTTCGTTGGATAATTGGTGAGGGGGTGTTCGTGAACTAGCTGACATATTCTGTGGTAACACGTTGTGTGTCTGTGGGGGGGATGTCACCCAACTCGTATGAACTTGGTCGCAATCCCGCGACAATGTGTTAGAATTCGCATGAACGTGTCTTGACCTATCAGATAATGTTTGCAACTTATTAACGTGTCTGTTTTTTATTTCTGAGGCCTGTGCTTCCCGTCGCAAATCTATGGAGGTCTTCAATATAGACCAATCGTTCGGATGTAGATAATTTTTTAATTTATCGCGAAGCTTCCTAACCTGAGAAAGGTATTTTTGTTTATTCGAATATCGAGATTTTAAGGCAAGCTTGACGATATTACGCGATGTCGCCAGTGTTAGTTGTTTTATGCCTGATATTTTTTGATTTAAATTTACCCTGGCAAACTTCGGAACGATGTTGTTTTGAAGGCAATATTTTAGAAAAGAAATATGGTAACTTTGGGCCGAGTACCTTAGTGTAGATTTAATGTAATTTTGTACCAAGCCATTCAAAAAATATCCCATAGTTGTGTGTATCGATTGTTTACTGCTGGAGAGACAGGAAGTGAATGAAATAGTCAATAAGAGTTTTTAAGAGATACAGTGGTAATACTAGATAAACTTGATTATATTAATAAGTTAGATTCAGTTGTGTCAGATACCTCCACATATCGTGAAGTAGACCCGGCACTGTTTACCAATTTGGTCAATCAATACAATAAAACGTTAACCACGTATCGAAAAAACGACTACATTACCATGGTTCAGTTAAAGGAATTGAAGTCCAGAACATACAATATTCCTGCACTTTTCGGTCAGGTAAAATTACACAAGACTGGGTTTCCTATTCGACCTATTGTTTCCTACAGGAACTCGGCATTTTCATCCTTAGCCACACATGTGTATAACATTATAAAACCCTTTAGACAGGTAATACAATTTGGGATTAAGAACTACGATACATTATTTAATACGCTGAAAGACTGTAGACTCGGCGACAATGACAATTTATTCTCATTAGATGTTACCTCATTATATACGAATGTAAACGTTGAATACACATTAGATATTATTTGGGATATGTTAAATAAAAACTCGACACCGATTAATTATACGAAGCTACCTATTAAGGAAATTTTTCACCTAATTAAACTGTTAGTTGAGGCCAACTACATCACCTTTCGAGACAAGGTATACAAACAAATTTTTGGATTACCAATGGGTTTGAGCCTGAGTGGCTTAATGTCAGAGATCTATCTCTCAACGATTGAACAGATACATTTGACACCTTTTCGAACCCGTATCACATACTATGGGAGGTATTTAGATGATGTTCTAGTTATTACCGATACTAATACTGTCCAAGACATTTTACATTCGTTTAATAATATTCATTCTAGACTCAAATTTACATTGGAAAGGGAGGATACGGATACTAAGTCATTAAACTTTCTAAATTTCACGCTTACCCGGGACTCGAATAGAATACAATTTAGCATCTATCGAAAACCTACAAACACCGGTATGCTTCTACATTATAATAGCTATCACCCGTTCACCTACAAAAGATCGATTATCTTTAATCAATTTCTTAATGCCTATAAATATTCAACGACGGATTCTGCTTTGGACTCAGAAATACAAATATTAACTAGCAGATTCTTAAACAGGGGTTATTCCATTACCACAATAAACCGAATTAGATTACAAGCTAAGGATAGGATACAAAATACTACACCAATCAACAATAGTAATATCAAAAAATACTTTATTTCTGTCCCATATGTTGAACAGTGGCACAAACAACTTAACAGATTCTTTAAAGATACCGAATTTAAAATTGTAGCTAGGCCAATACGTAAGTTACACACTATATTGAACAATCGCTCGGTTCTTTCAGCGTTCGCAACACAAATTAATGATCTGGTATACAACATTTCTTGCGGTGATTGCGACTCGTCTTATCAGGGTTCGACCCGATTTTCTCTTAATATTCGTGTAAATCAACACGAAGCCTCAGTTCGTGCTTCTCGTTCAGCAGCGTCAGAATTAGCCTTTCATGCCATTAACGAAAAACATACTTTTTTATTTAACGAAGCCAAAATACTTAACGTTCAACGTAATTATACGCGACTATTAATTGCAGAAACCGTTGAAATTAAATTACACGAGAATTCTGTTAATGTTCGGCGGCCATATTTGATCTCCGATTCGTGGACCTTTACGCGCATGCGCGAAGACAAATAATCTCTATTTAAGTAACAGGTTCAACCCGATTGGGTAATTTTCATTCCTGTGATCACGACATACGGTCGAAAAGCGTTGTCAGCTTCAGGAAGGAAAATCGTTTTGAATATTTTCGTTTGATTCTTTTAATTGCGTTAATTTGATTTTTAATTGTTTTAAATTGATTTGTATTGTGTTAAATTGATTATTTAATTATTTATTTTTTACTCTAATGTACCGGTAAGTTTGCCGATTTTTTCGTTTTTTCCGTTTTAATTTCTGGAGGGTATCATACGGAAGGGTTCTACGCACTATATTGAGGTATACTCCTCTTATTATTTTACTAATATTATTATCAACGTAGAACATATTGAGTAGCACAGCTCTGATTCATACTAACATATATGTATTATAACACCTTCATATGGTATACAGAAATATAAATTGAGGCACAAAAGGAACTACAGGACAAGCACATGACACAATGAGCCATATGAAATAAATAAGACTAAAGTGACGCAATGAGCTACTGATCTTACGAAGTCAACATGAGATGATAGTCTATACGCCTTCTACTCTTCTTTCTTCAAGTTCAAGCAGCAGTAATCTTCTCTGGAACAATTTCTTGAAAAATTTTGGAAAGCCTGGAAATCTTCCTCAGTCTTAATTAATTGAGCCTCATCGCCCTCAGTCAGGTGAGCAAGATTTAGACTAACAAATAAAAATTAATTTCTGAGATCCGAGTACTCGTGACAATAATATAAAACATGACTCCACATCTCCAGAACCGTGCAGTGACACTGCGACCTTTCTGAAACACCCAGCTGATTCAGCTTTGCTAAAAAAAAAAATAAATAAAAAACCCTCAGATCCTGATCTACGCGATGTTTCAGATGCCAGTCGCCTTCAGCCACCAAAGGGCTCAGAGTACACCCAAGTAAATGTTGCTCTCTCTCTGTCTCTCTCTCTCTCTCTCTCTCTCTCTCTCTCTCTCTGAGCACCACACATCAAAAACATAATTTGCTGAGAAACAACTAGGGTTTTTTAATAGGAAGGTACACTTTTTCTGAATTCCAGTTTCACTGTTATTAAATGTCATTTTTATAAAAATAAAAGTGAACCACGAATTCAAATAAAAAAATTTTAAATTTATTTTGAAAAATTTAAACATGACCATGGTTTGCAGAACATTCCAAACATTTTTTTTTTCGGATTTAAGAGACAGCCCTTGAGTACTACCAGGATCGTAGACAGACTGTCAATAGTGAACTTTATTGTGCGATGCTTGCAGCTGAGAGCTTGGATTCTTTCACATGACAGCAATAATTTAATTTATTTTTGCCAACTCTAATTATGCTTTTAATTATCAGACTAACCGCCGATAAACTTTAATCTTAAAAATAATGGAAAGTAAGATTGCAATTCGAAAAGTAAAGGCAATTTGTACATCAAATATTAATAGCATGCTAGCGCTCAGTGTTATGGACATCAAGCATACTACATGCTCAGACAATTTCGAAATTTAATTTATTTGAAATGATTCCAAAATTCAAATTCGAATGTCAGATCTCCCATCTGATTTTCATCTTCCCACACAGCTCAAGAGAGAGAGAGAGACATGGTCCCTGATTTTCAAATGGTAAAGAGGTACAAGACTCAGTGAGGCTTCAAGAGTTTGAAGAAACAAGGAGATTATATCCCAGAAAAATGGTACCAGTTCATTAGTTTAAAAGAACTGCTTTCTTTTTGAATTTTCCTTATGCAGCATATAATACATGCTCTTAATACAATGTAATAAATACAACATAATAAACATATAAACATAAAAATTGAATGTAATAAATAATACAGTATTCAAAAATGTATTACAAAAGAACAAAATAGATGATAAAATCACTTTTATTTCAATTATAAATGAATCGCCATTTGAACCGATGGATTTCCTTGTATCATTCTATTTGATTTTTCCTAAAATATATACTCTTGCGGTGGTGCAGTGGATACAACTGAGTCGTCCAAAGTCACATGGAAATAAGCTGAGGTCCGTCCATTGTGAAAGAGCTTTCATGAACCTTGTCGGTTTCAGGAGAAGGTTCAATGGCTTCTTCTCTTCGAAACTCTGATCTTTTTATCATGTAGAAGAGGGTCCTCGTGGATAGCATAGTTTTACAGACATATTACATGGGGCGCAATGTGGTCTAAGTTACTGATGCGCCTAAAAACCCTATGACAGACATAGAAGAGAAGAGGAAAACCAACCATAGAAGAAGCCTGTAGAAGAGGAAAACCAAACATAGAATACATACCACGATCCTACCAAAAGTCTTGGACACGTAGTTATAACAGGAAATGTATTTATTCAATGAAACTAATTGTGTTGGCCTAACTTTGAAAATAATTATCGCTTTAATGATCATGGTGGACTTTCTACTAATTTCTGCAAGAAAGTTGATGGTAGTATGCATCACTTCTCCTTTACAGCATTTCTGACCTCCACTCTTTGCCTTGCGCTAATTCTGCTTTCCAAATTATTACAAACATATTCGTTAGGTTGTGGTCGCAGCTGTGCGCCGGCCATTGCAATGTTCCGATTGTTCTGAAATCACGAGTTCACTATTCTTGCTTTGTGACAAGGAGCGTTTTCGTTAGAAGATGTAAGGAGCCACTTTCATAAAATTTCTACTATGTAGAACACAGAATTATTCCAAACATCAATGTAGGAAACAAAACTGTTCAGAACGCAATGTAGGAACACAAAATTTTCCAGAACATCACTGTAGGATACAGCATTCACGGTTCCATCACTGTGACCAGTGGACTTAATCCATGCCACGGATAAATACCACTTGACCATGATACCTTCTGCTCCCAGTTTCACATGTGGGATAACACATTCAGGCAATATGGTTTACCAGGTATCTTCCATGCCGAAACAAATCTATCAGATTGGAATAGAGTTAGCAAGACTTGTCGATGGAATAGACCGATATCTATTGATCCACAATCCAGGTTCGGTGTGCTTTGCACCATGGCAAATCAACACGCATTTGTTTTTGTTATAAGAAGCTTGTAGGAATGCAACTATTCGGGGATAATTCATGGCACACAACTCTTCATGCATCGTCAAAGCACTTACAGGTTTGCCTATAGCTGCCGTTAGCTCCAAACTCAGATTATCCAAAGTCTGATGACGAGAGAAGGTAACCTGTTTCAAGGAGTACCGACTTCTTTTAGTCAGAATTTTGCTCCTAACTTCTTGGACTTAATGTCACTTCTGGACTTCCATTTCTTTAGCACGTTATCGACTTGGGAATGTGCAATTACTTAGAAACACAGTCAGACATTTCGTCTCGTGACATCCAACTATCATTCCTCTCTGAAACTGTTTTCCCTTTCCTTATGTTAACTTTTTTGGCGTAAACGTTTGAAATTAATTCTGAGCTGAACGCTGATCTTCTTTATTGTCCAAAATATATGCATATTTCGTACCACACAAAGTTTCCTGCAATGAGAGGTATGTCCTGTGAATTTTAGCACTCCAATGTGTATAATTTACAGAAAAATATACTAAAATATAACGAATTCTTTAATAAATATTGTAGAAATACTTTCTTTTTCTAACTGTAAATAATCTTTCGAAAATTATGTGACTTAGTTTCGATTAAAAATAAAAGAAAAAGACCGAAAGGGCAAAAAAACCAAGTACGAAAAGACAACAGTTGGTAGTTTATGCATGCTTGCAAAGACGAGATTCACTCTCCTTGATATTACACTTAGGAGCTCGTATCGTTGCTGACTAGGAGCTCAAATGCAAAGCTAATAAACTGACGCGCTGTATAATTGCAATATTAATGTGGCAAGATTTAATCCTCTTGCCAGAATTTCTTAATTCATGCGTTAAAATGAGTGAAAGCGCGCATTAATGCAAAATTCTGCTGTTCAAACAACAAGAAACAAAAATAATTTCTAAATTTAGCGATGATTTTAGCTTTACTTAATTACTTACCAAACTCGAATGTTTTCGGAGTTAGAATCTGCAAATTCTTGGACAGAAATATTGATTATCTAATTCGTGTTTCCATTATGGCAAATATAGCCGTTTCTTGTCTTTATTTCTTTGTCGAATAAATCGGATTACTCGTGAGCTTTTTACATTTGATTAAATTAAGCCAGTTTATGTCTCCAAAAGTGTTCCTTCTGCATCCAACGAATTTTACAATTCTATTATTTACCTTTCAATTTCTCCAACGAAAAATTCTGTTCGAAATTTAATTATCAGAGAAAGACAAAAAAAAGAAGAAATTTAAGTTTAAATACTTCTAACAAATAAAATACATCGTTGGACATTTTTTTATTAGTCCAATTCATCCGAAGTTTTATTTTTTTCCCCCTATTTTCTTTTTATCTTTTAATTCTCGAATCTCTTCTTTTGTTTTTTAAGACTACAAAACTTCGATTTTAAGAGAATGAATTTATCTTTCTTTTGTTCGTTTCTTATCCAACCCGATGTTTTCTTTTAAATGCGTACAAAGTAAAAATCCATCTTTCTCTTTCAGTGTATTAAAAAAAACTTGAATTTTATACACGGTTCACTTGGAGACATTTCAAATCGTTCTCGTTGATAGCGTTAATGTTAAATCTCATTTATTCGACATTGCAACTGTTAATGACTTAGAAAATGACATCTGCGCAGCATAATACGCTTGAGTAAACTTAAGAACGTTGTCGAAGAAGGAGACAAAAAGCAAAACAGTATCACATAAAACAAACAGCCAAAATGCAAGAACACAAGTAACAAAGTGTTCCGCAACATTACACTGGATCTTTGAGAAAATGGCTTTCGTGGGCTGACATGTTGGAAAACTTGTACGAAACAAAACCTTGAAAGCCTTAGGGTACACACATTTAACATTTTGCTTTTTGGTGTTCTTTTTTAGCCTCGAGAAACCTTTTTACTCGGCTGTAATAAGAGATTTGACTTATCGTAAAAACGAAACAGCGTTATCAGTTTCAAATCCATCCTCACACATTGGAAGCAAGGAGCGGAGCGGGGTCATCAATATCCGAGCTTCACACTCCACAAGAATTTCGCGATAGCCGTGCATTACACAAATGGTGTCTTCCTCCAGGATATTTCTCTGTTTATTCAGCGGCCGCTTCGATTAAAATCATCACTGAATACGTATGAGGAGTTAAAATAAACCCAGCAGAAAGACTTCGCTTTCGAATTCTTGGTTTTTTACGCTCTGGGTGTTGTATAATGCAGTTTTCGCTTTGGACGTCTAACAGTTTCTATTGCTCACTTTCTTCTTTCTGTCTTTCATTGCTTTCTATTCACTTATTCTTTTTCTTTACTACTGACCTCTGTATTATTTTATCCCTTTCGATTTGTGTTTTATTATTTCCCATTTTCGAGAATTTTCTCGTTTCTTTATACATTCATAAGTATTTAATTTCAACCCATGCCATTTCTCTCTAATTTTGTTCCTGACACTGTATGTCCAAACCTATTTCCTTTATGTCTTCTTCTATATATATGATATTGTATTTCTTCGACATCTTTCCTTTTATTCCACCCATTTCCTCCTCGTGACTAACATAGTGGCTATAACCACTATTCACCACATCATATGGAAAAATGCTTTTCCTCTATTCACAAAAAGAAGAAGACATAGGGTATAAAAAGTGTCATATTAATGCCACCCGAGAACCAATTCATCTGCTCATGTGTAATGTGTCCATAAATTGCGCCGAAGAATCCCAGTTTCCAGGGTGTTGGGATCCTTGCTACCCATGCCTTATTCGACTAAATTAGCCAGGAACTGGAAAACGTCCATAAAAGTGACTCGTATCGTTGACGAGATTCGAACCAGGACATTTCCACCTGGTGTAGAGAAGACAGTGATTATATAGTGGACATAGTGTTATTGTTATGCGGTTCCCGTGGTTTTCCACAAATCCGCGTTAAGTACTCTGTTAACATAGCAAAACTAGTCAGTGTGGGTTATGTGTGAGTAGTGTGCTGTTTGTGTTGTTTTACTGGCCTCTTCGTTACTGGGAGGCGCGATCACCAAGAAGGAGCCTCCCAGCATCCGTCCACTGGCACGAGGAGCCGGACCAGGGAGTAAAAGACATCTGGCGGGTCGTCCGCACTCCTGCAGGAGCGAGAGTGAGGAGGGCCAAGGAAAGAGCAGAGAAGGGACAAGAAAGTGGAAGGCAGGCAAGATAGCGGGGGATTACAGAGCGTATGCATCTTCCCAGGCGAAAAGGAGCAGGAAGAGTGCTAGGTTCAGTTGTGGGAGTTCTGGAGAAGGACTGTGGGTAGGAAGAAGAGAACAGGTAAAGTTCAAATTAAAGAGTCCAGGATCGTCACAATGGAGAATCACGGAGCGGCGTCGACAGGGCTGGCCTCAATTTTCAATTTCATGACTGGAAGTTTCCGGTGCTGGGTATCAGTTGCTGTGTGGAGGAGGTGATCCAGGAGTAGTGTTCAGGAGTTGCAGGTGATGCCAGCGACGACGAAAGACCTCGTTTGCATAAGTGATTAGTGCACGGAAAGCATCGTTAGATTCCAGTAACTTGGTTTCTGGCCGAAGTGATGTAGTGTGGAGATCTAGGAGTAGTTGGATTCTTAGGTCTAAGTATACGCTGCATGAGTGCATCACGTGGTCCCAGTCTTCAGGTTCTCCACAGGTACAGAGGGCATCCTCGACTAGGCCGAACTCTAGAAGGCGTCTCTTGAAGGACCTCTGGCCAGTTAATAGGAAAGAAGCATAGACGTTTGGGAAGAACCAAGTGGAACGTTGTTTGTTGAGTAGGTTACCTCGGGGAGGAAAAGTTTAGTAGTTGCACCAGTTGTGGAGTTATTCCAGGGGGGTTTGCCATAGGTTTATCAATTCGAACCACACATGTTTATGATCCTGTTTGATGTTGATATCGGTACGGGTTTGAATAGTGAGGAATTCTGCTTCCTTATTCTTCTTGATGGCATGAGAGAGTCCGATAAAAGTGACGTGGAGGTCCAAGGGGAGGTAGCCTGTTAGTAGCTGTAGGGCGGCAGTTGATGTTGTTCTACATGCGTGGGTCATTTGTAGTAGCATAAGTCGTTGAATTTGCTGAATTTTACGTTGAGCATGCACTAAAGTCATTCGGTGGTATCATACTGCAGCTCCATATGTGACAATTGGTATGAATACTACTGAATATAGAAGGCGTTGAGTTGGTCCTTTAAGACCCCAGTCCTTGCGGGTAAAGCGTGCTAACATAGTTATGTAATTTTTTATCTTTTGTTTGATAGCTTGGATATTGGGGATGAAAGTTCTCTTGTCGTCCAAAATTACTCCTAGGTACTTCACCGATCGGTAGTTTTTCAGTGGGCGGCTATTAAAACGTATGGTAGGAGGTCTGGAGAAGTCCAGTTTGCCTTTTAATAGGAGAGTTTTGCTCTTCTCAGTGGAGATTGAGAGGTTATTTTCCGTGGCCAATACGGGCAGAGCAGAGAGAACAACTGCAGCCTGGGTTTCTATGGTGGCGCAGGTGGGACTCTCAATGTTAATAACCATGTCGCCGGCGTAACAAAGCTGAGTAGTGTGTGAGTAGTCCCTCAGGAGCCAGTCGTCGAGTATCATATTCGACAGCTGGCCCCAGGATGAAGACCTGGGGCAGCCTCGGTTAGATGTCGGGTGATACAGTGATATTTATTTTTTTATTTTATTTTTTTATTTTTATTAATAACAACATACACAACAGGTAACCATTAACAGTGTATCTGAGATCAGAACAATAAACATAATAACAATAATATGAAATCCAACAGGAAGATAAACATTGATATAGATAGATTCAAACATTAAAATCATATGTACAAAAGAGGATTGTATTAAGTTAAGTTACCGGTAAAACAAGTAATAATTAATAAGTTAGAGAATAGAAAATAATAAAACACATAATAATAAACTACAATAATTAGATCAGAGCTAGTCACTTTTCAGTTTAAGAGAAGAGGCAAACTTGTGGATGGAGTTCATCAGTGATTGGAAGTTGTCAAAGAAGTCAATGACAGAGTCATTTGCTGATTTGCTGATTCTGTTCAGTGGACTGAACTTCATAAAGTCCGTGTTGGCAGAGTCAAGGCGAAACAGTGTAAGGTTCCTGACTTGTCTACAGGGAGCATTGAAGTTTATTTTACTCAGGATATCAGATGCTTCATAAATTCCAGTGATTACTTTGGCTAGAAGGGCGATGTCAGCAGTAACTCTTCTAGTGCACAGAGGCCTCAGATGAAAGTAATCACACAGCGATTCATAATCCACTGAGTGATAGAATAGAGGATTGCGGTACGTAAGGTAACGGACAAATTTTTTTGGACTGCTTCAATTTTGTTAGTTAAAGTCTTTGTTTGAGGATTCCAGATGGGGTAACTGAATTCAAGGATTGGCAGAACAATAGTTTTATAAAGGATAACCGCATATCTGTAGTTTTTGAACTTGTATGCGTTCTGTTTGATGAATTTCAATGCTTTGCTGGTAATTTTAAGGACATGAGGATCGAATTCAGCAATGCTGGAGAAGAGAATCCCCAAGCCGTTAACTTGGTCACACCTTTCGATTATCACAAGTTTTGATGCTGACCTTGCGGTTAGAGAAGTAGCTTTTGAGGCAGTGGTAGAAATTCCAGGTACAGTTAGAGACGCTGGCCCTCTGAAGAACGCCCGGCCACCAAACTGTGTAAAAACTCCTTTGAAGTCAATGAAGATTGCCAGTACATAAGTTACATTCGACTGTTCTGCAATTTTGAGAGTTTTAGATAGAGCATCAATTGTGGAACACCCTTGTTTGAATCCAAATTGAAGCGAGGATGCCAAACCACTGGCTTCATATCGGGGTTGGAAGCGGGAGAGCAGCAATCTCTCAAAAACCTTGCGAGAATGGGAAGCAGCTCAATCGGGCGGTACCTGTGGGATCCTTAGGTAAGAGCCTCAGGTTAGCATGCTTCCAACGTGATGGAAAGTTACCCTCATTCAGAGAGGTGTTGAAGAGCTGAAGAAGTATCATTGGAGGCCCAGAGACGTTGCACAGTCTCGCCTTCAATAAAATCCAGACCAGGAGCTTTACCTTTTTTTGATTTTTTTTTAATTGCTGCACCGACTTCCTCCTCTGTGAATGGTTCCTCCATAATGTCTGGCTGGAAGCTGGAATTTTGTACTGCTATCTTCCTGTGGATGTCAGTGTTGTCCTGATATATTAGTTCATCCAGAATCCGGTTGATTGTATCTTCCCAGTGTTTAGTCTCAGATGAGTCATCAGAGTGTATGACATCCATGGATCCCAGCTTGTTCCTCACGAGTTTGTGGACTAAATCCCACGGATTCCGGTTCCCCTCAGTCTCGACAAGGGAACGCCAGGAGCTCTGCTTGGCATGGTAAATTTTATTAGTATATTCATGGTGGACTGCTTTAAATCGGTCTCTATACTGTTCTACGATGTGAGCAGGTTCAGTCCTTCTTTGCATTGGTACTCTTTGCAAGCGCGCTTCAGAGAATTCCGCAGGTTAGTGAGTTCCTGTGACCACCATGGTACAGATCTTGGGTTCCTGGAACATTTTTTTTTCATGGAAGCCTCTGAAGCTTTGAGAATCAGACTCTGCACAAAGTCTGTTTTCTGCACACTGTTCATTGATTGGTAGGAGTTGCTAGCTGGGTCATGAAGAACATCTTGAATTACATTGACAAACTGATCCCAGTTCGCTGTTTTAGTAGAGAATCTTACAATATCCTGGATAGACACTTGACGAGGGAGGGCAGAATCAGTGACACTGCAAGTGATGAGGCGGTGGTCGCTAGTAGTGGCCGTGTCATGAACCTGCCAATGAAGGAGTCTATTGAGAGAAGAAGTAGTCAGTATCATGTCCAAGTTAGACTCTCCAGTTCCCGAGGGTAGGTGGGTGGGTGGTTGTCCTGGTCTGTTGATGATTTCAAGGCCGCGTGAGGCAATGAATTCATCTAACATGTCTCCTCTTGCATCGGTAGAGGTGTTGAACCATTGTGTCGACCGGGCATTCGAATCTGCTGCTATAATGATATTAGTGTTCTCCAGGAGGTCAAGAGCTTGTTCCAGTCGAGCTATGTGCAGGAGGATATCCGTACCAAATTGGAAATATGCTGTTAGGACCGCAATACGGCCGAAGCTGCCTTCTATTGTAGCCCCCGCTAGGTGAGGAGTGCAGAGTGATTCTATCTGTGTTACTACTAGGTCTGGATTGCGGACGATGATAGCAGCGAGGCACAATTGGTTTGTCGTCTGGATTTTCCTGAAAGCTAGGGGGTAACTAGAGACCCTTCCACGGACGCAGTATGGTTCCTGAAGGAGAAGAATATCTAGATTCAACTCGTCCATTAGAGGATGAAGCTGTGTTGCCACTGAGATGGATTTTTGGCCATTGATCTGAGCTATACGAAGTCTGGGAGAGGGGGGGGGTTGAGCATGCTATTAGACAGTAATTATAACCAGTGTGCTACCTACGTAGACACAGACAGCGTGTATAGCCGTGGAGTCCTTGGAGAATCAGATTCCCCTGTTGCCCGTCCATCTCCAAGTAGAGGTGGACCTGATAGCAGGGTGTAGGTCTCTGGCTGGGGCTAACCCTAGCGTTACCTGAGATAGCCAGGGAGGGCCTTTCAACAGCTTTCACTAATGAAATGTCCAGTTGTTCTAGAAGAAAATCCTTCGAGGGAACACTGATAGCTACATTTTTCTGTACAGCCACTTTAAAATCCAATATTTCAGCCCAAGACAACAGAATTCAAATTGAAGGATGCGAAGCAACTAAATAACAGAAGCTCACGACCAAACCGTAGTTCCATAGATAAAGTTCAGACATTCAATAAGAAGTACTTTAGCGTGACTTTATGATCCGTGATTTGGCCTTGTCTAGTTTGAAATTCCAGCATACTAAAATTAAAAGTTGGCTTTAAAAGTAAACTCTAAATCAAAACAATGGTTACAAGGAATTGGTCTTTGAAACACTGAAGTAAATCTTCCTCACAAATCCGCACAGTAATAGGAGTACGTGCTAAATTGAAATTCAAATCCTTTGACTTACTATTAGGGATAAAAAATCCCAATCAACGCAAAACCCATCAAGTTGGAGCCTTTCTGAGCCTGAAACTTCAGTAGATCAAACTGATTATAGTTTTGTTTTCTAATTTTCTTTAAATTGTTTCAGTATTAAAATACTTGAACAAATAACCTGACCGCCAAGGCTTGGGGTGCGCTGAAATTCTACAAAAGTTTCGAGATGGAACACTGAGCCATAAACTATTTGGACAACCAACAGACACGTTATCATGAGGTAAACGTAAACAAATCCACACTCAAATAATAAAGAAACATATTCAATATTAACATATTTTGGAGCATTCACATTCCTACAAACAGGACGAGTAGAACCTCTCAAATAACAAACCTTTCAGAGGAAATAGCCAATCTTTCAAATGTATCTCTCACAATCTCCACATTTAAAAAATAGATAAAAACATTCTCTCTCTCTCTCTTCTAGTATTCTGTATTGCAGTTCGGCCTTCTCGCTAATGTTTAGATATGAAGTCTGCATTTCAATAATCCAATCTCCATTGATATGGCAATAAGATGACGTCACAATTAGATGGATCGTTGCTCGGCTATTCTCTCAATAGGCAGAAGGAAATAGCAAATTACTGGCAGTCATTCACGTAGGAGTCGCTATTGAGGCATCATATCCGCAGTCAGTAACGGAAACCTATAAGTTGCACGTGGCTCGACCTACTTCTATTCACCGAGCATATCCCGAGCTGGGGTGCGATACAAGAGAGATAGATGGCCTTTGGTAATGAGGCTTATTTTGGTGTTCCCACTGCTAACTCTCCTGCCTTCTGAACAGCACACGTTTCAGAACAAATGCTTCCAAAGTATGGGAGCTTATACCGTCGACCCGTGTTATTGGGAGAGTTCTGTCAAGAGACCAGAAGAGAAAAGAAAAGTCTTTTGTTTAGAGGTAATTCGAAGTTGCTCTCTCATCAATCACGTGTCGGGAAAAGGTTTTAGCAGTTAAAGATTTGCTTTTCTTTTCTAAGGCATTTCGTCTTCCACGAAGCATCCACGCTTGCATCTATGAAGGCTGAGAATCAGCCGATGAAATTACATCGAAAGTATATTTAAAGGATTAATTGACTGAAACAGAGGGAGGACAAAGTATTTCTGTTTTATAGCATTATAATTTTTATTATTACATAACAAACTGAGTGATATAAGATGTCATTCTGTGTTATGTCTGTGGAAGTTTGTGTTCGTGGATACTTGTATGTTTCGAAAGATGAAAAACTCAGTACTTGACGGGTGAGGAGAACCCGATACTTCTGCCTAAGAGCGTTTTCTGAGAAGCTACCTGCATCCTCGAGTGGAAAGAGTGAAAAAAATAAAAAATAGGCATGTAACCCGCAAAGCACTTCACCACCTCCAATTCAGGCTGTAGTTCACTTAAATTATGAACATCGGGGCAAAGCACTGTACAGTCGTTTACATATAATTATAGTGTTTCAAGCTCGAACCCCGGTCTAATCAAGATTCTTGATTAGACCGGGGTTCGAGCCCGTGCCCACCAAATACGGAGAATGCGGAAAGGTGAGGGAATAACCACCGCATATCCCCGGAGCAATATGGCATTAGTTGCTAATGCTCTTAAAAACCAAATAACAAACAGTTACTATTTCCAGCTATTGTTTACAATTGCGTATAATTATTTTTTTTTTATTTCGGTATCCTAAATATCATTCCAGAACATAACTGAATACTTTAATACTTATTTAGAATATTCTTTTTAATTTTTAAACTGGCAAATTTTCGAATTTGGAAATTTTTCAAATTTTGATGATCTTTTCGAATTTCACACTCTAAACTTCGAGTTTTTAAAATAAATAAATAAATAAACTTAAAATAAATAACCTTAACATTAATGAAATAAATAAACTTAAAATAAATAACCTTAACATTAATGAAATAAATAAACTTAAAATAAATAACCTTAACATTAATGAAATAAATAAACTTAAAATAAATCAAATAATTAAATAAATATTTTTAATAAGACCAATTAGCATCACTAACAATATTTTTATCTTTACCATAACATATAGTTCAGTCCGAAAGTTATTTTATTTTATTTTATTTTTTTTGTAGGGAAAGGTACATTATAAGATGCGAGGTTCGAGCTGTACTGAAGATGGTATACGCATTTAACATTGCTGGAAATCAAGAACTTCATCATAACTAGAGAAGCGTGAGGAGGCAAGTTGTCATGAAGGAGTATCTAGTACTAGTAATAAAGATGAGGACATTTATGGCTGATATCTTGTTACAAGGTCTCTACCTAAACATATTACTGGATAGTAATTCTTGTATGGAGTAGTACACGATTCCATTAATATTAAAGAAAGTTAGAACCACAAATTTACTAGCAGATGGCACCATCTTTGCTTTCTGGATCGTAATGATACAACCAGCTCTTATCTGTCTTTATAACATTTAACATTCTTTCTAACATTTAACATTCTAAGTGGATATAATCACCATCCTCCCCACCCCTTGTGGAGATTTCAATTTCTTCTATCCTTGTATGTATGTGATTCTGTGTGTTTCCGAGTGCTCATATATATATTGCCACACCCTAATGAGGTGGGATGCTGGAATTCCTGGGTTGAACCCTTCTTTTCTCCTCCTCCTAGTGATGTGGAATCTGCTGGCTCCCATTGGACCTGCACTAACTGCTTATGGATGCATTTTTTGTTCATCTTGGACAGTAAGCGTATACTTGTGCCCACCTCCTCGTGGTATGGACGGGTACCGGGGAGCATTCTTCCTGGCAATTGCCTCTCCCTGGTAGCAAAGTGGCCAGAAACAACTAAACAATACACACTGCACAAACATAGCACCACATCATTTCTGGCCATTTTACAGAATTCTATATCATCACACAATATCATGGCATAGTGGAACTAGTTCAGTGCCACCGTACACAAGATACACCAC
Source organism: Mastigoproctus giganteus (assembly GCF_048544385.1). Classification (NCBI taxonomy): domain Eukaryota; kingdom Metazoa; phylum Arthropoda; class Arachnida; order Uropygi; family Thelyphonidae; genus Mastigoproctus; species Mastigoproctus giganteus. Next base: position 64,806,945 of record NC_143583.1, on the reverse strand, counting down.
ATGTCCACATGGCGTTAACAGCCTTGGGATCTATGGTACATTGACTACATACATGTGTGCGGAAATAAATTTTCCACATTCTATTTTGCAGCCATCCTTTTCCAATTTAAATTTATGCGCCTTCGTATTTAAAGTCTTAGACCACGCAGATTTCCAAAGCGAATGTCCTGTTACCTCAGGGCACCGAAATGGTATCACCAAATTTTAGCATATAACCACTGTTTTGACTCCGATTTCCTATCACTGGATATATTGACGTAATTGACTGATCAAAATACAATTATTAAGTAATACATTAAAAATTGAACCCACTTACAGCATTTCTTCACGTATTTCATACATGTCAGCTGGTAAGCTCTGTGCACGCTCTTCCCCTTTGATAGCAAACAAGTGACTTAGTCGATTTTAGGTGACATTGACTGCTTCTGCTTGGTACCACAATCTCCTCTTACTCTCTGAGATATCTGCGATAGGGATGCTGAATTATTATTTTTATCTATTTATTTCTCATTGAGACATCCCATAACAGTCTTTGGCTAGAGAAAGTAGTTACATTATTTTGTAAAATCATAAAACGTACAGCTTATCATTGAATTGAGTCAACAATTAAAAGTTTAAAATCACAAATTAAACATTAAAGTAAAAATATAATAATATGTTTCTTCTCATCTGAAAGAAACTTGGTCGATGATTGTTCTTTTCTAGCTTCACAGTTCATATCTGAATCTTCCGATGACTATTTCCAAAGATTTCCATAGTATTTATTACATTTGCACGTAGTTTTTCTGGGTCGATGGTCAGATTATTAAAATTTTTAGCAGTATTTGATGGCAAAAATCTTTCCAGAGTGTCTAACACTGTCATACTACACTTGAGTTTTGGTAGGTAAGTGTTAGTGTGTGTTGTTGTCATACGGCACCAGGGGGGTTCCCCCATCTCCGCGTTGCTTTCATTGTAGTGAACCAGTTCACTGGGAAATGCCAGAGATTTAAAAGTTTGTGTGGATTATTCATGTGTAGTGTCATGCGTGTACCGTTGTTCATCTGGTCATTTAGCCGTTGGACTCCTATTGAGGCCCAACGTTGTCCCACTTACGCCCCGTGGAGGCAGACCAGGTACACCAGTAGCTGTAGATTCGCTCTGGCAGGTCCTGCCGCTTAATTTCCTGGAATTTTGGCGGTTAGGACCTAAAAAAAAAAAAAAAAAAATATATATATATATATATATATATATATATATATATATATAAAATAAAAAAATAATAATAAATAAAATAAAAAATAAAAAATAAAAATAAAATAAAGAAAGAAAGAAAAAAATAAATAAAAAATCTGCGCTATCGTAGGGGTAATATCGCTTTGGCTTGCTAGGCCGAGTTTTAGGTGTAAGGTAATTTTATCATGTTAAGGTTTTGATGTGCGGGGCTTTCGCTATGATGAAGGTAGAGAGGGGGAGACCGAAGATTGGGGGAAAAGAAATGTGGGGCCAATAGAGTAGATAGCCCCAGTTTTCAGTGGGGCATGCCCATGCCCCACCAGAGTAGAAATTTGTGGGTTGAAGAGAGGGAACATAAAACATTCTCTCCCCCCAAGGAAGTGGGAATGATAGGTGAAGAGGGCGAGGGTGCCCTCTTCAGATTGCCATCAGGCTGTTTGCAGCTGTGCCGCGTTTAGTCTGTTCTCTACTCTCTGTGCTGCGTTCTGTTCTGTTTTGTCACACATGGGGCGAGCCGCGTCCTAGTTTTTCTTTTTCGTGTGATCAGCACTCTTCTTGTCCAAGTACTGGGCCCCTGCGGGGTTTCAGTTTTCTGTCACATTTGGCGGCGATTTTTGTCAATCTCTATGTACGTTGCTGTAGATAGCTATTAGTGTTTTTCTCCTGGTTTATAGGTCTTGCGAATACTGAGAGAGCGCCCTATATTCATTCTCAGTGTCCAGGAAGTGGTGCTGCAGTCCTTTTGGGAGATATCTCAATCTTGTTATTAGTAGCCCTCTGAGGTCTTCATAGTGTTGACAATCATAGACTATGTGGCTCTAGCTTTCGCTCTCCCCACATATGCAGTTGGGGTCCTCAACAAGTCCGAAGCCAAAAAGCTTCTCTTTGTAGGGTCCGTGTCCGGTTAATAGTGTTGTCATATGGTACTCTGGGAAGTACCACGGTGGCTGCTTTGGGTATATTTTCCGGAGGTCTTGTTACTTGGCCTTTTGTAGTCTCTGTCCACCTTCTCTGCCGAATATCTAGGAGGTGGGTCTGTAGCCTAATTTTTTTGTTTTTAGGTTGCCCGCCGGGTCAGTCGTGTATCCTTGGTGAGTAGAGGCCACTCCCCTTGCCAGAAAAAACAGTAGCCCCGCCCGAACAGCCTCCAGGTCCAGAGGGAGCGCTCCAGCAAGTACCTGCAATGCTGGGGTACTTGAGTCTGTCCACTTGTTTTGCCATATGTGTGACGTCGCAGGCCGTCCCAGTGTAGTACGGCGCAGTAAAAAATAGGTCCCTACACTAACTATATGTTTAATGAAGATTCGCTGACCAGTTATTTGCATATTAATAAATGGTAAAGAGCCCACAAGAATGTGATATGATAGACGTGCCAGATGCGCTGATATAAATATCTCGGAAACTGCAACCCTGATGGTTTTCACGTTAGTCTATGTCTCGAGTGTATCGAGGTTGGATATTGGTAACCAAATAACATCCAGGCAATGGTGTTCCTGTCGTAGGAAGCAGCTCACTGATGCGAGAGGCGAAAGCTAGCTCACAAGACTTATACAGGGTAACAGAAAAACTATAGTCAATCTAATAAGCGAACGCAACAGTAATAACCAAAGAAACCAAAAATAATAATAATAATAATAACCCGCTTTCCAATTATTTTGGCAAAAGACGGTGAAGAAGTGCGAAATCGTTGCAGGGTCTGACAAATCCCGATTCCTGCTCTGTCAAGCTGATGTTATGATCACAGTATGGCGAGCAGCACGAGTCCGTGGATCCTTCCTGCCAAGTGTCAACGAAACAGGCTCGTGGTGGCGGTGAAATGATGTCTGGAGTGTTTTCATAGTACCCATTGGGCCGCTTGTTAGTGGACAGCAATATTTGAGTGCTACAAGTTATTTGGACTGTAGCAGACCAGACGTGTCCTGAAGGTTGTAGTGTATCAATTTGTGAATGGGGTTACCCAACCGGATAATGCGCCATGCCACAAGGACAGAAGTGTACAGAATGATTTCAGGAATATAAGAGTGAATTCAGCCTACTGCGGTAGTTTCTCCAACCACCTGGTCTCACTCTAATTGAGCAACTGTGGAATGAGGAGGAACGCACTCTACATGAATCAACATTGTCCAACATCCCTGTGGCATACTTTCGACACTTCATTAAGTTCATGCCATAATGAATCCAGGCTGTTCTGATGACTAAAGGGAACCTACATTTGCTATTATATAAGTGTACCCAACAAAGTGGCCACTTAGTACATGTCAATCATAATGACTTACCCCGATCAGCCAAAACATTATGACCACCTACCTAATATTATGTTGATCTTCCATGTGCAGCCAAAGCAGCTCGTACCTGGCGAGGCATGGATGCTACAAGATTTCTAAATGTGTCTTGGGGTATCTGGTACCTACACGTAACCAGCAGATCCTTTAACTCCTGTAAGGACCGTGGTTGAGATGCCGATCGGAGTTGCTGTTCCAACACAAACCACAGATTCTCAATGGGATTGATGTTTGGGGAATTTGGAGGCCAGAGCAATACCTGGAAGTCTTCCTCATCTTCCGCGAACCAGTCTCGAACAATCTGGGCGGCGTGACATGATGCATTATCCTGCTGAAAGACAGCACCGCCATACTGTTGCCATGAAATGGCGTACCTAGTAAGCAATGATGTTTAGGTAAGTGTAAAGTGTGTGTGTGGGGGGGGGGTAAAACAGTACCAGATGGATGACTGGACCCAGGGTATCCCAGCAGAAATCGCCGAAAGCATTACACCACCGCCACTGGCTTGTTTTTGTCCCATGGTGCATCCAGGCATCATAACTTCCCCACATAAACGCACACATACTCAGCCGTCCACATGGTGCAACAGGAAACGACCAGACTACCTTCTTCCAATCACTCAAGGTCCAGTTTCGATGCTCGTGTGCCCATTGCAGGTACTGTCACCGGTGAACTGTGGTTAGCGTGGGCACTCGGAGCGGCTTGTGGCTACGCAGCTCCACTTTCAAAGTGTTCGATGTACTGTGTGTTGTGACACATTACTCCCGTCACCAGCATTCCAATTAACGGCGAGTGGCGCCACAGGCGCCCTTCTGTTGCTGCGTACCATCCGAGAGAGCCTTTGTGCACCTCGAGCATCGATGAACTGTGGTCTTCCAACACCTCGCCGTGGTTCGTGGGTTTCCCTCCTGGGACCACTTTCGGTAGGTACTAACCACGGCTGACCGTGAGCATCCCACCAACCGTACCGTTTCGGATATATTCTGATCCGGTCGTCTGGCCATTACAATTTGGCCTTTTCCAAACTCGCTTAAGTCCGCTGCTTTTCCCATCCGAAGAACAAGAGTAACACTGATTAACGGAGCTCAGCGTCCGGTGTTTTTTATACCGTGTCACGACCCGCGCACGCGCCATATTTCACCTGCAGTTGCTTCGATTTGCATAACGATTCGCCGGTCATAATGTTTTGGCTCATCGGTGTAAGTGAAAATGAGCCATGTGCAGAAGACCATTGCACATTTTCTAGTACACGGCTAAAGGACATTCTATATGCCCGTAGATTAAAAGAACGGTTATTAAGAGTAGTAAAATAAAGTTTACTGCTGGCATTATCATTATCGTCTCCACTTTATCATTAATTTATGTTATGAAAGTGGGAAGGCCAGAAGAGAGAGAGAGAGAGAGAGAGAGAGAGAGAGAGAGAGAGAGAGAGAGAGAGAGAGAGGCAGAAGGGAAGAGAAAGTAGATAGAAACACAGCAGCGAATCTGCAGACAATTTGAATATATTAATTACATAATGGAACTCCCTTTTATCTGGGGAGCGCGACAGTCCATTTGAGTTCGACTAACCAGCCGACTTCTGAGCTTTTCCTTTGTTAACACTGATTTGCAGAGTGTACGCTTAAAGTTCGGGGAACTGATGTGATTCCCCAGATCTCCCCCTGCTAATTAGCGTAGATGTTCTGGAATTCCCTGATTACACTAAAGGCGAACAGTCTAGCACTACACCACGATTTCATTAATTCGAGGAAAGCCCGTAATTACCTTTGATCCGCGCTGTATTTACAGGCATTTCTCCAGCCACTGTGTTGCATATTATATCGTACTTAACGCTCTACTACTAATATCTTCGTTAGCACTTTGCCGATTCCAATACGTCCATCGTAAATTACATTCTAATATTGCGGGCATTAAGCAATACTTTTATCTCTCTAAATGCGCACTAATAGGTTTAGATTTTACTGCTTTAGCAACCAACTACGTTCATATTGAATAGATTCGCTCCGAATGAATACTTCCTGTTCAAGAAATTGTCCGATGCTCTTGAAACTGAAATTATTCCATCTTTTGTCTTTTCCTAATAACAACCGAATAATTATTCCACAATAACTCCCAGGGATCATTTCAATCCAAAAATCAAAATATGCTCATGAACACGATCATCAAATATTGTTTATTTCTAATAGTAAATACATAGTAGCTGCGTACATTTTATAGTTGACATGTATGCTCACTGGTCAAAAAATTTTAAACCTTTTGGAACTGTTTGTTTGTTTATTTGTGAATTTATTATGCGCATTGGCAACTGTGGCCATACCGCGCCTTTGTAATTGTGATCAATAGACAATTAAACGCATAGTGTGCAAATGTAGGTTATATCATAATATGATCCTTGGAATCAGATAAATACCATGGAATCACGGTATCAAGTTCCTTGGAACTTGTTACTTGGTATCGTGAATCAAGTTCCTTGGGAGCTTCTTAATCGATCCAGCCATCGAGTATCTCAAACGCATAAAGGTAGTGAAAGAAAAAAGTAGAAATACGGCAGAAATTCGGTACTGAGGAATTTAAAACAAATTATGCGACAGAAGAGAAGGTCATCCACTGTGCAGCAAGTGACTGAAAAATTCCATTTAGGCAATGAGAGATCATGGACCATTTCCTACCGAATTATGCGGCTGGAGTTGAAAAACCTGTGATTTATTAGACATGTGCCTATAGGAAAGCTGTTTCTTTCTGTAAAAACTCGAAACGTTCGACTGGAGTGGTGCCGCCAATGGCATGGCTGGGCTGTGGAACAGCGGAAAAGATCATGTGGTCTGAGGAGTCTCGATTTACACTTTTTGGACCAACGATTGGGTGTGGCGCGCGAACCTCATGAAACCATACATACGGACTGGCTAATGTCCATTATTCAAGCGGATGGAGGTGGTATCATGTTACTGGGTGCGCTCTGTTTGTACAGACTGGGTCCGCTCATGCCGTTAGAAGATCCTGTTATGACCAGTGAATTCATACAATTTCTAATATCTATCCCTAGCAGTCTAATTCTCCAGCTCTGAGTCCAGTTGACAATGTCTATCTAGGATACGTTGGAAAGGATAGTTGAGCTTCACAGCTTTACAGACCACAACATAGTAGCTAACAAATATCCTGATGGAAGAATAATTAAATCTTGTGCTACACTCCCTGAGAACCTAGAATCTAGTGAAATCCTTATATGGGCTGCAATTCGGACAAGGTGGCTCTACTGATTAAAGGTTTCTAATTTTGGGCCAGTGAGTGTAAAAGCGCACAGAGCTTTCGGTTATGCCTTTAAAGGTTTAAAGGTATTCTTCACAATAAAGAATATTTATTTATTTAAATGTAGGTGGTTTTGCTATACAACAAACTTTACTGAATGATGAGGGGGAAATTCTGTTAGATAGTTTCGAATTCTTTAAGGGCATGGTGTTATTGAAATCATCAAGAGTAACAATTTCACTAAAGATTCAATATCAATACTGATGTTGAGTCAGTCACTCTTCATATGTACCTCTGGTGACAAAATCCATTGGAGATTGTAGGCTGATGTCAATTACCTTTTTTTCCCCAGAAGATCTAAAAGTATCTGGATAGTGTGCGCAACTGTCCAAATAAAGGAAGAAAGGCTTTTTGTTATTCCATTTGACGTAGAAACTGTATTGGGGAACTGTACATTTTGTGTTTCAGATAAAATTTTGCTTCTTTATACAGAAAACAGATTGGTGGAATAATGCGCATGCCGTATCTGCAAAACTCTCACGATTTCAAGTGCGGTTATGGTGTTCCACTTTTGTCAAATGCCTTTTCTGGTTGAGGCTGATCAGTGCTTGGTTTTCGTATTGATATTTGCAGTGTAAAAGAGGTCGTTGATGACGTGCAGGTTGTTGTGCGCCGCTCGTACTTTTACTGAATACGTTTGGTAGTAATCAATACATCAGACAGGCGATTTTCAGCCAGCTAGAGATGATTTCATGAACTGTTTTACAATCCGTATTAATTAAAGCAGTCGAGTTCAGTTTGGGACTTTTATCAGGCCTACCTTTTTGAGAATTAAACATATCTAAAGATTCAGCCTGTCTTTTGATTGGGTGAGGGTTTATACTTGTTTCTTCAATTCTTTACCTGCAGAATAGAAAAATACGCTAACTGCCAAGGATACAAAGATACTTTTTGAGAACTAAATCGTCACAGAAACAGCCGAGGATAGCTATATTGCTATTACCAGGTCAAATAATGTGCAAAAAGACTTTTTCATCATCAGCCAATCAAATAAAAAAAAAGGAAAAATCTGAATATTCATACTATTTCGTATTCCTATAAGATAATCATTCAATTCAGCTCTAAACTTAGCTAGATTACTGCCCCTGCCAATTTATGAGGCAGCTTATTCCGATGTTCGACAATAAGTGAACTTCATGAGACCCAATTTTCTATTATTTCAGAATATTTTATATTTGTGTCCCCTGATGCTTGTTTCCTCCAAGAAGGAGAACAAAATTTGTTTATTTATTTCACTTAACTCCTTCAGCGCCTTATACAGATCTCCTATTAGACATCTGGTTATCAAAATTTGCAGTTCGCTCCTTCCAAATCGTTCTTTCTTTGTACATAGATTTCCATTCATCACTGACACGATCGTCGTTCTTTTGAACCTATTCTAGGGGATTGTTTCTCTTTTTTAGGTGCAGTCTCCACAACTGAATGTGATATTCCAAATGTGATCTAACCATCGTCTTCTATAGAGGGATAATGTTAGTATTAGTATTAGTAACGGCCGTATGGTGCAAGAAAGCCTATGGCTTATGCTGCACCAGCCAAAAAAAAGAAAAAAATCCGAACAAAACAATGATAAAAACAAAAATTAAATATATAAATAATAATAATTAATAAATAAATAAAAATAATAAAATGAAATTAAATAAAAAGGAAATTAATCCTATCATCCTATGCGCTTCCCTTACCCGAAAGTACTATCCAGATGACCTTTGAATTTCCCCAAACTGTCGGCCTCTACCACCCATGAAGGCAACTTATTCCAGTAATTTATAACTCGCTGGCTAAAATAAAACTTCCTGCAGTCCAATCTAAACATTTCCCCGCGTAACTTGAATTTATGTCCCCTAGTTCTAGCATCATTTATAATCTTGAAAATTTTGTCCTCATTCATTTTACTGATGCCTCTCAGAGCCTTAAACACCTCAATCAAATCTCCTCTAAGGTGTCTAGTTTCCAAACTCTGCAACCCACATATTCGAAGTCTTTCTTCATAAGGACGCCCTTTTGCCGATCTCACCAGGCGAGTTACCCTTCTTTGCACCCTTTCAAGAAGCTCGATGTCTTTCTTTAGGTGCGGTCTCCATACTTGAACACAGTATTCCAAGTGTGGTCTAACATAGGCCTTATATAATGGGATTATCACGTCCCTATCTCTACTTGCAAAAGTTCGATAGATCATCGATAGGACACCATGGGCCTTCCTTGCAACCTGTTTACAATGCTCAGAGAATTTCATGTCTGACCGTATCGTAACACCCAAGTCCCTTTCCTCCAGTACTGCGTTTAGTTGAACTCCACCAAGTGAATAAGTTATTTTGGGATTACTGTTTCCCAGGTGTAATACCTTACACTTTGTTGGATTAAAGCACAGCTGCCATTTTTCTGACCATTCTTGAAGTCTATCTAGGTCTCTCTGAAGAAGCTCAGCTTGACAGTGATCATTAACTACTCTACCAATTTTAACATCATCTGCAAATTTAGACATCACGCCCTCTATCCCTTCATCAATGTCGTTTATGAAAATTAAAAACAACAGTGGTCCTAATACTGATCCTTGGGGAACCCCACTTCTTACATCAACCCAATCTGAGGAATAGCCATTTATCACAACCCTCTGCCTCCTGCCCTGAAGCCATCCTTCTATCCATCTAAGGATTTTCCCAGTGATTCCAACCTGTTCCAGCTTATAAAGCAACCGCTCATGTGGGACTGAGTCAAAAGCTTTGCTGAAATCTAAATAAACAATGTCGAAATTATTCCCTAAATCCAGCTCGTGAGTGACCCTTTCGAAATAGCGAACCAGATTTGTTAAACATGATTTTCCCTTTACAAAACCATGCTGAGTATCCTTGAGAATTTCAATTCGATCCAAATGATCCTGAATTCCACCCTTGATTAATGCCTCCATGATTTTCCCTACTACTGAAGTCAGACTGACAGGTCGATAATTTCCCACTTCACTTTTAGAGCCACCCTTATGTATGGGAGATACATTTGCACTTTTCCAATCCAAGGGAATCTCCCCAGAGTCTAGTGATGCTCGCATAACCAGCCTCAGTGGTTCAATGCACTCGCTTGCCGCCTCTCTCAAGATTATAGGGTATATTCCATCAACTCCAGGAGCCTTACTAGTCTGTAGGCTTAAAGTTTTTTTCATTAAATAATCTTGCGAAATTTCAATATCATTAATTACATATTTTTTAACTTCGCTCCCACAATTTCCCATTGCCACAAAAGGCTTTTCATTTGTAAATATCGATGCAAAATAACTGTTGAGTTCATCTGCAACGGCAGCTGGTGTATTTATTACTATCCCCTTTCCCTTACGTAAAGGTCCGATCTGGTTTGTCCTGCTCTTCTTGGCATTTATATATGTGAAGAATTCTTTATCCCCCCTCTTTGCTCTGTTTGCTAGTGATTTCTCATAAACTGCCTTTGCCTGTCGAACCTTTTCTGTGGCTCTATTACACATCACCTTGTAGCTGTTATAGGCTTCAGTACTTTTTATTGCTCTGTAACATTTCCATGCCACCTTTTTCTGCTCAAGTAATGTGGCAACTTCACTATTCATCCAACTTGGAACCCTTCTCGTGGAGTATTTTTTTAATGGTATATACGCATTCAAGGCATCTGTGATTAATGTTTTAAAAGCGTACCACAGTTCAATTGTATTCATTCTCTGCGCGATATCTACCCAGTTAATAGAGGCCATGTAGTACCTTAAGGCATCGTAATTTCCTTTTCTGAAATTAAAACCCATTCCTTTGCCTTTTACTTCTGCTACCTCTCTCGTCATCATCCACCGTAGACCTCCGTGATCACTTCCTGCTACTGGTTCCTCTACTGTCAGCTCTGTTATGTCATCTGATGAGGTCTAGGATATTCTTTTCTCTAGTACTTTCCCTGACATGTTGATACAAATAACAGTCATCTAGTTGATTTAAAAATTTTGTTCCCCATGTCGAGTTTCCTTCCCATTTACTCCAATCAATTAGAGGCAAATTGAAATCACCCATAATAAGGCATTGACGCTTACTTGCCCATTCCATTTGCATGTAGAGGCTTTTGTCATAGTCTTCACAATCACCTGGTCTGTAGATTACGCCTACTCGCATTGTACCTTTGTTTCCAACTATCTCACACCATACAGACTCTATACTAGCATGTGAAATGTCTGAATCTGGGAAAGCTATCGTCGCACTCAGGCTGCTTCTGATAAGAAGCATTACTTTACCACCCCTTCTATCTACTCTATCCTTCCTAAATACATTATACAAGCCGTATTGAAACTCATCATCCCCAATTTCCGGGTGGCACCACACCTCCGTAAGCCCTATTATGTCCGCGTTACTTGTTTTAACCAGCAGTTCGAATTCGCTCATTTTATTGACGACACTTCTAACGTTACTGTATAAACAATTAAGATTTACTGTTCTTGTATATTTAACAACCCTAACACAACCCTTGAAGTTTTTTAGGCTCTCTTCCCTGATATTAGCTACCTGCTCACGTGAAACGTCTTTGCCCCCAGAACATCTAGATAATACGTCCAGTTGGGGTAACAGATAAGAACTCTTAAGGTATGTGCAAGAGTTACATTGACCAATATTATCAGATAAACGCGTGTCAGTATTACCCACATCCCCCCTAACTAGCAGTTTCCCTGAGCCTTTAAGGTATCCTCAATAATACTGGCAAAAACTTTTGCACCACCTTTGATGTTCCTATAAGTCATGGTATAAGTCAAAGTATAATGCTTCTAACATTTAGAAGCATTATACTTTAGTTGCCATTTTTCGGACAATCAACAGATCTAAGTCTTTTTGAAACAACATGGTCTTGATCTGATTGGTAACCACCCTTCCCATCTTCAAATCATTATCAAACTCGGGAAACTTCTCATGGATACCCTCGTCGATATCATTTATGAAAATTAGGAATAGGAGGGGACACAACTCGGAGCCCTGAGGGACCTCATTTGTTATATTCCAAAGACTGATAATTTAGACTCCTGTCTTTTAGCCTTTGTATCCTTCCATAAGGGACAGTATCAGAAATTTTACTAAACGTTAAATATATATAATATCAAATTGTTATTTTGGATTTTTTCATTATTTACATTCAATTTATTTATGTTTCTCCTCCTTCCTTTTTAAATATCATAAGTCAAAGTATAATGCTTCTAACATTTAGAAGCATTATACTTCAGCTGCCATTTTTCGGACCATGAACAGATCCAAGTCTTTTTGAAACAACATGTGGTTTACGGTTCCTGATATTGAAAAATGGCTGTGTCCAGCTTATAAACGAGGAGATATGAGTTTATTTCATTATTTGAGATTTCTGATCTGCCTATATCCTCACTAAAGAGAACATAACATGTTCGAAACTGCTGTATGGGGAGTGGTAATATATTTCTGCAATAGATCAATAGTCATCTTTCCAAATTTTTTGGTGTTCCCACTTATGTTTTTTGCAGGTTTCGGACTTTAAGCAATGTCCGGTACGTATTCATGTAATGTAGTCAGAGAAGATTATTTTCTTTAACTTTTCAGTTTTGAAATAGTTGGTGACACTTTTCATTTTGTATTAATTGTGGTAATCTTACCAGAGAATTCAAGGAAATGAATCTGGGGAGTCGTGAAGTTCTCATTAGGCTAATGGGCCAGAATAGCCTCTAACACCATGGGATGAATGTCTCTGATAGATCCTGATAAGACCAACAGACAGTAAATCATTTCCCTTTTATTTTTGTACTCACTTTTCTAATTTCGTCTGTTTTTATTCTGATAATTCCTATGTAAACGAAAACTAAAAATGGCTGCTTCTTTTGTTTACTTGCCATGACCAAAGTGAAACCCTTGCGGTTAGTTTCTTTTTCCCTAGACCTTGTAAAAAATAGAAGCACTTTCCTAAACGTCGTGCATCTTTCACTGTCTACTGAATGTTTCAGGTGACCATACACGCGTTAACTGTTTCCTGTGTTCCTCGTCCACGTTCAGAATGTCTTAGCAAGGGCGATTGCATGAGATAACCGGAGTGTTTACTTGAAGAGAAGTCATTTGTGGATCAGACTTATTTCGCCGTGCACTCAACGGAGCTACGGGCCATCAATTTCCTCGTGACCCCAATAACGGCATCGGTGTTACAAAGATTGAACACCTTAATCTAATATGGCTGCCAGAAATAGATTAGCTTTCCTTCTTCTCCATCAGCCCTGTTTAGTCTAATGGAAAATATGTGTCAGTAGAATCGCTAAGTAAAACATGACCCGAGGGTTTAGCTGAACAAAACAAAACCCTCTTATTTCTTACTTAAGACAAATATCGTAACCCACTGGGCGACGCAATTGCACTGTCCTTGGTCAGAGTCTGTCTGTCTTCGTGTCGTGTATTGTAAATTAAAACTTGGCTTGGCAGGACTTTGTTTCAAAGAGAACGTTTTAATTTTAATACTTTATTATAAATTTAATTCTAGCTATATATAAATCCGTTATTTTGCTTGTGAACTGTTTATTTTATAAAATTATTTAAAATTTATAAATTAAAATTGAAAATTGAAGATAAATTAAATTTGGAGAATACGAGACAGACAATAAACATTTTTCCCAATGTACAAACAGAAAAAAAGTACGGAAAACAAGTTACTAATTCAGAGATTATGCTTTAAGGCATCATTATAAATAATTATTTAACAATTTCGAATAAATATAATACAAAATATCGCTGTCCAAAAAATGGCTGACCAAAATCTAATATCGGTTTAAAGAAAATGAAATTCACATTAAAAAGTTCAAGCCCAGATCATTTTTGATCTGTGTTTGAACGTGTCGAGAACAAATTTGTATTTCGGGGCTTTTAGCTGGTCCACAGACCTCTCATAAGTTCATAAATGAATCCATAAATTCCAAGCAGAACCGTAAAAACTAAAGTTAAAATTAAAGTAACAATTCTTTTTAACATTAGTAACCATATAGAGGGGGGGTATTTTCTGAAACAGCTAAAGAAATTTGTACTAATCCCATTCCCAAAAGGTAACTGAAGCCATCCAATTCCGCTTTGAACGTAACTAGACTCGTGGTCTCTACCACGTTAGGAGGCAACTCATTTCAGTGCTCGACAACCAATAACCAATCTACTGTTATTGCCTGAAATTTCATATCTGTAACTCCAGTTCTTGTGTCATATACAAGGGAGAACAGACTTCCCTCGTTAATTTGAATCAACCACTTCAGCGCTTTAAACACCTAATGAAACTGATATCCTAACTAGCATCTGTGCTATTGAGTTAAACCACTTGACTTTTAGTCAATAACAAAGCAGTAATATCAACGATAAAACGTTTTTGAAGAAATAATCCTTTATTTTTACCATTTCCAGTTTTATTTAACTATTATTACAATCGTCCGCATTTTCTAAATTGTACATCTGGCTTTGTATTGTATTTGTAAAAACACGTTTATAGTTCGATGATCTCTATTTCCCGTGATAAATATTACAACGAAATGTTGAAGTGCAGCTGGGATGAAATGGCTGTCCAAAAGCGACACATTTCAAAAACGGCTACGTACTGTCGACTGGCAGCAATTGCCAAAACCTCATTCGTGAAATGGATTGTGAAACAGATGTTTTCGTTGATATAGATGAATCCTTGTCGCACGGAAAGGAAAGATGTGCTTCAGATATGAATCTTAAGAACAAAGAAGTGAACATTTACGCTAAAGTGTCCGTTTTTCTCCGCTCGACAATGTCTCTTCAGAAAAGAAATCGTAGGATTTCCAGTCGCATTTTATGTTCTGTTGTTTGCATCGAATTTCTGAAACGTCAGATGGTACCGACACAGTTCCCCGTTATCTCGGTATACTTTATCGAGCAGCTCACTGGAAATTCCTTTCTCACCATCTAGAGAAACTATTTCAGCTTCATTAAACTGTATACAAGGAAATGATGCTGCCTGCTGAATTGATTGAAGATAAAAATTGATGGATTTTTGCTGCTGATCAAGGAAAGCCATCGGCCCCTGAAAGTGCCATATTTATTACAACGGGAAGCTCAACGAAGTAATTGCTGAACAAGATTAGCGTGTTGCATTCTAAATAACCTGAACTATGAATATTGATCGCACCTAACACAGAATGTGGCCATGACCTTTATAATCCTCATTCTCTCCCTCTTATTCCTCTATCATCGCTTATTATAACAGCTGTCTGTCTCGTGCCACATTCATTCCAAGAGTTCATGACTGTGAATGCAATAAATGTATTATAAGAGTCATTATTATCTATGTAGTGTCGTATTAATTATGCTTTGGGCCTTGTTATCCTATAAGTTTAATAACAACGTCCTCTACGTATTTTAAGGACAGTGCATCTGCATCTTTATGATTCGTGTCTTTCTAATTACTAAATTTTAAGTGATGATCGTCAGAGAAATATACGGTGACATGCTGGAATGTGAGGTATCCACTCTTCTAATACTGAAAAGAAAATATGCGTAGTCCTAAAAGTTGCTCCTCACTTCTTTAAACAACCTAAGCTGATTGCAAACATTTTAGCAGGTATTGTTCTTCGCCGCACATAACCATAATTTCCATTGAAGTTTTTTCCTATTTCCTTTTTTTCTGTTTTCTGACTCTTTCGCTGCGGAACATGGGGTGGCATTGGTTTATCCGAACACAGAATGTGGTAATGGTTGAGGGAACGAGTGAACAACCCGCCTACACAGGGCAGGGACGGAACTCAGTATGCGTCCTATTCTACTGCATATTGGATCAAGTGACGAATCGCTAAATATGTGAAAGATTGGTTTTTGGAGTATAAGGAAGACTTATAACAACTGTCTTAGCCAGCCTAATCTCATTGAACATTTGTGAGATGGATTTGGAATGCATGCTTGTCTCGAAAAAATAAGGGCTGTTTTTGTTATATGAATGATCCAAAAGATGGTGTTACTTACCATACGCCGTCCTCTAAAGCGGAACTATTCCGAAATTTTAACTATGCCCTTTCGATATACATGTCTCTTCAAAGTAGTAAATGGCCAGTTGTTGTTGTTGTTTTAAGGTTTTAAGAGCATCAGCGACTAAGCCCATATTGCTACGTATATACTATCGGTAAATTGCGTATGTTCTGAGATAGATTTTCTGTTTTCTAGATGAAAATTCCATTTTTCCGGGAGGAAAAAACGATGCTACGCTTGCCTAATTCCAACTGACTCAGCCACGTTGTGAAAAAGGTCCACGAAAATTCCTCGCGTCATCGATGGGACTCGAACCCAGGTATTTTCCACCCGGTGTGGGGAGGGCGGCCATTCTACCAATTGAGGGTTATATGCTACCCACGCAGGTTAAATGGCCTGCCTCCTTTAATGAGATTGACATGACCTACATGCATGGGCTCATTTGTATTAGAAGCCTCCGAAGCAGTACTGATGATCATCGTCCTTTCCCCACTGTGTGAAAAAGGACCGGAATCAGATAGCGTCAACATTAGAAGAATTTTTATTTATTATTACTTTTTTCACAATGTGGCCACGTTAATCGGTCTGGGGTAAAAGCTACACAATAGTAGACAATTTAGTTAAAGAATACACATAATATTTCGAATGCGACAAGAGAAAGTTATGGCTGTCCAAAGATTGCGTCTGTGGGTGTGTAAAACTATGGTATGACTCACTATAATTTCGCTCTTTGGCCCAATGACAGTATTCCAGAGACGAATCCAGAAACGTTGCCTATAAAATAAAGTGCTTTGTTCGTTCTATGGAGGTTGTCTCTACAAAACCATTGGTTTCGATAAATTTAATTATTTATCCATGTGGATAAAACTGGCCTTACCTTTTTTATAAATTTGAATTATCCTTCGCCAGAAATAGAAAAAGAAAACTGATGAAAAAAACAGAGGAAAACAGAGAGAAGAAAATATCATATGTGCAAGCGATTTTTAATTAACAAAGCAAATAATCGAACAAAAAGATGGTAAATATTTAAAGTCCATTCTCTGCATTAAACTTAGCTTTCTCTCTTTGAAAGAAAGCGGTTAAAATAAAGCGAAGAGCCTACTCAAACAAAACTGAGCAGCCACATGTTGTTACTGCAAATATATTTAAGATTGGATCGGGGTATTTTTATTTGTTATCTGATGGGCAGCAGCTGACATCCAAAGTTCTCTGATATTGGACCACGTTTGTGCAGCCACCAAGGATTTTATCCGTTTTTCTGCTGCTCGCAATACCAGAAGAGAAAAAAGCATTCATTTATTTTATTATTTATGTATTGCTTTATTTGGAAGCGTTGAACGGGTGTCCATAAATAAGGCGGACGAAGAAATATTACTTCCTGGTTTTTGTGAACCAAATCCTAAAACACAATTCGTTGTTTTTAAACAACTAAACTTTTGAGGATACCATAAGAAACACTCCTCCAGAAATATCTGTAATAGTCCTGCCAATAAATGCGCATTTTTCACTCACACCAATATCACAAGAGCACTTTAGCGCAGACATGTAAATGGAAGCAGGTGAAAAATGTTGCTTTCTATCTGCGTTTTGGGACGAGTAACAGCGGAGAAAGTACTGCAAGCAACTCCATCTATTTAGCCGGCATTTCGTCTCGAGATATGCACGAGACTAAAAACAGTCTAAGATTTCCCAGAAAAAAGAAAAGCCTCTGAGAGTCCCAGGTGACAAAACCTTTACTTTAACAACAAATAAAACGAAGATAGGACTCTATAAAACCTGGGGACTCCTTAGAAGTTTGCGCCTATTGATATATTACCGCAACAGGCCTATAAACACAGAAGTAATTTAGTTTTTTGCGTGTTTATCAAATTTTCTCGAATTCACCAGCGTTCTTTTGGCAAAACAAACCGATTTTGCAGCACTGTTTCGCGAATTAAAAAGAATAATCGTATTTTTGTGCAGACGGAACACATCAAGGGCTATAAACATCAAAATGTACTTTTTTTTGTTAGAATATGCGTTATTTGTCCCACAGTCAATTTATTATCAAGGATTAATTGTAGATGCATATTTTATGGACAAAATCACAAAACCCTAGTGTGTGAACAATTTTATATGAATTTTAAATTGCCAATTTCAGTCCCACTTGAGCCGGTGCGCCCTCCTTGTATATATCGTTGCAGAGAGAAGGGGGCTACTGCTTCCCTCCGCAGCATGCGGAGATCTTTCAGTATGACAATTTCGCCAGTGGAATTACATGATGCCGCCTAAAAGTTGAAAAGGTATTTAAAAACAAAGATTCGCCTGGAATGCCTAATACTGCATCTGGTCCCCGTCAAATTACACTGGTATGCAAAACTTAAGGACCAACACTATTTCTAAAGTTTACAACCACAAAATCTTTACTTAAGGTATTCTTTACTGATGAGAGTAGATCCAGTCTCAGCAGCGATTCTGGACGTCAGCTAATCTGGCGAGAGGTTGGCACACGGTATCACCCCGCCCGCATATATCACTGTGGACGTACACAACTCCAGATTCTGGAAGGCGGTACTGTAACCGGTGCACACTACAGTACGTTTTTATACCCCATTCAGCTATTGAGAGCCTAATCACATTGACAGTAAACTTGTTAATCTTTTCAGCTAAATTCTTTACGTGGGGGATAAAAGAAAATTTATCATCAATTAAGAGACCAAGATATTTATTTTGAGAAACATAAGGAATTTGGACATTGTTGATATGGAGTTTAGGAGGTCTGTTATAATCCAATTTGTTGTTGAAGATCATTTTTGTTTTCGTCTCAGAAATTTTTAA
Organism: Mastigoproctus giganteus; assembly: GCF_048544385.1. Taxonomy (NCBI): domain Eukaryota; kingdom Metazoa; phylum Arthropoda; class Arachnida; order Uropygi; family Thelyphonidae; genus Mastigoproctus; species Mastigoproctus giganteus. The sequence goes on along the minus strand of NC_143583.1, from coordinate 64,788,371 downwards.
TTTGTTTATTCTAAACCATTCCAGCAAATCATCCAGGATTTCTTTCCCATGTGTTTCTAGCAAAAGTCTTGACCTGCCTGGTATGCACAGCGCTAAATCGTCGGCATATGCTATTTTATTGCAAATTTGACTTTCTTTTAGTAACCATTGGTCTAAAACAGAATTCCACAGGAGAGGCCCAAGGACCGAGCCTTGTGGGCATCCTCTGGAAATGAATTTTGAAAATACCAAGTGTTGTGAGATGACTTTTATCTGCCTATTTGAAAAATAAGATCTAATAACCTGATATAGTAAATCATCACATTCTGCCTCTCGAAGTGACCTGAGGGCGCTCTCCCACCAGAGTGTATCGAAAGCGCCCTCAAAGTCAATAAAAACAACCATAATGTATTTTTTGTCTGTAGTTTTACATAGATTCACCAATTTTCTGATGGCATCTTCAGTTGGAGGAGCCTTTCTTAAAGCTGAATTGTGAATTAGAACTCATATTACTTGCAGCCAAAACCTTCTGCATCCTAGGCGCTAATAATCTCTCATAAAGCTTTCCAAGATTTCCTAGAAGGGATATTGGGCGATATGCCTTAGGATCCGTTGCCAATTTTCCAGGCTTTCTGAGTATCTTTACTAACGCAATCTTCCAAAAATTTGGAAAAGTCCCCTCTAATAGACATTTGTTGAATACATTCAACAATATATGTGGAAAATGTTGGTGAAATCTTTTGATTGCCACATTTTCAACTAAGTCCATTCCAGGACATTTTGACAGATTGATTTTAGAAATTGCAAGTGCAAGTTCATCTAGACTAAATAGGTCGGTGTTATTTGATCCCTTGTAAGATCCGTTAACGAACCTTATCTGAGTTTGTTCGATTGTGTCTTGCTCTGGGTGATCATCAGGGAAAAGTCTCTCTATAATAGCTTCAACGGTGGAGAGCCAATCAGTAGTCAGACATCCGTTAGAGTAAACATAGCTATATATCTCAGGAGTTACAAGTTTGTCACGACAAATTTTGTATATTAATCCCCATGGATCAGAATCACCTGTATGGGACAGGTGATTCTGCCATGAGGATCTTTTGGCTTCCGCATTAGCTTCGAAATATTCCTTACGTAATTGACAATAGACTTCTTTTAGTCGCCTAACGTCTGTTTCTGTTAAGTATCTGTGCCTCTGGAAATTCTTCCTTGCATCTATAACCCGTCTTCTCAAAACAGATAACTGGGGATTCCACCATGGGGGTGGAGCCAGGTCTCCTAACTTTCCTTTTAGTGGATTCAGTCAATGCTCTGTAAAGTGTTTTGCACAAAGTAAGCATATTCTACTGCAGTTAAACTGTTCAATTGTGCAATTTTATCATCTGAAAATTCTTGTTGCAAGACTTGCTTAAATTTGGTCCAGTTCGTGGTTCTCATAGAGAAGCGGTTTAAATCCTGAAGATGACCTGAAGAACCTCCATCCCTAACATTTAATACTAAATCAAAAGTGATAGCACGGTGATCGCTACTGCATTCATCCGGGCAGACCATCCAGTTTTTTACATGCTGCGACAAGCATGGAGAGGAAAGGGTAAGGTCTATGTTAGACCGTCCGTGAACGTTCCAAAAGGTTGTTGGCATGTTGGGAAGATTATGCACACACATTCCAATGGTTAGTCAATATAAATTCTTCAAACACAGAACCTCTAGCGTCGTTGCGTTCGCTAAACCAAAGTTGAGATTTTGCATTGGAGTCAGTTGAAACCAATATATTTGCACTAGGAAAAGTGCTTAAAATTTCTTCCAGAAGATGCATTGTTACCTCAATATTATCATTTGGAGCACACTACAGTACTGAGGTAATTCTTCCTCATGTGCGTCTGTTCCGAGGTACCATTGGCCCCGAGTTCGTGTTTATGGATGATAACGCCACTCCCCATCGCACTGCAGCTGCTGATATGCTTTTGGAAAGTGAGGACATTGTTCGTATGGATTGGCCTACCCGTTCCCCTTGATCTAAATCCCATCGAACACATATGGAACGCTCTTGGGAGACGCCCAGCGGCACGTCCACACCCACCAGAAAACGTTCACCAGCTGAAGATGGCGCTGACAGAGGAATGGACGATGTTACCGTAAGAAATTATCAACAACATTGTCCTATGGACAGGCGGTGCAAAGCCTGATTCGACATTAGGGATGGCCATATCTCCTACTGAGGACCACCTCTTCTCTTTGTTCCATCTTTGGCAGTGATGCATCTGTATCATGGCAGCCAGTGCTATGTTGCCATTTTTGAATAAAGTCCCTCTGTACCGGTTTGTTTCCGTTGTTGTGTTTTAGTGCATAGTGTTAAGGTCACGCGCCACCTGTGGTTTTCCACATCTTCGCCGTATTTACGATGTGAAGAAATACAGAACACTGTAAATGCTGTTTCCTTCATCATTTCTGTTCCTCACGAGGTTCCTTTGGTGTGCTTTTCCCATATCCAGGCCACTCCTATGAGAAGCTGCAGGTGAAAATCCGACTGGTTCTTAAATTTTGCACACCAGTGTACAATATCTGGAACTTAATATATTATTTCTGTCTGCTATTTATTCGCAATATTATTAAGTATCTTCTGCATTAAATATCTCCTCAAGAAAACTACCGCGAACATATACACTAATTGCCAGTTATTTGAAAAAAATTCTAATGGCATTCTTACAACTTTGGGGTAGCATCTTGTATGATAAGTTTTGTTATTAATCAGAGACCATGATTAAATTAAAACGCAGTTCAACAAAATTGATTTTAACCACTATATGAGACATAGACGACAGAAAGAATATCTTCCATGAACAGAACGTGTATTCCAGACAACTTTGGGAATAAATAATTAAGGATAGATTCTCTCCAGACTATTCTTACGTTTTTAAAGAAATGCATATTCTTCTTCCGTTCAGCTTAATCATCTGCATAATCTTTAATAAGTAAAGTGCTGTCTCTCAGCCCGCAAGACATTTAAATTTCCAGTCTATGCCGGTTTTATTTTACTCATGATCACTAGAACTTCAGTACCATTTTAACAGTATTCCTGCAAATTTGTAACCTGTTGACACGATTTGTTTCTGTGTAATTAATTTTTAAATTCTTCTAGAAGTGAGACAGATAATTAATAGTTAATGCGTAATTAATTTTTCTTGTTCTATGTATTTTGTTTCTTTTTTTCTTTTCGAGACTGGTGATGTTAATGTTTAATCTTTTAAGTTTCGATAATATTGCTAAAGTTTCAAAATGTTTAATTTTTTTCGTGTTTCATGTAACACCAGAGGTAAATATAAAAATAGCGAAATGGTTAAGTTAATGCATTAAGGTGGGATGAGATTTAATTTAACGGAATTTTAAAATAAGCGCAAGGAAGCAGAAGTGCACTACTCCGTCCCTGGTTGTCATAAAGTAGAAAATAGTTAATCTGGAACATAAAAGAATTGATAATGCCAATAGTCGTGACGACAGACTTTCGTTAAGTTATAACATCTTCAGTTGGCGGTGTTAAGTGAGAAGTAACGCGTGCTGTATTTTAAGGAATTTTCTATACTCTCGTGATGCTCTTTGGAACACGTGGGAATCTCAGATGTGAGAGATTCCAAGCCGAGGAAAGGTGAAAGGGAAGTTTCGCGTTTAGGATGTTGAGATTAGTATTGTGTCGAGACAATCTGATAATGAGGGCTTCATATTGAAAAATTTTGTGGCTGGTTTTAAGTCTTATAATGGTGATAGCGGAGTCAATTAAAGGAGTGTGATTGTGGGTTTGAGCTTGAATTGTGAGTTCTGGACTAACTTGTGCCGATCTAAGAACTCTAGGAATTGTATAACTTTATACTCATCAAAGAGAGGCACGTTTTGTCAAAGTGTTATCTGTTGTTAAGAATTTCCGTAAAGCCTGTAAAGTGTATGGGATATGCACGTTGGTATATAGAGATATTACGTCAAATGATGCTAGGATATCTCCATCAGAAATTGTAGTATTGCTTATTTTCTGAAGGGCCTGATTGGTGTTGCTGATTTTGAATTCTGAGAATCTGGTAAGAGGGGATATAATTTTAGCTAAGTAGGTGGATAGGTTTGCAAAAGCTGACTTACTGAAAGAGATAATTGGTGTTAATGGGTGGCCAGGTTTTTGCAGTTTGGTGATGCCAAACATGTGAGGAAAGATGTTGTCGCGGATTTCTATCTGTTGAAGTGTGTATAAATTGATTTCTTTATTTTGTCTGAGTTTTCTTAAGATTAAATCTAGTTTATTTTTAAGTATGGTGATATTATGATTGTTATCAATTTTATATGTTTTGGTCGGCTAAAATTTGTTCCATTTTCTGAGTGTAAGGGTTTTGTCTATGATGACAATCGTGTCTCCTTTATCCGCTTTTTTGTATAATAACATCTGAAATTTTGCTTAATTTTTGTATATCTAGAAGTTGTTGCTTTTTAACATTAGATTGGGAGGAAAGTTTGGAGTTTATTATGCTATTGGTTTGGTGTATTATTCGCCATTTGTCGGGATGATGTTCTAGTTTAGATTGGAGTTCTATTATACAGTCCTTGATGATGGGATAGTGTTGATCTTTTATAGCAAAGTTGAAGCCATATTCTAAATCGGTAAGTTCAGTTGGGGTGAAGGATTTTGAAGAGATGCTGACGGTAGAAATTTTTGGTTGAGATCCTAAAGTAAGTGTATGCCATTTCTTGATGTGTCGTTATTCTACATTATGGATGGCTGCGTTAATGCGTATATCGTTAAAATTGCAGTACTCTGTCCAATTACCCCTCTTTCCATTAATAACATTCTTGAACTCACTTCACTTTTACTAGACGCCCGATATTTCGGATTCAATAATAAAATTTTCCAACAAATATTCGGTTTACCCAAGGGTTTAGGTATCTCCGCCCCCCTGTCAGAAATAGCCACAATAGAGAACCAAATCTTACACCCCTTCCCTCCAGAAATAAAATTATACACCCGTTATGCTGATGACATACTCATAATAGGCAATAGGTCCACTATAGACAATCTCTTTTTAAAATTTAATTCAATACATGATAGGTTAAAACTCACTCTTGAAATTGAAACCAACAACCACATTAATTTACTCAAACTCACTGTTTACAAAACAGGTACCAAACTAGGTACAAAGATTTTCAGAAAAAATACACATACAGGCAAATACCTACATTTTGCTTCGTACCACCCCCCTCTGCACAAAAAAAGCGGTTTTATGCAACCAAATACATAATGCCCTCAAATATAGCACCTCACAAAATGACTTAACCAATGAACTTCAATACCTCACAGAAAATTTACAGCTAGGAACTACCCAACACAACTCATTCAACACACTATTTCCACTGCCAAAAGTAAAATTAATAATCCACCAAAACCCACCACGAACGCAAATATACGCATCATCCTCCCATACCATAATGAACTTGCCAGACAATTCCGCCGTGTGTTTACAGGTACTGATATCTCCCTTATTTTTTCAGCTTATAATAAACTCGGATCCTTATTCAACACTTACAAAGACACACACAAATACCCAACCAACGATTTGAACAATATAATTTACTTGATTAAATGTCAACCAAACTGTGATGCCTGTTATATTGGTAGTACTACTACTAAGTTTGGTTCTACCAAAACCTCCAACACTCGCGCATACTACCACTATAATAGTCCTAGATCGGGACAAACTAGTACAGAACTCACAATTCATGTTCAAACCCACAATCACACTCCTTTATTGACTCCGCTATCACCATTATAAGACTTAAAACCAGCCACAAAATTTTTCAATATGAAGCCCTCATTATCGAATGGTTTCGACACAACACTAATCTCGACATCCTAAATGCAAAACTTCCCTTTCACCTTTCCTCGGCTTGGAATCTCTCACATCTGAGATTCCCACGTGTTCCAAAGAACATCACGAGAGTATAGAAAATTCCTTAAGATACAGCACGCGTTACTTCTCACTTAACACCGCCAACTGAAGACGTTATAACTTAACGAAAGTCTGTCGTCACGACTATTGGCATTATCAATTCTTTTATGTTCCAGATTATCTATTTTCTACTTTATGACAACCAGGGATGGAGTAGTGCACTTCTGCTTCCTTGCGCTTATTTTAAAATTCCGTTAAATTAAATCTCATCCCATCATAATGCATTAACTTAACCATTCCACCTTATATTTAGCCATCGGTCTTTTCATAAAATTATTGCAGATTATATTCAAGGTGAATATCACACTTTAAGCATTTTGCTATTTTTATATTTAGTCTATTATCACGGTACTATAAGAATGCTATAACTTTATACTCATCAGATGTAAATAAACTGCAGTTGTCTCTGAGGTCGCACCGTACTGCTAACGCAAAAAAAAATTTACCGCACTAGTGAAGTATTAAATTGATAATACTATTAGTATTTAAATGCATAAATAGTGAACGGAAGCTAGATTTTTGTGCATCTGCAAAGAAAAACGTTTCTCCAGTACTCATACTTTCCCAATTCCAATTTGAAATTCACCAAACTATTTGACTGGATCACTATGGTAGGTAAAGATCTACAAAACACTGCTCGAAGGAAAATTTCATCATAGATCCCATCTTACGCCCAAATATTATATATTTGCGATCCATAGTTGTTGATTCTCCCACCAATGAAAATGTACTGCCCTCGTTCATTTTACTGATCCCCTTCAGGACCTTATATAACTTAACAAGGTCCCCTTTAAGATGTTTGGTTGCCAAGTTTTCCAGTCCTCACATTCTAAATTGTACTTCATACATCGATTTGCACTCTTCACCAAACATCGATTTGAAAGTCGATTTGCACTCCTCACCAAATTAGTTGCCCTTCTTTGAACCCTCTCTAGAAGTTCTATGTCTTTCTTCAGGTGTGGACTCCAGATCTGAAAGCAATATTTCAATTGTGTTCCCATCATCTTATATAAAGATCAATAACGTTCTTCTCCCTACCGGCGCAGACCTTAGAAATCATAGGTTTACACTGCTTGGTAAATTTCATATCTGATTGGACCATCTAAGTCTTTTTCCACTTGAATCACTTTTAACTCCCACCCCCAACCCAACTTATGAGTAACTCCTCGATTTCTGTTCCCCACATGAATAACCTTACATTTGGACGCATCAAACCTCATTAAAGTTATAATTTTTCAGATCATATTTGTTTACCTTTATAATCATAATGCGCCTATCGACTTAAATAATGAGATATTGGTTTTGCAGTAGTACGAAAATTAGTCCACAAGTACATGCGAGTTACTAAAGCCTCATTCGCAAAATGCGACAATTTCTTTAATCAATATAAAAAAGAAAAATGCAGATCAGAAAATCCTAATTTAATGTTTTCCTTCTGGCAACACAACAGGAATATATTACATTCTATTTGTATTATATTTATAATAATTTATATTATGTTTATAACATAGATTGCATCATATTTTTATTTGTAAAGTTCTCCAACCATGCGCTCATAACCAAAAGTATATGCAGAACTGTCAACAGACTCTAGATGTCCATGCACTATGGAGAACTACAAATGTAGATGCTCATGGGCCGATTTACAAGTTGTGCGGATGAAAAACCAGAAACAAATATAGTGGAAGGACCTTACATTCTCTGCCTGAGATTGGCTAACTACAATCTCGATTGAAGAGGATGTTAGAAATTCCTCCAGTCGTTGACGGGTCTCAAACCCACATCTTTCCAAGAGTAGCAACGTTGATGTATCGTTCCGACATCAAGATATATGTTTTTTTTATTTATTAAAAAAGGCTGCTCAACCAGCTTTTCTGACAACTCCCACCATCTATTGCAATACTGTACAAGTAATATCTAGCATAACATATACTACCATTAGTTTGTTATCATTCCTGGCACATGAAGACGGCCTGGATTTTCTTCAGCAAACGTACAGATGATATTTAACGCATCATCAATCGTCTGCCAGAGTAGTACGGATGATATTAAATGCACCATCATTCATAATAACTGCACTTTTAAATTCCCTTGGCATGGGGTCCTTGACCTGTGACACAACTGTGTGCAACCTCCGCCCTGGAAGCTGCACACAGCGTGTCTGGCAATCGCGCAATACCCGAGCTATACGCTCAGTTAGGCCCGGATAGTACGGAATGTATGCGGTGGCAACTGCATACATTCCCTAGCTCGGGTATTCCGCGATTGCCAGACACGCTGTGTGCAGCTTCCAGGGCGGAGGTTGCACACAGTTGTGTCACAGGTCAAGGACCCCATACCAAGGGAATTTACAAGTGGGGTCGTGTATGAGATCAGGAGCCCGGATTGTGGGGAATATTATGTTGGTGAATCGAAACGTCGGTTCAAATATCGTCTGGGGGAGCATATGAACGCGATAAAGACCGTGGATTATGGGAAGTCTGCTGTGGCAGAACATTTTTGGGAGGAGCACCATCAAATCTCCGCACAGACGAAGCTGTTATCGCCGACCGGGCACATGAATTTTGGGACCGCAAATGGCTCGAGAGCTTGCGGATTTGTTCCTCTGAGAGCAATACCATTAATAGAGACAGGGGAATCTGCATTCATCCCCTCTTCGAGGCGGTGGTTACGTAAAATAATGTAGATAAAACGTGTTTTATTGTAAATAATTCTTTTGCAGTTTAAAATTTCATATTTTATTGTACAGACAGTTACCTTTTTATCAGTTTTATCCGGTGGAATTATATCATTCTATTTATTCCATTTATCTACATCATTATTTTAATACAACATAACACTATTTATATTTTTAATAACGGTTGGTGTATGATCGTGCAGTTATTATTAATATGAATATTCCCAACCCCAGAGGCCTATTTGAAGAAATGCATCATCAATCGTCTGCCAGCATACAGATGATATCAAATACAGCCCCAATCGTCTGCCAGCATACAGATGATATCAAATACAGCCCCAATCGTCTGCCGGCGTACTGATAACATCATTCACAGCATCAGTATAATATCCCCAATTTGGAGGGTATGTCATTAGTTCATATTTCGATGAAACAGCAAATACAGCATCAATATAATACTGCCAATTTGGAGGGTGGCTATGTTACTTTTTATATGCTTCGAACAGGCAAACCATCCTTTAACATTGGCACTTCAAGGCCTGGGTTCCCTTTTTTGAAAATCCAAAACAGCCACTATTTTCTTTCTTTATATTGGGCGTAATTGGTATTACAGCAGCGTAGCTTTTGCTTGCTTTTCTGCAATGTTTGCCGAAGTAATTTCGATGTGTGAACGAAGCGTGTAAAAATCGTAAGCTGATTGATTTAGTTATTTAAAAAAGAAATCGAAGTCACACTCACACACGCACAAAGGAGCCGTCTCGGCGTTCGCAGAGTTGCAAAGATCGATAGCGGACCTCAAGGTGGTGACTATCCCCGCAGATCTGCTTGTCAGGTCTCGTGTTTGGAGGAATCGTTCAAAGAACCTGATCTCAAAAGAAATTCTTTCGGGGTCACGTGACAACCTCTTCGCAAGATTTGCGAGATGCTGAAGACCCTACGGACTTCTTTTGTTGCACCCTATATTTGGCCGCACGAACTCTACGAATACTGATAATCCACTAATCCGTCGAACCTCGCTCCTGTCAGAAGCGTGCATAGGTACAAATACATGTTTCGCGTTTCTATGTGATTTGGTTTAGCTAAATCCACCACGATCATTGCTGAAATACGAAGACTGTAATTATTTTGCTTTATTACTTATTGGATTTGCAGTCTCTGTTCGAATACCAATAGAGACCGCAAATTTGTAGATATCTTTCCTATATATATATTTTTATATAGAGATAACTTGAATCTTTACAAAAAAGTCGCCGAATTTTTATTGGTCCAATTTAATGAACCTTGGGAAAGTTCAAAATATCTTTCTAAAGGACCTAAATATAAAATTTTGTGAAACTCCATCCACTGAGATTCAAGTTGGTGCATGCGGACGAACAGACAGACAGGAGGGCACAGTGGACACAATAGGCAATTTACTCATTTGCTAACGCGCCTAAAATGGAGCATCACGCGCAGGAAAACACTTATTATGATCATTTAAATTCCAGTGATTTGCAATTGATAAATGATGGCGGTATTCACTCAACGTGACATAGCCAGAGTATCGGACAACCAATCATACATCACCACTGGTTTGCACATTCTTTCTTTCATAATTAATAATGTTAACTTGTTTTAAAAGCATCATTATACTTTCTAGTCTTCGCTGTTGAAGAATGTTTATTAATTTATAGTGTCTAATTCCACCCCTGTTATCTTTTGGCTTAAATGTACCATTGAGGTCTCGAAGGTGAGATCCAAGCATTTCTTCAACATTTCTCATCCCACATCAAATATCATAGATTTAGTTTTTAAAACAGTGAACTTCATCAAGAGTGAATTAAAATCGCTAAAACTGCATTTGTAATCAAATCACTAAATACGAACAGCTTTCAGTCTAGTGGCCTAAGCATGAATAGATTTTTCACCAACAGAAATAAAAATTACGAATGAAAAATCTTCTAAAAGTTACTGCTATTGTACAGAAAGAAAGCTCAAAGACCCCACAATCATTACTTTATATAAGAATAATGGAATCGAAATCATTATGAGAAAAATTGAAGAGTAAAGTAAAGTTTGAGGAGAAAACATCAGATTAAACATGATGAAAACCAAACAGAACCGATTAATTTTAGACGAACTGAATACATTCGGTATTAAAACCACAAATAAACATAAAAATGGTACAGAGGACATAAAAAAGAATTCTAAAATATGAGCATTAATTATTCATATTTAAAAATAACAATTATAATCGAACTGATTATAATTGTTATTTTTAAATATGAATAATTAATGCTCATAATTAACTGCAAATCGGCTTCTCTGGTTATGAACTATAACCAGAGAAGCCGATTTGCAGTTCCGATATTCATTGTGTCTTTCCATTGTAAAGGCAGGAAATCTCTTTTCTCATTTCTATTATGAGTTTAGCCTATTTCAGAACCTTAGCAAAATAATTATAAGAATAAAAGAATAGCCGCTATTTGTGCGACCATCTATGTTTATTAGAAATAAGTATTAAGGCATTAAAATACGCCAGAAAGAGAGATTAATTAACTTTGTTGTGTCTTCTTTAATGTTTATCTAGTGACACCCCAGACAAAGACATTGTAATAAGAAGAGACAAGTCTGGAAAGAAGCCTTAACTTAAAGTGGATGGAGAAATGATCAAACAGTCCAACTTAATGCCAAATGACATACCCATACACAAGGTATAATTATCTCGCTGTCAAAGTGCTCTGACGCTGTTAGAATATTTCCTTCTGTCTCCGAAAGTGATCCTATTATCGTTTCAAGTGATTTTCAGGGAAAAAGGAAACGAAACCACTTAAGGTGATTGCTATTATCGCTTAGCATGTTTCAGGACCATATAAGGCATTGGCGAATTAATGAGCCACCGTTCAAAATTATAATGAATAAAACAGGCAAAATGAAACGCCGATTGTTATTCCTCAAATGTTTCGGAATGGTTTGTCTACAGCTAGTAATCCTTGTAACGTTTCATCTATATGTAGAAAGATATCTACTTTTCAATTCTTTCAATTCTTGTTAGATGTGCATAGCAGCATAGCCTTTAGCGTTGACTGGAATTAGTTGGACTTCCTATTGAGAAATTCTGGAGTCAGGAATTTTCTAAATCTTGTTGTAGTGGTCAGTTTCCAAAAAGTTGTCGAAAATTCTATTCCCACCTGCTCCTTGAATGTCAAAACGATGTATAAGGTAAAAGATAGATCAATCAGTCCAGATCAGTCAATCAGATAGATCAATCAGTCCAGATCAGTCAATCAGATAGATCAATCAGTCCAGATCAGTCAATCAGATAGATCAATCAGTCCAGATCAGTCAATCAGATAGATCAATCAGTCCAGATTAGTCAATCAGATAGATCAATCAGTCCAGATCAGTCAATCAGATAGATCAATCAGTTGGGAATAGAATTCACACTATCAGTTGCACTTCAACGTCTTTCAATATGTCATGTCAGTGCTCTAATCCGTCAGATAGTTTCTGTTGGATGTTGCGGTGATCACACCATTAAATCTCGCAGATAGTCTACGAGGCTCCTATTAAAGAAACCATATGAATTTGCTTTTTTTTAACAGATGATCAAAATAATAAGTGGGCCCCTCATATAGGCACCAATTATGCTTCGCAAAACTGATGACTGATCGCAACACGAATGCTCAGATCCAAACAAGTCTCATTTTATACTCGTAACTCAATGCGAATTAAACGATACTGTGCGTGATTTAAATCACAAATAAAATGAATACACAAAAAATAACATTATTTATTCCTTTTATATTTTATGGATGGACTGCTTGATGCTCTTGGAAAAGATCATAAACAAGACTGGCCGAAATTAAGTTTAAAAGCTGTGCTACTCCAGAACGGAACATACAAGGAGGTATCAAAATTTTTCACTCACTTTCTTCTGTATATTCTACTAACGTTATATTTTTTTAATGTATTTCTTGTTTATCTAATAATATATATGCTAGAAATTTCATTGCATTAACTCTCATGTTTCTTTTGTTACAGAATTGAACGTGTGACAGAGTGTCAACACGGATTAAGTTGAATATCGATCCAAAATCAAATTTACGTTTTTTGAAAAGCAAACAACCAAGGGCTATCCATGAAAAGATGTCTACGGTGTATGGGAATATCTGTCCATCGTATGCTATTGTAAAACATTGGTGGATAAAGTTCAAATGTGGTCGTCAGAGCGTCTATGATAAGGAAAGAAGGGGTGGCAATCCACATCTCACACTACTGAATTTGGAGAAAATACTCCTCGATGACCGCCGGATAACAATTAAACAGAGTTGCTGAAACTGGGATAAACTAATAATCAGTGGACAGCATAATTCATAATGATTTGAATATGAACAAAGTCTCGCTCGATGGATTCCTCGCTTGTAGACGTCTTCAGAAAGAAAAAAAAGCCAGGCCTACTCTGCTGAACTGATTGCAATGTGTGACAACGATCCTGACTTGTTTTTTCTTTTTTTTTTCTTTCCCCGATTTGTAACTATAGATGAATCAATCGTAGATATATCACTTTGACTCAGAAACAAAACAGGTTTCAAAACAATGGAAACATCGATATTGGTGAAGGTATTTGCCAAGTTTTGCCAAGATTTTGCCAAGATGATACAAATGATACTACCATTAATGACAGTAATGGTAGTTTGCTACTGCAGAATAGAAAAGTTAGGCAGAGGCCTGAGAAGTGGCAAATAAAGTTTAACATTGACAAATGCAAAGTACTGCATATGGGTAGCAGTAACCACAGAGAAACGTACCAACTGCGTGGTAGTACACTCAAGGAGGTGGAGAATGAAAACGACCTGGGGGTAATTGTGCACTCAGATATTAAGTTTTCTGAAGAATGCAGATAGACTGCCAGAGCAGGTCCTGGGGTGTTGTCAACGATATACAGGAATCCCTTTGTATAACGCAATGGTCAGGCTACGTCTTGAGTGCTGAGTACAGGTCTGGAGGTCTCATTTTAGGAAGGAAGTAGAGTTGCTTGAGTGTGTACAGAGAAGGCAACAAGATTGGTGAGGGGAACCAAGGGGTTCTCATACCAAGAAAGGCTTAAGTTCTGTTGTTATTTGGTTTTTAGGAGCATTAGCAACTAAGGCCATATTGCTCCGGGATATTCGGTGGTCATTCCCTGACCTTTTCGCATCCTCCGTATTTGGTGGTGACGGGCTCGAACCCCGGTCTAATCAAGAAGCGTGTGCTACGCACTGCTGCTCCTTCCCACCTGGCTACGGAGGCGCCGCTTAAGTTCTGCATATTACAGCGTCTGGAGACTAGGCACCTGTGAGGTGTATACGGCCTTGAATATGTTGATAGACTCATTTCTGATGGGATTCTTCCTCTTGCTCAGATTACGAACCTTAAGAGGCATAAATTCCAATTGAGGAAAGACAGTTATAGAATAGACGTGCGGAATTTGACTTTAGCCAGCAGGTAGTTGATTGCTGGAACAAACTTCCATCCATCGTTGTAGAAGTTGATAGCTTAAATAAATTCAAGGAGGAACTGGACACACTTTTAGAGGGAATGGATGTGTGAAATGTTTTTTTTTTCTTTTTTTTCTTTGTTTTTTTGGCCGATGCTACATAAACTTGCTTTCTTGCATCAAATGTCGCTGCTACTACTACATTCATCATCGCTGACTCTCAAAAAGGCCAAAGTGCAACCATCTTCAGGGAAAGTTTTGCTGTCAGTTTTCTTGGATAAGATGGGCATTATTCTTACAGATTACTGGAGAAGAGTACCACTATCAATGCACCTTACTACAGCAACTTAATTAAGCAATTAAATACAGTAATTAAGAAAAAGCGATGTGGAATGCTCAACAAAGGCCTGCTGTTGCTTTACAACAATGCACCAACCCACACTGCTGTCTCAACCACTGATCTTGCCTGATCTTGCCCTTCATATTTTAGCGCGCACACCTTATTCCGTTGACTTGGTACCTTCCGACTGTTCCTCCTTCTACATACGAAATAATTTTTGGGTGGAAAACATATTTTGGCAATGCAGACGTATTTTCTGCGACATAAGCATGGTTTCAATAGCAAAGTGAGACCTTCTAAAAGAATGGAATAAGTGCTGCAACAGATGGCAGAAATGTGTCGCTTTGGGTGGTGACTACATAAAAAAAGCAATATGTTTCAAATCTCATCTTCCCTGGACACGTAGAACATGGTCACGGAAAAAAAACTTTTCGATATGCCCCCGTACATCTATACCAATCCGTCATTCTGCCCACATGAGAGAATTTCGAAGAGAACTTCGAACTTATGTTAAGAAAGGCACAGTATAATAAATTCAAGTTGCATATCTCCGGATATTTCGAAGTTATCGGGATCCTTTCAAGTCTACAATTGGATATACAAAATATGGTTACTTTTTGTGCTTATTTATGGTTATTTGTTTTTAATAATTAGAGATAATGGGCGAAAGTTGTTGATAGAGTGGCAATGGTTTTCCTTTGAAACAGGGACAATTACTGCTTTATTGAATTGAGAAGGGTGAAAGGAGAGATTGAATATATACTTCAATGGTATAAGAAATTAGCCAAGGAACTTTTTCAGCAGATAAGAAGATATTTCATCAAGGAGCCTTTTATTTCAATTGACGTCCCGCTTCTAAAATCTCTTTGATCCGAGAGGGGAGCAACAAAAAAAGAGTTGCTGATTGAGTACTTTGGAGATTCTGTCATTTTATTGTCGCTGGACTCAAGTTCGTCTTGAAAGAGGTTATTCGCATTTGAGATAAAGTGGCTACAGAAGGCTGTAGTTTTTTTCTGGTCATCTGAAATGAGTACCTCGTTCTCAACTACATCTCCAATGTAGCTCCGTCATTTCAGTTCCCAGTAATAGCTTGTTCAAAACTGTCCATTTTTTTCCTTTGCTTGTTATGATACCTGCAAGTTGGGAACTATGGTATTTTCTTTTCCCTGACCGAATGCAGCCGGTGACTTTGTTTCTGTACGTCGCGTATTTATTTTTATCTACCTTGATTCCTGTTGCTCTAGCAATTCTTGTAAGGTTGTCCCTTTTCTTTAACGTGTTACGAATCTTATTTGAGATGAACGGGTATGCTTTCCCTCTTGGCCTAGTGGCAATTTTTATTCCCCGGGCTCCTGATATATTTTTCATAACTATTTAGGATATGCTTAAAGAAGGGGCCGACGACACGAAATAGTTGTATCAGGAATTGATTAATATTATTAAATGTTAGTGAAACATTAACATTATTAGATGTTAATAAAAGATTAATGTTATTAAATATTGATAATAAATTTAAAAACTCGAAAACAAATATCATTTTTAGAAAAAAATATTAATAAATACGTATAATTTAACCGTTCAGTCACCTGACAACTGACCTTCAAAAATAATGCTCCACATTATCAATTAAACAATGATTCAAATTCTAAATTTTTTTCTGCTTCCTAAATATAGTCAAACTCTTACTGGAACAGATATTTTTAAATGATTTTTGGGCGGTTTCATGCACAAATTGCGCGCGAGAACCTGAATGGTGACCTGCCACCGCCTTTGCAACTATTTGGCCTTTTGCTTGAAGAATGGCGTGTGGTACAAAATAAACACCGACCCTTTGTTTGTTTAGTTTCAAGTTACTTGTTTTCCTTCTTCCAATAGTTCAATAAACATGTACCGTTTTATCCTAGTTATTTTTGAAAGATTTATTAGTGTTTTCATTCGCATAGTAAAAACGGAAATATATGTGCGCGTGCGCCTGTTTAAAATTTCGCAACTTAATTGTCTTTAGAAGAAAAAGTAGAGATTGATGAAAATGGAAGAGAATAAGAGATTGATGTTTCTTTTCATGTCTAAAGCGTTTTTTTTTTATGCAATTTTCAACAGAATTAATTTTAAGGTTTTGTTTTGAAAATAAAAGATTTTTTGTTAAGATAGTACATCTTAATAGATTGCTACACACAGTAGCAATCTATCTATTAAGAAAATATGAAATATAAGCAGTGTTTAAGCGGGAATTCAAAAAAAAAAACCCAAAACATTGTCAGAAATTAAAAAGAAAGTTGGACACCTCTCAGGTAACCCGCCACCATTTGTGCTACATTTTGGGCACCACCAACGCAAAGTTCAATTATGCACTTCCATCATAATTATCACCTAATATAATTTGAATATAACAAAGCCACCAGTTTAGCTTTATATTATACAAGCAAGCTGCATATTTTTACTTATGAAAAGTGCCTGTGATGCCCTCTGGTGTAAAACACCTTCGGGCTACAAAACCGAGATCATATCCAAACATCGAAGATTGTCATTACCAAGAAAAGCTATGCTGTAAGATATTAAAGTGAAAAGTTCTTTCAGATCGTTGACCTGCAGTCGACGTTCGATGACATAGTAGCAGTGTCATAAAATAGATTGCTAGATTGCTTCGATAAAATATCTCTGTGGACAGAAGAGCAACAACATTGCTTTTGGTTGCTCACAACGTATTTACTCTCAGGCCATTTACTCTCAGGGTAAGACAAATATTGGGCACTAAATTAAATTAGTAGGAAAGCAACAATCACATCATTTGGAGCTCTTGGGGGGGAGGGGAGAAGTCTGCGAACTGCCTTATATATTAATTAACCAAATGTGTTTTGTTATTGTTATGTTTAATTATGCTAATTAAACAAGAAACTTTTTTAAACTATTTCCATGGAAAATAGCATTCTGAATAGTTAGTTTATTGTTTCACATCCAAAGAACCTAATGCAGCAACTGATGGCGATACATGCACTGTTCGAAGGCATATTCTACGACGACTGGCAATTCATTGAATATTGTAATGAAATATTACGGAAATTTATAATTTTCTCTACCAGGAGATGCTCCCTCTGACTGAGTAACTTAAAAATAGAATTAGAAAACTAGAAATTGGAAAAAAAAATGAAAAGTTTTGAACTTCTTTCGCAATGTACCATTAACAAGGGTTAATGATATATTCCGAATGAGAGAGACTGAAATTATGCTCTAAAAGAAAAGTCGTTTTGAGACAAACACATCTGATGAGCTCGGAAGGCCAAAAAAATCAAAAATATTTAAAATGAGATTATCCATAACATATATTTTTATGAGAAAAATAGCTGTACTGAATTTCTGGCTGGGAAAAGTTAAGATGAAAGTCTTTTGATAAAGTACTTTTTTATTTCATCGTTGAGAAACTCATTTCCTGTTCAGTTTAATAAGTTACGACAATCAGCCGAGGGGCATGTTCGAAGTTGTTTTTATATCAAGGAAATCTGAATGTCTTTCGAAGCCGTTTTCTCTCTCTCTCTCTCTCTCTCTCTCTCTCTCTGAAATCGGAATTTCGTTCGTTTTCAAGTTCACTTATACCCTAAGCACGTGCCCTTAATTAAATCGGAACTGAATTCATTTCGCAACCAATTATGGTTTCAAAAATTACTCCTTTAATTCCGAAATGCTTCTTTTTGCTTTTTATTAAAAATAAAATAAATAAATGTTACGGTTCTCATCGAAAAGTGTGTGCACAAATTACTAAAATAGAGTTAGAATTAGTTGGGATAGCTATTATAGATCCGAAGTGAAAATATCCTTAAAATAATTAGGAGAGGAGAGAAGCAAAGCGATATAGAGTCATTAAAATCTCCTCAAGCATTTTCATCCCGGTGTGAAAGGATAGTGATTATCCACTGTACTATCTACGAGGGCTTCTAATGCAGCACCTAAAATAAATATTGAGTACCTTTAAAGGGTCCAAATACGAGCAACACTCTTAATGAGATCTGTAAAAAGGAACCCAAATGAGGAAAGACTTCGAATATGAGGACTACTGAGTTTGGCAACCAGGCACCATGGAGGGAGACCTGATTGAGATCTATATGGCTCTGACAGGGAATAGAAAATGAAAATAACTAGGAGTCTTTGTATTTTACCAGGGTTCATAGATTCAAATTACAGCAAAGAGATTTAATCTGGATTGTAATAAATATTCTTTTATCCTGCGAGTTGTTGGTTACTGAAAGAAGTTAAAGCCGTGAGTAGTTGAGACTGAGCTTGGATAAATTAGGTCAACTGGATATGAAGGAAACATATAAATGGTGTTTTTATTTATTTTGGTTGGCTCATGGTTGTTTTCCTTGTACCATATAACTAGTACTAGTCCTGGCATGAAATTTTCCATGCAGTGCAAACAAGCAGCTGGGAATGCCTGTACAGAGGAACACGTCCTTGTTCCTCTGTACAAGACTATGGTTAGACAGCATTTGGAATATTGTATTGAGGCCTAGAAAATACACTTAAAAACAGAGAACTTCTATAAAGGTGCAATGAAGAGCAACCAGATTGGTGACGAGGGCGAATCGATATGAAGACTGTTTAGAAGGTGTCGATTGTAAAGTTTGAAAACCAGACATCTAAGGGAAGATCTGGTGAAGGTGAATAAAAAAGGGATAGCATGGGGGTGGGAGGAATGTACCATACCTTGAATTGGGGGTATGGAAGAAAAAGTCTGTTTCTTTGCATTATTTAGTCTCACTAATATTAAAAGGAATTATTTCATAATCAACTTGAACTATTGGCCGGAGAGCGAGAGAGAGAGAATCACATTACAAGTGCCATACCTATTGCAGTGAAATCATAATGATTTACTCTGGAATATTGTTTTCAGGATAACTGAAAGCCTATTGGGACGTGTGTTAAAGCGCTCTGTGAGAGCCGATGTACGCAGACTCAACATTCCAGTGCGATGTATTTTGCTAGTCATTAACCCATAACGTTAATTCCCAAGGGCCCTACAGCCATCGTTCATTCATCTCTAAAATTGTTGCACTCCACCAGATACAAATTCCTCTCATTGGAGGCGAGAGTGGGGGGGGGGCAGTGTAACATAGCATACCGTGAACTGGAGTATGTAGCGCAGTGGCCGCTGTATTATTTGCCCCATTACATAAATCTGAAAGAGTTGAGACCAGTTATGCACATCTTCCCGTAATTGTTAACTTAACTAATGAACTATTTCTCCATCTAGAAAGCAGCTGCGTTCAGCAGATAATGCAAGTAATAACGGGATGCGTACACAAATTTCCTACAGTCGTTTGTAGTTCTGGCCACGCGAATTATAATAATAAGACAGCCTGGCATGAAATATATACTCGTTTAATTGAATTCCTCGTTACTAAGGTATAACCAGGACAATTTAGGAAACACCAGGGAAATTTGTAGAGAGGATCGAACAGGAAAAGAGATGTGAACAAAAACAAAAATCACGAAATATTTTCTTCAGAGTCCACAGATAGGATAACATGCGAACCAGACCACATTCCTGAACACTTATTCTGACAACACTATGTAACAAAAATGCCATGCTTGTATTTAACTGTTTCTTATGTATATTGTTTTTGCAGTAGGGTTTTATAAGCATCTGCCACTAAGGCCATATTGCTCCGTGTACACTGAAAGGACAGAATTTATGGGCAACGCGACCCTGTCATCCCTCTCGCTGGTGGACGAACCCACACACAGCTTGGCAAGTATATAGGTACACTGCATCACTGCATTCACGTAGACGGTAATTCGATGTCAGTATGGATAAACGTTGTGAGTTAACAGACTTTGAAAGAGGGATGATAGTGAGTGCCAGACGCATGGGTGACTTTATCGCGGAGGCGGTACAGAAATTACACTATCCCAGTTCGACAATATCAAGAGTGTATCGGGAATACGCCATTTCCGGAATAACATCTCATCGTGGACAGCGTTGTGTGGGCGGAGAAAGGTGGTGGATGGACATGGCCGTCGACGTTTGTCACCGCCGACTTCAACGAGGGAGATATCAGAAACGTCTGGACCAAGACCATTAGGTGATCATTAGCCTCAATAGGTTATGGCTGCCGACCCACCAGAGTCCCATTACTAACACCACGACACAGGACTGTACGCTTCAAATGGGCGAATGAACATCGGCACTGGACCTTGGATGATTGTAGACTGGTCTCCTGGTCCGATGAGTCCCGTGTCCAGTTATTTCGAGTCGAAGGAAGGATGCGTATCTGGGGCAAACCGCACGAAGCTATGCACCCGTCATGTCAACAAGAAACTGTTCAGGCAGGTGGACGGTCGGTAATGGTCTGGGGCGTGTTCAACTGGCACACGTTGGGCCCTCTGGTAAGACTAGATGCATCTCGGAACGGTCCACGTTACGTGTCCATCCTTGCAGACCATCTGATTTATTTCATGGTCATCGTGCGCCCACAGGGCAATGGATTCTTTCAGCAAGACAATGCGCCTCCCCTCAGAGTCGTGGTGACTAGATCATGGCTTGAAGAGCAATCTGCAGATTTTGCCACCATGGAATGGCCTCTCCGTTCACTAGACAGGAACCCTGTGGAGCATCTTTGGGATGCTGTGGAAAGATCCATTCGAGCTTTGGATCCTCCACCCAGGAATGCGACGGAATTATAGACAGCGGTGCAGCAAGCATGGATGGAAATAGCTGTGGAACGCTTTCGTGAACTAGTGGATACAATGCCTCGCCATGTGACTGCCCTTATCAGGTCACACAGAAAAAATCCAGGTCAAAGTGCCAATAATTATTGGCACTCTGACCTGGATTTTTTCAGATTAAATCTGGAAGATATTATCGAAGAGCACGGACAGAAATTCCACCAGGATATTCACTGGAGAAGACGTATCAAGGTCTGTGCGATAAAGCTATCAACTACATTTGGTTCTTGGATCGGAATGATCACAGAGACTACAAAGAAGTTCGATGATCATTTTTAAGGATATATATACAAAGACAGAGACTGTCTTTGTCTCTGTCTGGAGAATAGGAGGGATGTTGAAGAGTTTCCTAGTGCAGCTTTACAAGCACTGTTCTTCTACATCGACTTCTAATCCTCTCGAGATGAAGAATTTGTATGGACTTTGTCACACCATGGTTGAGTTAGTCGTGCAGGGCGTAAGTTGCATGGTTTTATCTCGCTGAAATTCAATATTTTTTTTCCTTCGGTTAAATATTAACGTTCTTTGTGTTATCTTAAAACCAGCTCACTTTTCAGTTCATGTTTTAGCAAATAGGACATTTTTAGCATTAGCATTAGTAGAGGCATTTGATGCAAGAAAGCAAGCTTATGCAGCATCAGCCAAAAAAAAAACAAATAAATAAATAAATAAATAAATAAAAAATAACCACTTCCACTTCACCCCTCTGTTCGTTCGAAATACCTGTCCAGCTGAGCCTTAAACTTATTTAGGCTATCAACTTCCACGACAAGGGATGGAAGTTTATTCCACCAACCAACCACCCGCTGGCTAAAGGCAAATTTCCTCACGTCTATCCTACATCTGTCTTTCCTCAATTTGAATTTATGCCCTCTCAGGTGATTATTCTGAGCAAGAGGAAGAATCCCATCAGCATTGAGCTTGCTCAAACCATTCAAGGCTTTATACACCTCTATCAGATCACCTCGCTGGTGCCTAGTCCCCAGACACTGTAATTTGCAAAACTTAAGCCTTTCTTCGTAAGAGCAACCCTTTGTTCCATTCACCAATCTTGTTGCCCTTCTCTGTACTCGTTCCAGCATCTCTACATCCTTCTTGAAATGAGGCCTCCAGACCTGTATACAGTACTCTAGGTGTGGCCTAACCATTGCCTTATACAAGGGAATAATCACCTCCTTATCCCTGCTAGAAAAATTCCTATATATCATTGACAATACACCATGAGCTACTTTTGCAGCCCGTCTGCACTGCTCAGAGAACTTCGTATCTGCCTGCACAACCACCCCCAGGTCCCTTTCATTCTCTACCACTGTCAGTGTAGTACCACAGAGTTGATACGTTGCTCTGGGGTTGCTGTTTCCCATGTGTAGTACTTTACATTTGTCAATGTTAAACTTCTTTTGCCACCTCTCAGCCCATCTGCTCAACCTTTCCAGATCCTGTTGCAGCAGCATAGTGTCAGTAGTGTCCTTGACAACCCTGCCAACCTTCGTATCGTCTGCAAACTTGGACATTAAGCCCGATATACCATCATCAATATCATTTATAAATACAGAAAACAATAATGGACCCAACACTGAGCCCTGAGGGACTCCACTAATAACATTAGTCCACGATGAGCAGTGTCCATTGATTACCACTCTCTGTCTTCTCCCCCTCAACCACCCCTTTATCCATAGCAGCAATTTGCCTCCAATGTCACACTGCTCCAATTTGTGTAGCAGTCTTCCATGTGCAACAGTATCAAAAGCCTTTCTAAGATCCAAGTATATAATATCAAAGTTATTCCCTGCATCCAGTTCTTTTGTGACTGCATCATAGTATCCAATCAAATTGGTCAGGCAAGACTTCCCCTTAACAAAATCATGTATTTCTTCTTTTTATTTTCATATTATATATCGATAAGTAATTCTATTATTTCCACACATGGAATACGCATTTTTGATTTATTTTACGCCCATCCATTTCATCCTACGAGATAATTTACTTTAATTAAAATTTTTGACATATGACGAACTTTAACTCAAAATAACTGGGAAATTAGCCTACCACAAAACGCATGTGGTATGGAGTTCCAATTAAAATTATTATAATTACTTACGGTTCTCATCCCTCGCTAAAATTTATGAGTGCATAGTTAACTTTCCAGACACCTGAGTAGAGAGGAGGAATACTGTTTGTTTCTAATTTACAAAGCTGTAAGAATGAAATAATCCTACGAGGATCACGCGATATGTGTGGGATGTGGGTGCCTCATCTCAACCCCTACTTGCGTTTATTCACACTTCGGTGTGTTCTTCGCCATAATAGGCAGTGACACTTTAACGAAATTCGTGTGGATACAGTTAGAATTACAAAACGGCTCACCAGCGTGAAGTGAGTTCAAAAGATCTGGTTCTCATTATCATAAATGCTGGCAGAATTCAGCATATCACATATATGTGTGAGTGCACATTCGGGTACGACGTCAAATGACGTTACATCTGCATACATACGTACGCAGACGAGTTTGTAGGTTAGGTTATTGAGGGTTGTTCAAAAAGCAGTGGCAACCGTCTGGTATACGCGCGTATGATAAAGAATATGGCGTTCGAAAGTATAAAAAGCAGGATCGGCTCTCTTTAACAGATATTAAAATCACATTGGGTGACGCGCTGCGCTTCAGCGTTCGCAAGAAGCATGTGGAGAAGATTCATTCCTGTGAGAACGAAGGAAGCGCCACCGTATTTTGGAGACAGCGCTGACCATGACGAATCAATATATTATTTCTATAATTGCGCTGTTTTCTGTCGTTATGCCTGTTAAACTACGACTGCGTATCCGAGTTGTCAAGCGCGAGGGCACAGTACACATTTCTGAGTAACGGGTTTAAAGCCTACGTGACTACTAAACACGGTGATGTTCTTGTATTGTCTCTGTTAATATCTGGTATAATACTATGATCTTTTTTGGCCCCCCCCTCCGGAGTATAAACAGATAATTTATTATTCATTATCTTTTGCTGGCTATATCGCCAATTGTGGTCTTTCAGCCACATGTATTTATTTACTTATTATTTGTTATTTGTTTTAAAATAAATGACTTCTACCCTATTGATGTCCCGGGCGGACACAAATCGCAACATTGACTGCCATTTTAGAAAATTCAAATTGTAGGGTGTGTAAAGCTGTTAGTTAGCAGAGCATGAAGACGACACAAAATTTACATAAATAACAATTTTTTTTAATGAGCCTTATATAAACAAAATTTACATACACATACAAATTCCTGGTTTAAATTTTCATACATAGGAACTATGAGACAAGACAATTCACCATTCCATACACCTCGTCAACTATTCTCAAATATTTCCATATATACAGGGTTGTTAAAATTAAACTATCCCATGTAGAGGGTTCTGTAGCGAGTTCTAAGGCTCGTACTGAAGAGAAATTTGGACAACAGGTACAATAAAGAATGCGCTCGCCATTTATTTGGAAAAAGGCGCTTCTCCTCCTTTACACATATCACTTTACATCAGCTGTCCCTTACTCATA
This sequence comes from Mastigoproctus giganteus, assembly GCF_048544385.1. NCBI lineage: Eukaryota > Metazoa > Arthropoda > Arachnida > Uropygi > Thelyphonidae > Mastigoproctus > Mastigoproctus giganteus. Next base: position 64,763,683 of record NC_143583.1, on the reverse strand, counting down.
CAAATCACCAATGTCTATCAATTCACCTATCTATCAAATCAATTATTTTAATCACCTTACATCACTAGTACTTAGCACAAATCATTCATTTCTATCTTAGTTACTCCCTTAGTTAGCATCTTAGTTACTCCCCTCGTTCTAATACAGGTTAGGGCTCCTCTTTTCTCCCAAGGTTTCTCAATAAAATAAATGTTTCTTCCCTTTACACATTAACACATTACCTAGAATCTTATCTGTTACATTATCATCTGTTAACACATTGTCTAGAACAATAATATTGATTACCGCATTCTCTTCCCACTAAGCCTATGATTTATTCTATTATTAATTTCCTTATTTTTTTTTCTTTACCCCTTTAGTATCCTTACATTATTTCATGGTCATTAACTTATCTATAATCTAACCCAAATTAATAACTTAATTGTACATTACAAAAAAAAAAAAAAAAAAAGATTTCCTTTTAAAGAAACTATCAAACAATTTCTCAGAGTTTACCTTATGAGTGCATGAGTTCAGAGTTCAATAAAAACTGGAAGGCATGTTCCGAAATCTGTTATTTTCAATTCATCAGCACTCTGTTTTTTTTTTTACTTTCTCCTTGGCAGACAGGCTTCTCATATCCGTTTCGAATCTTTCTGGTGGTCTACCTCTCCTTTCTTGGCTCTTGGACTGGACATCCCTTCTCACGTAGATTTCTCGACTGACATATCTACATACCTGGCTCAATCTCAACGGGACCGGATCTAGACACATCTGTAGATTCCTAACATGAAATTTCTTCAGAAATACAGCATGTGATTACGTTGCTATACACGCGGACCAGCCGACGGACCAGCTCCACCTTCACCTTAAACTTTAAACACACGTTTCCCATTTGTCCTCACTTTCCCCCACCCCAAAAAAAACATCACCTTCTCTTTTTATTCTTCATCTTAGATCTCTTTCCCTTCTCTCTTTCCAAACTCCAACTCGAACTCGAACCCCAACTCACTCTTACTCGAACCTACAACTCTCCATGTCCTCACCTCCTCTCTGTCTAATTAGTTTTTATTTCTTTTTCTTCTTCTTACTTCACGATTTCCCAACTCGAACCTCAACAACTCCAGCTCTCACTCCCACGCCTGTAACAACTCTACTCACGATTCACATGAACTCACAATCCTAACCCTTTTTCTCAGCAATTTGAACTTCCTCCCACAGGACTCTCAACCAATCCCAATATTCTACTGAATTTCTCACTCTTTTCTATTTGTTAAAAAAAAACTTACCACAATTCTCTTTCTCGTGCCACAAACCAACCCTCTCTTATAATTTCTTGTTTTCTTGTTTACTTAGCACTCCCTGCATTACAACTCTTTTATATATGCCGATCGCCTCCAAAAGTAGCTATTTTCGTGTTTACACTTTCCCTGCTAAAGTTTGGCAACTTACCTAAAATTCACAATACCTGCGTGGTCTCTTTCGACGAAAACGCTGGAATGTCCTGTGAACCTCCTGTTTTCGTCAAACTTTAAATTCCCAATTTTTTCTCTGCGCTTCATGAATTTATTTCAGATAAAAAAGTACTTCGATTTTATTTGTAAGAGTGTTGTGAAGGCATTTTGAAATTCATTCCGTTGAGATTTTAAATATATTTTTAAAAAAGAACTATAAATAAGTATAAATTGAGCAAATTCAAGGAGAAATGGACAATACCCAGATCACTTTGTCAATATAAAGATAGCCGTAATTTTGCCAAAAGCTAAATCACAGATTGCTGTGCAACACGAACACTCGCACCACACAGGGAATACGATGAGGAGCGCGAAAAGCAATTTCATCCGATATCTTGGTGTCTCAATCTCCGTGTGTTTAGTTTACCCTACTAACAGCACGAAGATGCGGGTAATCGCACACAAGAGTGTGAGTGGCTCATTACAAAAGCTCATAATGAGCCTCCTTTCTTTGATTTCCACTTCATTTATCCTGTAATGCCTTCCTCAGCGTGCTAATAACGGCAAAGGGAAAGGATAATCAATCTTTTTCGGTGAATTGTGTAAAGCTCCAGATTCTTACAAATTGCTGATTAACAACATCAAGCATTGAGCTTACAGCAGTGAGGTATCCTTCTGAACTTTTGCTTAGAATTAGTTATATTAACCAGTACTATCAAATTGTTGTTTAAATGAAACTGTTGTGTCATTCGAGAAACTAAAAAGACAATGAAAAAAGTCCAGGGTAAGCCCGAACAGAATTAAACAACCCGAGCCTTATAAGGGTATGGCTTTATGTGCCAATAATATACTTTTATTGTCATTTACAAGTTCCTAGGTTCCAGTCTTATCAACCGGAAAGAGCATGGAAATTGTCCATCAAAATATCCACGATTCACTTTCCACTTTCTGTTACTGACCACGAATGAAAATATTAAAGCCATCCATTAATATAATCATGTAAATGTGATATAAAATAGGAACCTTGTCAATTTTCCAAATCTATTAAGATTTGCTCACTCTAGATGCATCCATCCTTTTTCCTTCCCTTGTCTATCCATTGGCATTGAAATTTCTCTACCAGAAGTTTGCATATTTATCCTCAAAAGCGGATAGAAGCCTATCCATGTAGGGAATAAAGGATTATATTTGCAATCAAAATAAATGTGATGGCATCTCCATAACAAGACTCTCGCCACTAAAGCGATGTGGGACTCCTAATGCAACATTATTGTCACTGAAGAGCCATGGATCTTGAATGCCTGTCAGATTTCTGTACCCTGCAGATGTTCGCGCGTGTAGCACTGTGGTTATAATCACCATCCTCTTCCCCCACAATGTGGAAGAGGCTTGGGTTAAAATCCTGTCAGTGGCACGAGGAACTTTTATGGCTTCTTTTCCACTCCGTGGCTGAGTAAAAAATGGCCATAAAAACCCGAGTTTTGTCGATGTGGTCCATATGAGCAACGATTTCCCATGACAGCCAAATAACATCTTTCTATTTAAATACCCTCTGGTAGGCGTAATCTTAATGCTGCACAACGTACAGCGAACTAGCAGTCTTTGGAAATTTACCGAAAACAATTTGAAGTTCATTTAACATTCATATAATTTATAAAATTATATGAAGCCATAAAATAGAGTCATATAAATATAATATTAATATTAATAAAGTAATATGGGGATTAAACTGACTTCAAAATTTAAATTGTACACATTATTTCTGGATAAACGGACATAAAGCCCACCCTGCATCGATCGAACTTGCAAAGACAAATTGAAATACAAATACTTCTGAACTTATTCCAGATGTGTGATATGCATAACTGAAATCTCTCGTGGACAAGGAATGGTCGATTTTTCTTACTGGGAGTAAAAAAAGAGGAAAAATTCCGAAAGAAAAATCTTACTACTTTTTCTTTTCATGTTGATAACGGCACTGAAGATTTAAATAAGTATTTTATATAACTTTTTGGGTTTATATCACTTTATACATTAAAGATAAAGATAAAAAGTTTCATTAATAATATTACAATCTCTTTGTAATTGTAATTAGATGTTTTGTACAAAGAACAGCTTTGCAACTCATTAAATCTCTTTTATTCGATTTCTTCCTTTCGACTCTGCTGTATATGTGTTCTGGAACTTCTATTTCTCCTCAACTCCATTTGAAACTCATCATTTCAGTGTTATTTTGATAAGTGATGTACATTATTATTCAACCACATCACCACAAAGGTTAAAAGACGCCTCATAAACAGCAAATATCGCTCGTAATTTCAGGTGCAGCGAGGAGAATTGCACTAAACAATCCACAACAGAATAGCGTGCATATTTTTGGCAATTATGCCCATTACAACTTCCTGTAAACACACTAAACCATGTCAAGTGTACAATTGTAGACATTTCCAAAATTACTGCGTTTATATGCTTTGGTAGACCACGTTGCATTGCGAATCATTATGAAACTGTCATATGCTATCTATATTAGATAAAAAGCGCAGATAAAATATATAATATATAAAATAATACTTTTTTTTTTCTGGGGCCCTTCCTGGAAAGCTGTTTTCGTCTAGGGTTCTCCCCATTAGACACCTTTTTATTCCCTTACTTTTTAGAACTTTACGCATAATGATTTCATGTGTATATTTTCATAAGTATATGTTTCCATAATTTAAGGTTTTATAGTGCTAAGTTTAAGTGCTATTAGTGTGCTTCTTTTTGAGAATTTGATTGTATGTATTTTTCTTGATTGGGGCTCCCTGTCGCGACCGCGTTGCCGGACGTGACTGAGAGCTCTAATCTGTGTTTCTGTGTCTCGAGTATATTTGAATAGTGGGTGAATATGCGTATGGTAGTGTGTGCATACAAACGGAGGATCACGTTATATTAGTTAAGCCTACCGAAGGCGCAAGACTGGGAACGAGTGAGGAGGTCAAAGAGGCACTCACAAAAAACATGAAAGAACAAATGAAGAACATTGAAGAACAAATCGTCTCATTGTAATTACTTCTACTCTTTCTAAAGTAATGGAGAAATCAATTAACCCCCAACTCTTAAACCACCTAGAAACCTTCCGTCTGATCAACGATCGCCAGTATGGATTCCGTCAGTGTCGATCCACTGGTGATATTCTGGCTTATGTTACCCATTTATGGACTAATTCAATGGAAAAGTTTGGTGAAACACGTGCAGTTGCTTTTGACAACATCTCAAAGGCTTTTGATCGTGTTTGGCATAAAGGTCTTCTAAACAATTTTCCATCTTATGGTTTGCCAACTGTTTTTAGTAATTAGTTATCCAGTTTTCTCTCTGATTGTTCGCTGAGGGTGATGGTAAATGGCTCTCTGTCTTCTAACTTCTCCACTAATGCCGGTGTCCCCCAAGGTTCAGTTCTTTCCCCCACTCTTTTACTCTCGTATATTAATGACCTTCTTTCATTGACTGTAAATCCTATCCATAGTTTTGCCGATGATAGCACATTGCATTCCACTTTCCATTTTGAGAAACCTTGTCCTGCTCAATCAGTTTCAACTTTTCGAAAATCTGCTACCAATTCCTTAAATGCTGATCTTCAGGTAATTCTCCAGTGGGGCAAAGACAACTTAGTTGATTTCAACCCTTCTAAAACTCAGTCTTGTCTTATATCTCGCAAAAAGGATTCTTCTGCTCCTATGCTTATCTTTAGTGACACTCGGATTTCTAGGCAAAATGATATATCTCTTTTGGGGATTACCCTGACTTCTAATCTCTCTTTGCACAAGCACATTACAAATATTGCTTCCTCTGCATCTAAAAAGCTTTTTTTTTCTCTTTCGCTCTCGGCGTTACTTTTCTTCCAAACAGCTGCTCACTCTGTATAAATCGCAAATCCGCCCTGACATGGAATATTGTTCCCACATCTGGGGTGGTGCCCCCAAAACCTCTCTCAAGCTTCTTAATTCCATTCAGAAGAGAGCAGTTAGGTTAATTAATGATTCACATCTAACAGAGTCTCTCCACTCGCTTTCTCATAGACGTACTGTTTCTGCTGCATGCCTCTTCTACAGATACTTCAATGGGCACTGTTCTTCTGAATTGGCTTCTATAATTCCCGCTCTCTCTTTCAAAACAGTCCGAACCCGTGTCGCGACCAGCCAACATCCATTTACTGTCCAACTTCAAACCCACAGAACCAACGTTTCATCTTCCTCGTTTATTCATTCAACTGCCATTTTCTAGAACAACCTTCCTTCATACGTATTTCCAGAAAATTACAGTCTACAGAAGTTCAAGTCCAATGTCAACAAATATCTTCTTTCGTCTTCTCAACCTCCAACCCAAGCACGGTACTAAGTACTATAGGTTCTAATACCTCTCCTGATTGGGATTCACATAAAAAAAAAAATACACTGCATAGATGACCAGCCATGGGCCGCAGTAGTTATCAGGAATACAGAGATTACAGCAGTCCGTATCGCACCACTACATACTTCTATCAGCGCTTGTGCCCAGATCCTGACACCCCTTGGCTCCATCTACCTGCTCTCAACAGTGATGCCTTCACCCCGGTGAGGGCATCACTGTTGCAACATCACTCATCCAGATGGCTCTCCACCTTCTTCCGGGAGGGAGGCTGCTGGTTGGAATGGATGGCAACTGTCGCTCTGCCCTGTGGCACAACCAAACACCCGACAGAACTGGGTCCAGAAATGGTGAACGACTTGAGGACTTCATTTTAACTATTGGCCTTCGGGTTCTTAATAGACAGGGTCACCTGCCCACCTTCAGCAGCTCCCTCTGGGAGAGTACAATAGACATAACCATGGCCACGCCAGACATAGCCCAAAAGCTGATTGGCTGGACAGTGCAAGAATCCTGGACTACTTCCGACCACAGAGAGAGCACAGTCTCTCTTGCTCGCTCTGTGGAACGTTCCCCACCAATCCCCAGAGACATAGTACGCTACTGTACTAAAAAAGCAGATTGGCGTCGATTTCAAGTGGAACTCGCAAGAAGCCTCCCCGAGGATGACCCTTTAGCAGACACCAGCTCACCAGAGGATTGTGTGTACAAAATAACCAAGACAATCAGAAATGCCTGCGACTTAGCCATCCCACGAAGAAAACCTTACAGATACGCCCTTCCGTGGTGGAACGCCAACCTTCGAGATCTAAGAAAATGGGTCAACCTCGCTCGGAAAGCAGTCCAAAGGGCTCGTGCCCATTCCCATCCCCCAGGAAGTGGACGCTGCGCGGGAAGTTTATCGACTGTTGAAAAACCGTTACACACTTGAAATTCGCAGAAGCAAGAGAGAATCATGGAGGACCTTGGTAGCCTCCACTGGAAACAGCAACCAATGGGGAACAGTCTTCCACATTGTAATCAATAAGCTGCCCAGGGGAGAAGTCTTGGACTCCTCGCAGAAACCCGATGGAACCTTCATCACCTCTTGGACTGACTCTCTAAATAATATTCTTGATGCCCTCTTCCCGCTGGAAAACAGGCAATTAAGCCCAGAGTAAACTCAAATAGTAGCCAGAAATGAAGCCTATGCACCAGACAACACAGAAGAACCATTTACCTTTGCAGAGATTAAACTAGCCCTAGTAAAGACAAAAGAAGGGAAGACCCCTGGCTCTGACCTCCTTGAAGTTGATGTTATTAAGAAATTCGCAGAACTTTATTCTACCACCCTACTCAGTCTCTTCAATAGATGCTTGACTGCCGGCTCCTTCCCTGCTACCTGGAGAGAAGCTACGATCAGATTAATACTTAAAAACCCTGAAAAGCCGACTCACTTTCCTACCTCCTACAGGCCAATAGCACTGCTCTCTGTTCTCGCTAAACTTCAAGGATGACTCCTCCTCTTCCGCCTTACTGACTATTACAATGGAAAATAACTTGCCTGAGCACTGCAGTTTGGCTTTAAGACGGGTCTCAGCTCTGAGGACGCCGTCCATAAGCTCATCTTCCAAGCCAGCGAAACGCAGCACAAGTATACCCTCGCCATTATGGTGGATTTCGCTGGCGCCTTAAACCAGCTGTGATGGCCCAGCATTATTAGGAGGCTGCGGCTGGAGTTTCCTACAATCTCTATGAGAGTATAAAATCCTACCTCCAAATTTTAACAAAATATCAAAGAGTCTCCAGATGTGTTACCCGGGGTTGCGCCCTGGGCTCTGTTCTGGGACCATTCCTGTGGTCAATTGTCCTGGACGAGTTCCTGGGGATGGATCTCGGCGGGGTCTCACCCCTGTCCTTCGCTGATGACCTTGCTCTTGTAATACACTCTGACACAAGAGATGGACTGGAATTGAAAGCAAATCGAACTCTCGGACGGCTACAGAATTGGGCCTCACTGCACCAACTGTCTATCTCGGGTGAAAAAACGAAGTCCATCCTGTTGAAAGGGAAACTTCAAATCCGCAGACCCCCAGTCATGAAGATAAACAACCTACCAGTCATTTATATATACTGATCTGATGAAGGAATGCAGAACTGGAATTTGAGGAGTACAATGTGTACAGAAGGGATAGACAGGATAGAAAGGGAGGTGGTGTTATGCTGTTAATTAAGTAAAACATAAAATCAAAAGAAGTGCATCCAGTTGATATAGATGAACAGTGCTCTGTTGAGTCAGTTTGGTGTGACATAAGCACTGCAAAAGCAAAAATAAGAGTAGGAGTGTGTTTTAGGTCTAATGACTCGAATGAGTACAATGAACAATTGTACAGAGAAATAGAGTGGGCCAGTAAATCGGAATGTCTTATAATGGGAGATTTTAACTTCCCAGATATTGACTGGAACTTGTGGGTTGGTCACTCGCACATTAGTAAGACTTTTGTGGATTTATTGGATGATTGTTTTCAGCAGCAGCATGTTCGAAAGGCAACCAGAGAGAGTAATACTCTTGATCTGATTATCAGCAGTGATCATTCATGTATTAGGAATTAGCAGATAAAAGAACCACTAGGTGGCAGTGATCACAGTGTACTGACGTGGGATTTACTTAAAGATTTAATTACCATCAGGGGTAAAGAAAAGGGTTTTTGCTTCCGTAAAGGTGAGTACAGTGGTCTCCGACAGTTTTTAATTTCTGTACAGTGGGATCAACTGACGATGTTACCAACAGTAAATTCTAAGTGGGAAGCATTCAAGGAATTAATCGTGGAAACTACTAAAAGTTTCATACCTATTAAGAAATATTGTTCAAGATTTAGGCATAAATGGTTATCAAATGAACTAACTAATGAGACTCGTGACAGAGAAGAAAAATGCATGGGATGCATATAAATTATCAAGCGACTCAGAAGCCTATGGCAGATATAAGCTAGTCTGTAATCAGGTCACAAAGGAGGTTAGGCAGGCGAAGGCAGATTACGAGAAATCCTTGACAAAAGATGCTAAGAAAAACATCAAGGATTTCTTTACTTATATAAACTCTAAAAGGAAGGGGATGAATCTGATTGGTCCACTTGACATCGATGGTTCGACTGTTGATGATCCTGTTCAGATAGCAAACAAACTGAATGAGTATTTTGCATCTACATTCACACATGAGGAGTTATTAAGGTTTGTAAATGGCAGAAGGTTATCAAATTGTAGCAGGATACTTAATGATTTTGGAATAACTGAAAGCAAAGTGGAGGAGAAATTGTTGAAGTTCAACATAAGAAAAGCACCTGGGGTGGATGGGATCTATCCAGTTATATTAAAGGAGGCGGCAAAGCAACTAAGCAAACCTTAGCCATAATTAGGAGAGCATCCTTGGACTCAGGGGAAGACCCAACGGACTGGAGATGTGAAAATATATCCCCAATTCACAAAGGGGGATCGAAGGGTGACACGAGTAATTACAGACCAGTTAGTTTAACTTCTGTTCCGGGTAAAATAATGGAGTCACTGGTTAAAGATGCATTGCAGGATCATCTAGACAAGACTGCAGCAATAATTCAGACACAGCATGGGTTTGTTAAAGGGAGGTCTTGTCTGACAAATTTGATAGGATATTATGATGTGGTTACAAAGGAACTGGATGCAAAATATAATTTTGATATCATATACAGTATTTGGATTTCAGGAAAGCTTTTGACACTGTTGCGCATGGAAGACTACTGTACAAATTGGAGCAGAATGGTAGTAAGGGTAAGTTGCTGCAATGGATAAAAGGTTGGTTAAGTGGGAGAAGACAGAGGGTGGTAATCAATGTGTGCTGCTTTTCGTGGACTAATGTTATTAGTGGCGTCCCACAGGGTTCGGTGTTGGGTCCACTCTTGTTTTGTATATTTACCAATGATATTGATGAAGGTATATCAGGCTTAATGTCCAAGTTTGCAGATGATACAAAGGTTGGCAGGGTTGTTAATGACAGCAATGGCAGTGTGCTACTGGAACAGGATCTAGATAATTTGGGCAGATGGGCTAAGAAGTGGCAACTGAAGTTTAACCTTGACAAATGCAAAATACTGCATATGGGTAGAAGTAACCCCAGAGAAACGTACCAACTGTGTGGTACTACACTTATGGTGGTAGAAAATGAAAAAGACCTGGGAGTAATTGTGCAGGCAGATATGAAGTTTTCTGAGCAATGCAGACAGGCTGCCAGGGCAGGTCATGGGGTTTTGTCAATGATATATAGATTTTGTTTTCAGGGAAAAGGAGGTGATTGTCCCCTCTGTATAAGGCAATGGTCACGCCACGCCTTGAGTACTGCGTAAAGGTCTGGAGGCCTCATTTTAGGAAGGATGTAGATTTGCTTGAGCGTGTACAGGGAAGGGAAACAAGATTGGTGAGGGGAATGAAGGGATCCTCTTACCAAGAGAGGCTTAAGTTCTGCAAATTGCAGTGGCTGGAGATTAGGCACCTGCGCGGTGATCTGATTCAGGTGTATAAATCCTTGAATGGGTTGAGCACGCTGAATTCTGATGGGATCCTTCCACTTGTTCAGCTTACGAACCTAAGGGGGCAGGGGGCATAAATTCAAATTAAGAAAGGACAGATGTAGAGTAGATGTGCTGAAATTTGCCTTTAGCCAGCGGGTGGTTAATTGCTGGAACAAACTTCCATCTGTTGTTGTGGAAGTTGATAGGGTGAATAAATTTAAGGAGGATCTGGACAGGCATTTGGAGGGAATGGTGTGATTTTTTTTTTTTTTTGGCTGATGCTGCATAAGCTCATACACTTTCTTTCTTGCATCACATGCTACTACCACTACTACTACTACTACTACTACCTTGGCCTCTACATAGATGCAACCCTCACCTTTCATCCTCACCTGAAGTACCTTCCCATTAAAATAAGAAAATATGCAGCCATGATCAGAAGAATAAGCCGGGCTGACCGGGGTCTGAAGCACAAGGCCCTCTCTCTAATCTACATAGCGGTATTTGTACCGATTGTCTATTATGGGGCTTCCATATAGTGCACTAGAGCAACACTTGAGCGGAACAGGTGTAAACTCGATTCAATTCAGTGATTTATGCTTCTGTCTGTTACCAGGGCGTGCCGCACAGTCAGCACCCCTGCGCTCCAAGTCATTGCAGGATTCATGCCCCTCTACCTGAAAGTACTGAAAAGAGGCCTCTACCAGCGCCACCAGAAAGATATTCCCACCCAACTACTGGATCTGCATCTGAACCTCACAAATTACCATAAGCAAGAAAAAAGGCGTGTCGCCAGCCACCTGCAGCGTGTATGGCAGGAGTCCTGGAATGCAACAAATAAAGGAGAAGTAACTAAGAAGTTCTTCTCCACAATCGCCCTTACCTATCCCAAGCCTCCTCCCTGATATTCACCTGGACTGCAGGCAACCTTTCTGCTTACTGGGCACGACCCATTCCAGCAAAAGTTAAAAGCGCTCGGTATCGAAAACAATCCTTACTGCCACTGTAGAGATGAGGATTCCTGGGTCCACGTCATGTACGAGTGCCCCTCATATGATGATTACCGCCTACGACTCTTCACCGAGATACAATCCAACCCCTGCCAACAAGGCCACATCCTCATAAATGATGAAACATCTTATGCAGCCTTCACACGATTTGCACAGGCAGTGGAAATCGTCTGAATAAACACCAGACGGGTTTATCACACCGACGACAGGCTCGACTGGAACATTCCACCACCATTGCAAACCTCAACATGGGTATAATAAATTCATTACCCACATCTTACTCTAATTCCTCGTGTGCAGGAAATTATAGCAGCCAAACTATCATGCAAACTCCACTCTGGGGTAGGATTATGCTGGTTCCCTGTTGTGGGTGCGGGATCTATGCTGCTGGCACTCTGCTGAGTGCGGGATATCCCTTCAGAGCGCAAGGCCAATCGCGCTCATACGACGGCACCTGCCCCTATGACTTTAATTCCCTATACCCTTTCCCCCCACTTCGCCTTAAATCACCGGGTGGGCCCTTCACCTTGGTCCATCTCTGTTCCTTACCCTACATTCTGATCCACTCTACTCTTACTCTAATTCCCAGTGTGCTCTCTTCAACAAAAAGTTTCTTTTTTTTGGTCTCTGTGAGGAAGCTCAGGCGACCCTGGCAGAGACCAGCCAGACTATAACGGGCAGTCCGGCTCACCTCCCAGTGGTGGTGGCGGGCAACGTAGGATCCCACTTGGGGCCCTGTGGCCAAATAGACAGACAGAGACACAACAACAGAACAAAACACAGTACTTCATAAACCAGACATTACACTTTTTTCTGCCCTTTGCAGTTGTTCTGCATTTCATCACAGAGTACATACGCGCAGATGTGGGAAACCACCGGTGGCGCCTGACCCAAAATACTATGCCACTATGTGCGTATACGTGTGTGAGTCAGTAAGTAATTATAAATAGTATTATTAATTATTTCATACGCGTGTCTGTATTCAAGTGCTGGGTGAGAAATGTGTCTTTCTTAACCTGCAAAAAAAAAAGTATATGTGTAATCCTATTCCGGGTACTCTAGTGAGTGGGATAAGTGCGCGAAAAAGGATTGTTCAATGAGAATATCCTCTACATATATATATAGATTGTTGTGCCCTGAATATGTACATAAAAAGTTATACTTGTAGATTAAATGTATATCAGTGTTTTTGAACTCGTTCCTTTTCGACACGAGAGGCGTTTTGGGTGCCTTTTAAGTTTTTATAATATTAATACCCGCTGCTTACTCTACCGAATCAAAGTTAGTGACTGAGTTAGCATCGTTAGCGCCATTTAGAAAGAAAGGGAGTTATTTGCGTCATTTAGGAAGTGACATCATTTGCGTCATTTAAAATCTAACAGCCACTTAATAGGATATGAAGTCAATTGCGTCATTTCCGTAAAATTTCCTTAACAATCAATTGCGTCATTTTCTTAAGAAAATTTCGTTACCAATCAGTTTTACTCCCGTGCCGAATATAAGTACAGTGTGTGTGTGCGTGTGTCTAACGCCCCCAAATTAGGCTGCAGTGGGACAACCTATTAGGAACTCTGATCCCATGCCAACGTCATGTCTCTTACCTCCTTGAGGCATGGAGTGGTGGGAACTGCTAACACTGGATCCAGCTGGTCTGGCCGGTGTCATATAGAGAGCATATGTCATATAGCACAGGTGTCATATAGCATCTCATACAGAGAGCCACTGTGCATCTACAGTGCGATCCTCCCATACACATATAGGGCGCCCTGGTCCTATGATTTTACCCTAATCAATCCCATAGCCCTTCTCCTCACCTAAATATTTCACCTGATGGAATCTCCCACCACAAAACTTTTTCGTTTTTTGACAATTCCTCCCTTTGTGTTGAGGATCGGCTCCTTCCACAGGGGCGCAACTCTATCCCCTCTAACTGCCTATTTCCAAGTGGACAGTCCATCCTCTCATCCACCTTCTTTATCTCTTCCCTTATACCTTCACTGTCTTCCCTGCTCTCTTTTCACCTTCCAGAGTCCATCCCCCCCCCGTTCTAGGGCCCTTCTTGGCAAACTCAGGCTGTGACCAGAACCCTCCCGCGCCAGAGACTATATCTATCTCCTTACTATATTCGGCTGCTTCCTTGAGGCGGTTGACACATTTGGTTTAGTTTTGGTTTTTATGGTGCATGGGCGACCAAGGCCATGATGCTCCAAGTCCATCTGTAGACAGGCAACGTAGGGTCTCACTAGGAGGGACCGCGGCTAAATGCCGGAGGAACAACAGATCAACACAATTACAATACTACACTATGCAAACCAACACCAAACCTTACAACTATCTCTGGTGTTTTACAGAGTTTGTACTGCTACACGAAGTCCACTACGCGGTTTTAGGGAAGACCACCGGTGTCACTGACCAATAAACACTATACGTCGTCCCTACACTGGATTTAAATAACAGAGTTCTAATCCCGTCAATGACGCGAGGAATTTTTGTGGGCCTGTTTTTGTGAGCCTCTTAGGCGAGGGTAGCATGGTTTTTTTCTGCCAAAATCTCGGGTTTTTCGTCCAGCAAACAGCAAATCGACCAGAGAACACCACAATTTACAGACATATTACATACGGCGCAAAAAGTTGCTGAAGCTCCTAAAACGACAACCGACCAAAGACATATTTTGTTCTGGATTATTAGATATCACATTTAAGAATAAAGTTGAGTTTCATTTTTTTTTTCTTATCGATTTCCTAACCCTGAACAGCTAAGCCGAACCACAGCCTTTTTACTTTATAGAAACACAACCTTTTATGCATTAAAGAACCACAGCCCTTCTATAAGCAATGTCTTCCCAAGAGATACGCCAAGCATCCACAGACTACTTTTTCACATATTCCGAAAGTGCCTTGTCTCATCATAAGTTATTAAAACAAGTTGAACAACATTATAAAATACATTCAATCTGTTTAACTCTTGTTTGAGTAAATTACCCGCACCGAATACGTCTATTTACTCTTTTCCCCCTCGCAGTTCCAATTACAGTAGGTGTGAAGCTCCCACGTGTTAATGTGAACCACTAATTAACCGAGGCATTTATTAAGCTACTAATGACGTAATTAGTAATTTGGTGCCTAAGTAAACGTAGCTCTACACAATAGTACGATACTCCAAGAGCACAGATTTACGTTCATGGTTGTGGCATTACACAGTTTACGGCCTTAAGTAGGTCAGGTATATGTTACGCACCAAGGCAACCAAGGCTATGAGGGAGTCGGTGTATTTGTATCTCTAACTTCATCCTTCGGTTCGCGTCTTCGTGGATAGTATAGTGGTTTTAACCACCATCCTCCCCGCACCTGGTAGAAAAGACCTGAATTCGAATCCGAAACTTGACTCAATGACTCGAGGAATTTTTATGGGCTTTTTCATGATTTGGGTGAGTTAGTCAGTCTTAGGCGAGAGCACCATAGCTTTTTCCTCCAGGAAACTCGGATTTTTCATTCAGACGCACGCAATTATCAAAGATTATATATACGGCGCAACATGGCGCAAAGTTGCTGATGCACCTAAAACTCTACAACAGCAACCCCATACCGGTTGGCCAAGGCCTACATTCGAATCCTATAAATGAACGAAGAATTTTTGTTTTTTTTCTTTCACTCCGTGCCTGAGTTAGTCAGTCCGAGACAAGTAGAGCAAAACAGGCAAACTGACCAGAGAAAACATGCGATAAATAGGTATAATACACACAGGTAGATGAAGGAACTCTCGGGTGACCCTAGTATGGAATTTTTTTTTCTTTTACGTCGGGTTTGCTGAACAATAAACCCCAAGTTTCAGAATTTAAAACCATGGAACCGTCCTCTAAGTCACAAGCAGTTTGATCATGGCTATACAGCATGAAATGCGTGATTGCGTTGCATTCCAGGATTGGCATATAACAGAATTTTACTGGTTTACATACATTAACTCTTTTATCTGTTCCTCGAATTGTATGTTTTTAATCTACGTATTTTCTTTCTATTCTCCGCTTAGTAATCTAACATACGCATACGTAATGTGGTAAATAAGAAATATTTCTCGAATAAGGCTATTTCATTGTACTTCCACCGATCTTTAAACATCTCGTTGAAGAGAGAAATACAATTTTTCCGTTCATATATAAACAGAGAACTGTCGTGTTCCATTTCTATCCTGTCAAGAAACGGTTTCCGGAAGTAGATTGAAAGCTGGAACTTGGGATGTTACTGCATTACACAGACATAAGACCTACAGTTCAGAAACTAATTTTAAGCCAATGCAGCGGAAGGTTTGTCTCGCGATAGGGATCATATTTTGTTCCTACAAGATAATTCGGAATAAAATATGTTTCCACAAGATGCTGTTTTTTCTGGAAGAAAACATTCAAATGTGCATTATGCAACTATTCGATAGGGAGGTTCAAGATCATTTTCAAAACAGAACTAGAGACATTATCCAGACACAGTTTTTCAATTATACTGGTTCGTTGCATAGTTTACGATAAACCAACTCGAAATAAGAAAGTTATAAAAATAAAATCACATAAACTTAATACCTTTGCAGCATTTAGAAGAGAGGACTTTTCTAAAAAAACCTTTGGGATAAAAAAAGAATAATGAACATAAGTGGATAGAGAAAACACTAAAAATGTAAAAACAACATACGATGGTCTAGATAATAGAAGCGAAGCCAGACCAGATAGACAGAACTGTACAAAAATAATAGGAAAACAAATCCAGAGGGGATTTTCTTGTAGACAACAGAGACAAAATCCCATAAGTTCACTAAGACATGCTTATTTTTTTTTGGTCTAAATTCTCATAAAAATAATAACAAATCCCCAAACAACAACCCAGATTTAAGATGACTGTATACATAGGCAAGCGGTCGTCTACGTCTTAAGTATTAGACTCAATGCAATTAAATAAAAACAAAGAAACCGTGATGGAATAGAAATAGAGGGGGCTCTACCCGCTGAAGTTCGTTAGGAGAAAGAGTATCTGTGAGGATGACGTGTGACACAGCAGCCAAAAGAAGACAGATATAGTGTGGAAGTGAGGGACAGTTCAAGCGAAAAATACGTGTGTCCAGGTATCTTTTGGAAGGTAGTGTATAAACAGTTTGTTTATACAAATTTGTATAAATGTGTACATCAATTACAAGCGGTACATCAATGTACAAATTGTACATTAATTTGTATAAACAAAAATGCTAATATACGAGCAATATGCATTTAATTTCCAATACACGAGTCCTTAATTTGGTGGCCATTTTATTTCTTTATTCTTGACAATTTTTTACTGATTCAATAACAAAATAATTACATCTATCATTAATTAGAGGACTCAGACGCTTAGGATTATTCATAAGAAGGGCCATTCAAATACAAGAAAAGTCCCTCGATCCGAAGAAGCATTAGTTATCCTGAGAGATATAAAGCGCAAGAAAACAAGTAACACGACATTTATCAGTGTCAGCCTGCAGTGAACAAGTACAGATTAAGAATCTCTAATACTCTTTTGTATTCCTCAACTCCCCAAAGAAACAATCCGGATTTTTTTAAACGGCCGAAAAATAAGTGCATCACCCTTTTAAGAGAAAAGAGCTTTAGCTTGTAAAGTGTTACAGAAAATTGCTTACAAGCTATTTCTGTCTTTACCACACTTGCTCTCTTTCAGAATCTGGTTTTCCTTTGGCTGCCGATATGCGCTGAATTCTTTAAATAAATCAATGGTTTGCTAGAGGTTCAGTGTGCAGGAAAAGTTTTTGTTCATTCAAGATAAAACGTTGAAATATATCGTTAAACAAAAACCTACAAAGGGTTTTAATGTGTGGGGTGAAACTCCAGAAACAGAGGGGAACTGTGGATTAATATCGCTGATACTAACACTAAAATAACACCATCGATAATTTCTTTAGAATGATTGTTACGATTCAGTAAAGAACAAATCGTAGGATATACATAAGAAATGAATAAAAGCAGAGAAGAAAGAGAGAGAGAGACTACTGTCCAAAAGGAAGGCGCCATTCGTTGGCAATGAATGGTTAGGAAAACTAATTATTCTTTTAACCATCAGACAGTGGTGTGGACGGCGAAGATTATAGTTAAGAAGCAGCAAAATAAGATTGCAAAGATTTAAGATTATCAAAAAATGAAAGACCAGAGAAGTGAAATAATAATACAGCAGTTGGGAATATTGTGTGTGTGATTTAAAAAGCTAGGAAAATCAATTTTCCCATCTTTTTAAATCCCACACAAAATCAATTTTTAAATCGCTTATTCATTCTTAATCTTAGACTTATCTCGAGAAGAAAAGTGAATGATTCGATCAGGGAAGCTATGAAAATTAAAGTAATGGAGAAAGAGATAATTATCAGGTTTAAAATTCTGGCCCTTGTCCTTTTGGGACTATTAACAATAGTCCCGAAACGATAGAATAAATCATGGACTTGCGCAAAAAAAAGTAACCAAAGGGTAGTGAGGTCAAACCATTGTGGTAGCCATCGTACATTGCTGTGCCAACTAATACGCTGGTTACTGTACTCCATATTCAAAAATTCAGAAGCATCACAGGGGAAAGTAAGCTGGTATACCGTCCTGCATAAACAACTCTGCCGATTTTTGGTATGTCTTCCAATTGTTCCCATAAACTATTTAGTAGAAAAGGTATATATATCATTCCTGAAAGCCTTGCTGGTTAAAAAAAATAGACCAAAAAGATTGTCGCCGACAACACCACACCAAACATTAAAGAAAAAGATATGTTGTTAATGAATACTGACAATAGCATGCGTGTTTTCTTCGGCCTATATGTGAATGTTTTGGGAATCGAGAATTCCATTCTTCTAAAACATGGTTATTTTGCAACAGGACATGGCTGATAAACTGAGAATCATGTCCATTTACAAAATGATCCAGTGACAAAGGTTTTTCATATTTTTATAATATGTATTTGAGAATAAAAATGTTTTGCTGTTTTACACAATTTTGAAAATTATAATTATCATGTATTCAGTTTTAACTCCTGTACAGCGTTTGCACTAGGCTCTTGAAAGGCTCTGAATTTACAGGAACTATTTCTTATTTTTAGCTATACAATACACTCCTACATTTGTTCCGCTCATTTTTATGCATAAATGGCAACGAGTTTGCTCAAAAGTCCATACGAGCCTCTTGTACCCAAATCTCTCCATCCAACCCTTCCCTTACTTTCTTATACAAATAATTGAAAAGCTAAATCTTGTAAAAGTATTTTATACTTACATAACTGAATTAAACTATTTAAATAATGAGGCGGAATTCATTCATGAATCCAGGGTGTTGAGTCAGCTGCCATCGAGTGATAAAACAGGTCCTCTCGTTATTTCGAAAGACCCTATCTTGTGGAGGATGTTATCTGAATATTCTTGCAGTCCGTGAAATTATTATTAGTAATGGCCGATGGTGCAAGAGAGCCTATGGCTTATGCTGCCAGCCAAAAAAAGAAAAAAAAAAACGAATAAAACAATGATAATAAAAATAACTGATAATTAATAAAAGAAAAGGAAATTAAACCTATCATCCTAAGCGTTTCCCTCACCCGAAGATACTATCCAGATGACCCTTGAACTTCCCCAAACTGCCAGCCTCCACCACCCAGGCAGGCAACTTATTCCAGTAATTTTTAACTCGCTGGCTAAAATAAAACTTCCTGCAGTCCAATCTCAACATTTCCCCCCGTAACTTGAATTTATGTCCCCTAGTTCTAGCATCATTTATAATCTTGAAAATTTCGTCCTCATTCATTTTACTGATGCCTCTCAGAGCCTTAAACACCTCAATCAAATTTCCTCTAAGGGAGGAGATTTGATTGAGGGTTGCAGTGGTTAATTATATATAAGAGGAAAAAATAATGAATTATATATAAGGGGAAAAGAATCTTTCCCTTATATATAAAAAGTATAAAATTATACATTTTATAACAGTTGATTTAAATATTATAATATTTATACACTACCCTACCAAAGTATTAGAGAACATCATTATTAGGTTAGAAGTGGGTTGCAGAGTTTGGAAACTCTGCAACCCACATATCCGAACTCACCAGGCGAGATACCTGTCTTTGCACCCTTTCAAGAAGTTCGATGTCTTTCTTTAGGTGCGATCTCCATACCTGAACACAAGTATTCCAAGTGTGGTCTAACAAAAGCCTTATATAATGGGATTATCACGTCCCTATCTCTACTTGCAAAAGTTCCTGCAGTAAAACACAATATACTGACGCCTTATAACCTTTGGCGGTTATCACACACCTAACCTAATAATGATGTTCTCTAATATTTTGGTAGGGTAGTGTATTTATAATATTTAAATCAACTGTTATAAAATGTATAATTTTATACTTTTTATATATAAGGGAAAGATTCTTTTCCCCTTATATATAATTCATTATTTTTTCCTCTTATATATAATTAATTATTTTTTCCTTATATACTAGTAATTATTTTTACACTTATATATTTAATTGAGCAGCTTATCTTAATTAAATTTTGAATTTCCCATGAAATATTTATAATCACTGCTTTTTAAACTTGTTACTTCTTTCAGGTGTAAACCACTTAATTATAAATCTGATACTTGTTTATCTTGACTACGACTGATGCCAAAAATCACAGTGTATATAAGCAAATTACAACTGCTTGTACTAAGTCACCACTAGCGATTAATAATAATTACCTCATACTGCGCATATTTAGTGTATCCACTAATAATTATACAAGAGAGGTTTACATAATAGAACGATCAAAAGAAGTTAAACTCTGAACCGCTAGTAGAGAACAAAGTGGGATTACAAAGCAATTAGGCTTAGGTAAATCAGTAGACATGATAATAAACAGTACACTGAAAATTATATCAAGCGCAAAGATCATCTAACAAGATAGGGCAATTAAATTAATCATAATAATAATTAATAGCATTGTAATAACAGTTTAAAGGATATTTATATGTTAAATATAGAAGATTACGTAGAAAATGAAAGTGTTACCTTCAAATCATTGAATTTGACACACTCACCTATCAAAAGTCATGGGACATTTGTAGTTATGAACACCAACGCGATATTAATTTCTTAAATTAATATCGTATTGGCTTTCCTCTGCTGGAATTACTGATTCAGTGAGTTTGGAAGACTATATTAATTTCTCTTAGAAATCTGTTGGTACCGCTTTCTAGCAACTCTTCTAAAAAAGAGGATCGTGTTGGCCCTGCCTTAATTCTGCATCCGGATTAATCCCAAAGATGTTAAATTGGGTTAAGGTCACTGTTCGATGAGGGCCATTGTAACATAGCGAGATGAGAGTTGATTTCTGTCAATCAGGAATCGAGACGCGCCTTCAGATGGACTTTTATTCTTTCAGCAAGACAGTAATTCCATTGGGAATGTCATTAGTTCTCTGTGAAACTGTTAGTTCTTTCTGGGTGCTCAGCGTTTACTGTATTTCGAAGTCACACACAAATGCTTATATATCATAGGACTGGCCTATAGCTTTTTGTACGATAGCGTCTCGCGTGGCAACTTGGCTTAAATAAGCACAGTCGCCAACTATGAAACGTCATTTTATCCTGCCACTAAATTGTCTGTAATTTGTGGTGATCGGTTTTGCTATTTGTGGGATGAAAATCCATACATCCCACTGCCGATTCTGACTGAATCATCGACGATTTGGGGGGGGAAAAAAGCTCATCTCTTCCAGATGGTAGGTACTCATCAATTTTCGACTTGGCGCGTTATGGCTTTTGATTCCAATGCTCCATAAAACAACAAACAACAACTACTACTACTACTCACCAACTTCAGCGGACGAGGGGAAGGTCTTTTCTGCATGGTTCACAAGCGAGAACGGCAATTTAAGTTAATATTAAGGTCCAAATATTCGCTAGAATGTGCAATAGTATTTCATTGGTTCTTCTACTTTTTCTATAAGTTTAGCTATTGAGCCATTAAGAATTACTATAATTGGGTACATTACTTTTTTGTGTGTAATATTGCGATGCCTGGACTTGATTATATTGATAATTCGGTTGGAATTTAAATCTTCCATTGATATAGGATTCATTATAGAAGATAGGGTTACAGAAACTGATAAGCTGATGTAAATAGAAATTCTAAACAGTTTGGAGGGAACCACTGAGTAATACGCCACCTTATGTACGACTTGTTAGCAAGTATACAGTTTCACATTCTTTGCAGCTGCCTTGATTTTTCCGATTATCGATACGACGAAGTCGATGACGGGACTGTTCTGTCGGTTTCTAAAATGGGGTCGCCAGAGGACGTCCAAATTCGATTTTTGTTTCTTAGAAATAACACACACTCGTTCTTTCTGTACGATAATATTAGCGTGTATTTTTAAACTGATTCTAGGATTTCTTGTATCGATGGCGAACCAGGAGAAGAAGACAGTCTCTACACGAGCATGAAGAAGATATTTCTGTCATTCCCACATGATTGATGGTGAGAAGTTTTAGAAATTGCCTGATGGCAGTGATTTTTACGTAACACAGCTGTGCTAACAGCTGTTAAGTCTTACATCCGCGCAGTCAGCTTAGAAAGAAAAAACCAAAGGGGGTGCAGGTTTGTACATACATCACGGACTAATGAAATCAATTGTAACTTATTCAATACATGTTACTGCAATTTTTGTAGAAGACGTTATTAATTATTAATTATGGCAAAAATTAAATATGTTGCGAGTATCATAACATACGATCAGTTCCAATTAGGAAGTCCCAGCCAAAATAATTTAATAAGTGCTTTCTTTGTAATATATATGGAACCTTTTTCAGTTGCGCATATTTGTTTAAATTGAATAAGATAATTTATCGAGACTGTTAATGTAACTGTAAATAAGGAAAGTTTACTTCTGCACATAAATTTTTCTCTGTTCTGTTAATTAAAAAGGCAGCGCGGATCGTAGTTTCCATGAGGCAGCCTATTGGTTTAATGCCTACAGCAATGGATCCAGTGACTGTAAATCAGTGCACGGCGTGATATAAAATATAAAACCAAGCCAATCTTTTTCAGGAAAGTGATGCTTACAGAACACGTAGAAATCGTGGTGTAACTCTTGTAGCTGCTTGCAAGGTAGTGGAACAAACTTTGGTAAGTTTGTTCCACTACCTCGTGGTGTACCATAATGATGAAATGAGGGGACAGCAAGAAACTTCGGATATTCCTCCACCACTGGAGCTCTATGTGCAGCGGCGTTGTCGTGCACGAAATGAAAATCTCCGCCAATAGCACCCCTAAAAATTCGCACATAGGATTCAAGGATCTGTTCTCGGTATCTCTGCGCAGTTACGGAACCCCTATCAAAAGCATGAGAAGAGGTGCAGCCGTTGATCATTATTCTGCCCTACCGCCTCCACCTTAAATGTCCCTTTCTCTGACGTTGGAGAGATGGTATACTGCATTCCTCGTTGTCTTCGGACGAAATGACGTGTAGAATCTCTTTGTAGGCTAATACCGGAGGGACTCATCAGAGAACAGAACTGTACCCCGTTTTTCAGGGCTCCAAGACATGTTCATTGCATCAATTTAGACGAGCTCTGCGGTGGTTTGAGGTTAATGGGATATAAACCACCGGCTTCCTTGCGTAGAGTCCACTTGAACTGAGCCTTCTTAACACAATACGGTTGTAAATCTTTTCACCTGTGGCTGCAGCAACCTCAAGAGCCAGATGATGATAGGACATCGTAAGGTTCCGTCTTGCTGTTAGAGCAAGATAGCTGTCTGTTCTGATTGACGCAGCCCTCGGGAGACCTTGGCCAGCTCTTCTTATAATGTTTCCTTCTCCTGAAACTGCTTCTATAGGGCTGAGACGATACAGCATCACACGTTAAGCCAACGTGCCACCTCGGCCTGCGATTGCCCGGCTTCAAGTCGTCCAACGGCCCACCATCTCAAAGAATTATCCTAACGACGATGACTTCCCATCCTGAGTACTGGAGATGTGGTTATCCCATTGAGGAAACCAAAAAACGGGAATGAAGTGATGCGGTAGCAACCCGTGTTTTTATAGGCATGAGTAATTTGCATAATGTGCGGTTCTTAAAGTGGTATATCGATTTCTATTGGATACTCAGAATTTGCATACCAGGATGAAATATGAATGAAATATTCATTAAAAACATTTTGTTCTGTTAATTTTGTCGAGTAGTGTATAATTTCTGCCCTCTTTCTCTATTCCAAATCACTCCGAACACGTGGTGCAGTCGGTCAGCATCCTTTACTGTCCAACTTCAAACTCACAGAACCAACTTTTCTTCTTCTTCATTTATTCCTTCTATTTCTGTTTTCTGTAACAACCTTCCATTATACGTATTTCCTGAAAATTATAGTCTACAGAAATTCAAGAGTAATGTCAACAAGTATCTTCTTTCACCTTCTTAACTTTCATCCCATTGCACGGCTAAGTACTATAGCTGCTAATATCTCTCTACCTCTCGTGCTTGGGGTTTACATATATTTTTTAAAAATCATTACGGTATTGTTCAAATAATTAAATGTATTTAATATCGAATTTCATTTCTGCTGTTAAAGGCGACTTACACCATGAGGCATTATATATTTTCTGAAAATTCGGTGTTATCTATTGTTGGACTGATTGTTTTTAAAAATGAAAAATCTCATTTCCCAGGAGAAAAAACCATCTAACCCTTCCCTGAGACAGACTAATTTACCGTAAAAATTCCTTCCTTCTAAATTCGACTCAAATACTTACCTTTTCCACTGTGCTAGCCACGAGGGATTGTTGAAATGAGCACTTACGATTTTGAGAAAATATACAGTGGCCGATAAAAAACTACATCAGTTGTGAATTTTGCAAATAATGTGTTTTGCGCTGCATTGTGGGTTGCAGAAATGTTCAAAATGCATTTGTTAGATGGGATATATATCTCTGTGAATGAAATCCAATAAAAAGACTCCACCCGATAAACCTAATTGCCGTAAATATTCCCCAAAGGGTAAAATGTGTAATTAATGGAAATATGAGAAATTATGCAAGCCCAAGCAAGTCGCTTGTTTCTCATTTATTGGGTCAACAAAGGCTTCTTCTTCTTGGGCCGATAGGCATGCAGACCACATTCCGAAAGCCGTCTTTGGATAGTTCGTGTACTTGTTTCAACACCATCTCAAAATCCAGTTTTAGATCAGGAGCACTAGCATGGCGTTTTCGAAAGCATAGCCGTTTCAAATATCGATCTTGGGAAGGAGTATATGGAGTAACTGAACATATGGAGCCATGACTACACTACCGCAAAACAGAATACTAATGAGCGTGTACAGAATACTAAATACCTTTCCAACGTCGTATTTATAAAAACGGCTGATGCAACACCTTGCAATTACTGTCTGATGCAATAGAAATGTTATATGACGTAATACCTTTGCTTTGCGACAAAAAAAAATGACTGTAATCAAACAATATCTTATACGTTTCACTGCAAATGTTACTTTTTTTAAGGTGATGCAGTTTTTTGTCCCCCACTGTAGATCTCAAGAACAATTTAGCGAAAATAAAAAAAATTAAAAAGTATTGAACAATAAAAAAAAAAAATAAACAAACAATTTTTAGAATTTTGAAACTGTTAATTCCTGATTATCTATTAATCTTCATTAATTCCGGGGCGGACAAAAATGACTTCAAAAGTTATTTTTCCAGTTAATCGGAATTAAATAAGAAACGATATACTTCTCCATTGTTATTTAGAGTAGTGCTTGTTTATTTAGAGTTGAATTGCTGAATATTAAAAAATAAATGATCCACTGATACCATATAATTACATTTTAAGAGTAAAACCAATGGAATTATTGTTTAATATAAATAATATTACAGATTAATGTTTTTATTACCTTTTAAAATCATTGATATTATTTGATGATTGATGAGAATCATTGAGTATAGAAATGAGTGCATTATATGGGATTTTATCACTTTTGGTATTAAATTTAATAAAAAAAAATACTGATGTTTGTTTTTAATATTTTAACACACTCGTATTTAAGAACATTTTTGATGTGTAATTTGGTATATTTTTTCAACAAGAAATTTAATTTTGGATGTGTAATTTAAATAACAATTTTAACAAAGAGAAATATCTCGGGCTTTTAATTAATTTTTGTTTTCCTTTAGAAAGTGGAGTTAGTATTAAATTTCCATGACAACTGCGTTTAATTGTGAAACACTTGCAGCCAGAAATAACGAAAAATGGTCACATACCGTAAATTAACATAATGGACCAAGTAAAAGAAAGAGCATCTTCTGTTTAAGTTGTTTATTAAATGGCAAATTAAAACTAAATTAAAATATTTTATTATTAAAATACTTCTTTCATAATTTCATACATTGTACATTTATGTGAAAAAGAAAACTAATTATAACTGGAGGAATTTTGCCTGACAATTTGAAGGAAAAAAAAACTATAAATTCCTTTTTTTGCGAAACTGTCTTAAACAAAAGTATAAATTAATAAAAGACGTTCATAATCTCAGCCTATATATTAATGCATTCAAAATGTACAGAAACTGTAAGAAGACAGTAGGCAGAGCGCCAAATGAAGCGAATCTATGCAGGGACTTATCTGCGCTCATATATGGAACTTTTCCAATAAAATCTTCGATTCTCTTCCAATCCGCAAAGCACTTACCTGCAGCAAAATCCTATCAAAATATCTGAATGTTTAAACTTTCTGGTTTCTCTTGAGGAATAATACATAAAAGTGTTCCACGATTTCATTGATAATATGGTTCAAAACCCTCCTTCGGATTAGCGATTTTGTTTTTATTTATTAATGTATTTTTTTACAAAGCAATTTATATATTCCAACGGCAATATATTTCATTAAAGTTTCCAGACTATAAGACGCATTGCGCTCTCTAGTGGCAGATTTAACTTTCCTTATTTCAAGCGAGACTGTTTTATTAAACAATTATATGAATTTGGTGAAGTACAGTTAAAATTTTTAAAATTTAATCATTTGGTATTGAGTGCATTATTTATCGATTTTCTCGAAATCGATAAGAAAAAATTTTATGTCGTATTAGGAGCCCAAGGGGTAAGAAGACTACAAAATGAATTTTTAAAAATTTAAATGAAAAATTTCAGTATTCGTTTTGTTTTGTTTCCCCCCCCCCTTTTGTTCCATCATAGCTATGGGCGTTCTTTCCTATTTCGATCACTAATAATACATTCTGTTTAACAAAATCTCCCATTGCATTCTAATTATATTACTAACGATTGAAAATACAGTTATTCAAAGTTTGAGGCTTTATATGTCTGAAGGGATCTGTTAATGTCAAATTAAAATGTTTGATGGTTGTTGAAGGTTATTCTGGGTAAACTTTCGTTTCTAAAAAATAAAGAAAGAAAAAGATAATTTACAGCAGTTGGAATAATCACTTTGCGATAAACTTTCCTGTAGCCTGGAGACACTTGACTCATTGACGCTTTCATTCCTGTTACGTAGAATTCTTAGGGACGATGCGTAGTAATTCGAGGGCATCAGCCTTCTCTTCATCATTACTGTGGATCCTGCGCTCTCCAAGATGATCACACGCAGAAATGAATCTGGATGGGGGGGGGGATATGATGGGCCGAAGCCTCCCATCACATTTCTAACAGAGTTTATATAGTCATATTGACTGAATATGGACGAGTGTTGTCGAGCAATGATATTGTACGATTTCACAATATTCTCGACCGCTGCTAGTATGCACCGGTCGAGAATCACGTAGAACCTCAATATCTGGGACAGTGATTGTGGCCATCACGTAGTTGGGACAGTGATTTTGGCGCTTAAGAAAACTTTCTTTAATCACATTGGTCGGTTGTACATATAAGCGCACAAGATCCCTCACCAATCCAATGGTGATTTTGTATTCATCCACCCATTGTAAAGTAAATAGCATTGTGCCACAAGCATGATTCGCTGTTTTTGCTCAAATCTTTTGTGAAATTTGTTTTTTGCCACTAAAAAAATTGGTGATAGCGTTTTTCCAATACAGGAGACATATATTGCCCAAGTAGACGCCATTTTGATACGTATTAACCAAAGCTGGCACTACTCTCCCACCAATTTCATTCTTCCACCTCTATTTGTTACTCTCTTAGGAACAAAAGTTCGTGTAAACAGTCAACGACCTTTATTATTCTCTTGTTTGTTTGAAAGTTCTTAATGTCTTAAAATTTCTAAACTTTCAATTGATAATTTTATTTCAGAACTTTAAAAAAGATATTGAGAATTGGGCGTTAAAAATCCGAATTTCAAGAGGGGGAACCATGCAATCTTCGTCCTGGACCGACTAATTCGACCAGGTCTAGTGTGAGATATGCCCATAATGACGCTATCAATACTACTTTAACAAATACAAGAATATATGAACTCCCTGTCTTAAATAAATCATTTATTCCCATTAATATACAGTCAAACCATTAACAGTTAAGGCTAAGGGCGACATTTTAAAATTCTGAGATACGATTAGGCAAGATTAAGATTTAATATAGCATCAGTTCCTCGAAAATTAGTCCTCTAAAAGAATATGTCCAGAATAGTTGATGAGTATTCCTTGTTCAATTCCACTAGCCTGTATTCAGTTCAGTACCCAGAAGAAATTGAATCCACCCACTGTAGAAGGATTTGGGATGATAGTTTTATTATGCCGATCTAAAGGCATGAATCGAAAATGATTCCGTAATTTAAAAGTAAGGATGGGGACTCAAGAAACAGTCACTGTGGTGACCATGGCGAATCGTTGGTTGTCTAATGGCCGTGAGATTGAACGGCCTGTTCTTGGTTTTGCCATCGCTGTTATCTGTATATTGCAGGAATTGGAGCGACTTTCGACAAAGGTACAGCACGATGTACTCTTATTACGGGCGTTAAACTGTCGATAGAATTATTGGTTGAATAAACTGATTATACAGTAATAGCCTAATTGATAATCACGTTCAAAAATTAGTTATCTGAAGATTTCTTAACTAGTTTCTCATTCAACGTTGATGCACCAATATTTATCCTTTTTTAATTGGTCAATCAGGGGAAAATTAAATGAACATTCGAAGGTTATTCATCCGGGAATGTTATACTCTTTATCTCATGGAATTTTTTTTTCGTATCTACGATTGTTTTAAGTCGGGTGTTTGTAACTCAGTGAGGGACTCGGCAATTTAACATCTCTCGTACTTATGCGATTTGAGTTGCATAGGTACCCTGGTAAAAATTAATATGTCACTTATAATTAATTAATCATATAGATATCAATTAATTGCGTAAAGAAATTTAAACGCTTTTAATTTTCACAGAGTTTAATTATAAATTTAAATTCGTATAAGCAGCTGATATCAGTCGACCGTACATTTGAGTGATATCAGCTGCTTAGAGAGAAGCTGGATAAATGAATTTAACCCTTACAAGCAAGGAAAACACTGGTATTTTCGCCTCAAGTGGCTTAAATTTACTGCGTAATGATTGTTCTAGAATACTTTTTTAAAGCTTTCCACCGCTCTGCCACTGACGATTAGATCTTGGAAAAAATTTGTCGAGGCTTGGTAATGATCATGTTAAGCAGTTGCTAGCGCCTTCTTCTCAGACTTAAATTCATTGTGTAATGGTAACTTCTCGCCGACCCCTTAATAGTTATTTATTTATCGCTTTACTTTCTATAGAAAGTAAATTTAACTTTCTTAAATGTTTTCATTCCTTTTCTCTAAATACCTTAATCCCATCGGAAAAATTATCCTTCAGTTTCGCATACAGGATAGACCTAGAATTCTATATTTCTGCTCTGATGTGGTTGAGTATCAAACTCCGCACCTGTGCTCACTCGACGGAGGGTCGAATCTACAGGATCATGTCCACTATTCCCTTCCATCATCGATGCATCTGTACAGAACTAAAAGGTGATCGGGCAGCTACGATAAAACACGAGCAGTGCGATCGCAATCCTTTCATTCCAGAAACATGACTGCCGGCTGGTGCCGCGTTATTTAGTCACTATATGCATCTTCAAGCACTTTCATAATTAGACTGATCATATGCAGACTTTAGAGTAGTATAATTCTATTTTACATATACTACAAAGTAATCTGCTTAATGATTTTTTATTACTCTTTCTGTACTTTTTTCTGGAAATAATTTCACAATTTCTGTTGAACTTCGATTTAGATCTATTGCACTCTAGGACAGAAAACATTCTCAAAATTTATTTTGGTAAGTGACATGCCTTACGTGGACCTCTTAAACGGAATTGGTTTGTCAGATTTTGCATCATTTATGACTTTCATAAGCGCAGAAACGGCTTTATGTCCGTATACAACTACCGCTAGCATGTCGAGTGTAACCCTGTTCATCCATGCAATACACTTTTGTGCATTTTGATATTGATGTAGATGGATATGACCTTTACCTACTCGTTCTTCCTGAAGAAATAGTTATGTTTTCGGTACTAATACAAGCAGTAGATTTTTCGAAGCTGTTATCGGAGTAAACATATGCTTCAACGTGTATAGATGTAGTTTATTTTCTGTTTTGTGTTGTTTAAACCAGAGGTTGCAATGAGGGATTGTGTATTTTCACATTTAATATCGAAAAAAAGAATTAAGCGCCCTCTTATAATTTGGGATCATATCAATTTGTTTCTAGATAATTCGGTGAATTCTTTTGGGGGAATTTGGTGTATGGCAAAGCAAGACAGAAAATTTAATGATCACGATACCGCTCTTGATATTTTATATTTTTGATAATGCGCGCTATCCACCTTCGTTTTATAATGCATATTCTACTCTTTCGAGGAGATCCCATAACAGTGTTATAATGGGATCTCCTCGGACAGGTTAAAGATTGAAATTGAAGAGAATCTTTTTCGTACTTTACTTTCATTTCTGTAAGTTGCATTTTTAGGAAATGCACTTGTGGGGGTGAGTTGTTCCAGAAACCAAAATTAGAGATCATTAACGGATGCTTGCTGAGTATTGCGCATCTTCTGACGCTCGATTTGCAATCTGCACTATAGTTTTTATTGAAAGAAGGCCTGACGTAGCCCAGTGGTCAGGAGCGAGAGTGCATAGCACGCGTTCCTTGAGTGGACCGGGGTTCAAGCCCGTGACTACTAAATACGATAAATATTTGTATTGACGATTTATTGTAAACTCTACTGACTTGGTTGTCGTGCCGGAGTATAAACAGAAAATTTATTTAGTAGCAGGCTATTACCGTGGATGGGTTAAGAGTGGGAGAGTAGGCTTCCCTGGAGATTGTGTAGGGGCCGGAATTGGAGTCCAAATTCCCTACATGAAAAGCGCCTGGCCCAGTGAAGTGTTTTTCACCAGGGCCCGTTGAGGATTCAATTGAATCGGTATATTAAAAATAAATAAATAATTTCTTATCTGGACTAAAAGGGTTAGTATTAGTATCAGCAAAGCGCAAAGAAGCCACAGGCTATTGCTGTACCGGCCAAAAATAAATAAATAAAGTAAAATAAAATAAATAATAATAAAAAGAAGAAATAAGAAAATACAAACTGTGCGCTTCCCTTCTGACGTAGATAACTATCTAGTTGATCTGCGAAAGGAACTTGTTCCGGTCATCAACAACTCGCTGGGTAAAAGAAAAGGTATTACATTATGGCTGTAATTATGCTGAAATAGGCACATAATCACTTTCCGACCTGGGTATGAGAAGGATCGGCGTGAATCCTTTTATACAAAACAAATGGATACAAAATTTATAATTTCATTTTATATTATCCTAAATTTCTGTATTCCTCCTTTCTAATTCACCAAAATTTCTCTTGTTTCCGAAACCTTTTACTTTATTAATTTTGTTAGTTTCTGAACAAGTGCGTGAGACACCGAATTGTCTTTCACCAAATCGTCATACATCAAATTATAATATACAGCGAAATTTTATTCACCAAATTGTCTCGTACCCGAACTGCCATGCACCAAATTTCACATACACCAAACTTTCGTGCACCGAATTGTCGCTACGATAATTCGGTGCACTTTGGTGGAAGACCATTAATTGTGGTCTTCCACCAAATAGTCTCGTACACCGAACTGTTATGCTCCAAATTGTTGCATATACAAAACCGTCATGCACCGAATTGTTGCATTCAGCAAATTGTCAAGTCCCGAATTGTTGCATAAAGCGAACTGTCGTGCACCTTTTATTGTTGCATAAAGCGAACTGTTGTGTACCGAACTGTTGTACAATGAATTTTCTTCCAACGAATTGACCTGGACCCTTATAATTTTAATTGTAACTAGATTAAAATAAATATTGTTTATTTTCACCTTTTGCAAAGTATCGTTGTTACCGAATATAAATTAGCTTAAAGTTTAAAATAAAATGCGCAGTGTTTCAAGTCCTAAGATTTGTATAACTTGTGGAAGCGCGCTCTTGCAAATAAGCTCATTTTAATTACACAAAATAAAAAGTGTATTTTATTTATGGATATCAAATAAACCTGCAGTTTGCGAACAGTACGAGTATTTAAGTGCGTTGTAAGTTATTCCAACCTAGAATAATAGGACAGCGGGGAAATTTGCATTTAAATCAAATCACGTGATCATTGCCTCTGGCACTCGTCGTCAAAGGAACCTAAGCTCTGGGCAAACGGCACACAACGAAGTTGGGGATTCTCTTCAACGTGAAGTGTTCTCTGCAACTTCTAACTAGAGAGTAAAATGATATTATTAAAATAAAGTTATTTTATAGTTCTCTTAAACATTCTGCGTAATTAAGGTAATACAAACTTTCTAAAGCAAACGTCGGAATTTTTCTTTTCGCCCTTGCGCGGTTTCATTAATCAGAATTTGTGAAGCGCTTATCAGCATTCATCAAGCGACTCTTTCAAAGAGTTTTCAAGTAGTGATTGCGTTTTAGAGAACCCGTTTTCAGAGCGTAATACTGGGGAGGGAGGGGGAGTTGCTTTGATATTAGAGTTGTGGAAGTTTGGGAATACTTTAGTAGCAGCAAAATTTTAGTAAAAATGATTTAAATGAAATACGTTGGGGAATAATTTAGACACTTTATCTTTGTATACTGCTGCTACATTTTTACATAACTAAATGAAAGCAGTTAACCTCATATTTGTATCTCGTTCTAAAACAAGACACAGGGATAAGATTCTACTAATTTAGTTTTCTGTACTACTTTTTTTAAAATTTTAATGGCATTCATCTATTGTTATGTAGAACCATCTCCACGAGTTAAAGATTTGTCTTTCGAATTAAAGAGAGTCTCTTTTACAGAAATAGTTCGCTATTTATTATTAATAAGGTGTTACAAAAGAAAATGGGTACGGGTTGTTTCCCAGTAAGCGGTAGGCATCTAAGGCAGCTAGGCGTTAATATATAATGTCTGCAAACAACAGGTATTGTACAATATGTTTGCAGATAATATATAATAACTGCAAATAGCAGATTAGTATGCCAGTTTTGGGAATGAAAGCACCTATACTTTACCGAAAGTAACAAAGTCGGTTGCCACATGATCAGATATTTGGTTTTTCGTCTTAGCTAACTTTGGATTATTATTTGATGTATTTATGAGTATTTTATGTTTAAAGTTAGAAATGAAACAAAAGGATAACCCAACATTTGATAGTAAAACTAGAAACAACGCATCATAAACTAGTGGAAAACGTAGCTGCAGCACCTATTTATTTTTATTCATTTAATAATGGATTACAAACCAGCATTATAAAGTAAATTCTCTCAACTTCAAATTGACTAACTTATTCAAATTATTTGTTTACTTAAAAGTGGGTGGACGTTAAA
This sequence comes from Mastigoproctus giganteus, assembly GCF_048544385.1. Lineage (NCBI taxonomy): Eukaryota > Metazoa > Arthropoda > Arachnida > Uropygi > Thelyphonidae > Mastigoproctus > Mastigoproctus giganteus. Next base: position 64,730,500 of record NC_143583.1, on the reverse strand, counting down.
CTGAATCATAAACGCAATAGAATTTAACTACGCTTGCAATCTTATAGTTGCCCACTGTGTAATGCAACTATTTATCACACGAAAATATTTCTGTATGGTCATTAAAAGGCCCCTAGCCTTTTCGAAATCCAGTTTGACATCAGCGCGCGAAAAATAATACTTTAGCATGCAGCAAAAGTTGCGAGGTGCTAGCAGAAATTCACGTGGAGCAGCTTGTGTCTTTCGTATTGCCTGGAGTGCTGTCAAACCCAGTGCTGCACTTCGAGAATGATGTTCTTGTGGTTGTTCTGGCCAATGACAAGTGTGGCTTGGCCTGTCACTTTCCTAATGAATCCCAACAGCGCCTTAGATGTAATTATTAGCGCGGGAAACGAAAGTTCACGTTACTCACTACCAACTACTAGATACCGAATAAATCACTACTAATGTGCAGAGAGAGAGAGGAGGAATGAGAAAGTTTCTAAACAATTCTTATGACAATTGAACTTCAGTAATAATTTCTAGAAATTGAATTGAATAAATCCAGGAAAAGCTTGTTTAGTACTTAATGAAAGGGTCTGCTCAATAGGAGAGTTGCCTGGATAGTGAAGTGACGTTTTTATTCCCTTTTACAGACAAATAAGTTACATAATATTAGTCGAGAAACATCAAAAGATATTAAAAATCTCTTCTAAATGGTTTATTTCAGTAACATGATCCTTATATGGCTCATAGCGGAAAATCTGGATTTGATTCCCGTTAGGATGGAAACTTTAATGGCAGAACATCCTCTGAGGTCATTTTCCTCTGAGCAGCAGACCGAAGCAGTGAAATGGGATGGTTCTTGGCCTCTAGTGAGGACAATGGCTTTTCATGCCTCAAAGTCAATCCTACTATGGAATAAGCGATATTAGAAACACGGTATATTAAAGCTTGCTTCGGTGCTTATTCCAAACTAGAATTTCTCAAACTGAATGTTTTAAAAGTTAGTTTATTTAGACTTATTGACTAAACGTATTATACAATCGGGTAACGTTTCGAAACCTTGCAGGGACCTATCCTCAGACCACGTGAATAAGGCCAAATAAACTAACTTTTAAAATATTCGTGGTATAAGAGTTAGAGAAAAATTTCATGGAAAATTATCAGGTAATGTCATTCCCTAATTATATTGTTCTCAAACTTTGCTATATCGCGACTAATAAAAAAACGAATAATAATAATAATAAAGCGAAAATAATAAACGAATTTGTATTATCCCCACGAATAAAACAAATTGTTTTAGCTGGATTAGAAATAAACTTATCGCTTAATTTTAATAATGAAACTTTAATCTGTATAACAAATGATAGAACGATAGAACCTTACAATTTTATAAAGGGGGGGGCGACAATTATGCATTTATTCCGGCAATTGAAAGTATTTTTGACTCCATAAAAGAAGAAAGTGCTTGCTAAGAGATACAGAAAATTGTGCATCATTTTGAATTTCTGCATCGTCCTTGAACTTCAACTTCTGATCTGCTCTCTGAGTGGCCTAAGTATATGAACATCAGAAGGAGCGCGGCTTCAAATTTCAAATACAGAACGCATGGCAGTATTGCGCTGAAACAGGATGGTGGAAATGGAGGTGGAGGAAAGCATTATCCCAATGTTAATAGTTGTTAATTTTGAAGGAATTTTTATGGTACTTTATATGTGTCTTCCTCATAGACATTGTGCGATATCGTATGTTTTTATTTTGTTTTTGTTTTCAAAAATAAAATGTATTTGAGCATTGATTATGTATATTTTATTTCAAAAACCAAATAGCCACAAAAGAATATAAATATTCCATAAATATATTGTAAGATAAAAACGTGTTTAGTGATTAACAAAGTTTGGCAAACGCTAACTTAAACCCAGGTCCTCATACTTTAAATAAGCTCGTTATCAAAACCTCGCCAGATGTTGCCATTGTGCTTCTATACCAATACGCTGTTCATTCACAATAATTGTGGGAACATTTAGGAGCAATATAGTCAAATTGAACAAAAACATTGGTTGCCATTTCAAAAAGTCACAGTCACTTTTCAAAATGATTATGACCGTCAGTACTGCCAACTTTATTGCCAAATAAATCACAACACCTTAACTGGATTACCAAGTTCTTTATAATCTCTCTTTCTCCCATGTACTGTATTCAGTCACAAATAGTATTGAAATCTTGGCATATTGATTTTTAGGTATATTCCCCACCAATAAAAACATAATTCGCGTTGGTTCTGGATTACAGGGATTTTTGTTTCTATTCGCCGATATTATTTTGTGTTAAGTGCCCTTTCGCATGACTTAAAACTCAAGTACAACGCTCCATCTGAATTCAATAATTTGAAGCGTATTTGAAATGTATTTATTGATCCACTAATTATTTTAATATTTAATCCGCTAATGCTATTGTGCTTGGCTTTATAGTAATCCTTTCTAATTACATAGAACTTGACATACCGAAGAGACGTTGTCTTCGGTCATGATTCGTACATTACTTGTGGAAACAGAAGAAATCATATTGAACTTTTTAATACTCCTCAGCATCTGAGATCCACGACTGCTTGCGGTAGCCAATTGCTCATCTCCCATGCGAATTTCATTCCTAAGAATAAAATCTTTTTTGGCTACTTTAAATTCCGTTTAGAAGAACAGAAGAAAGAAAAGTTAAGTGAATTTAATAGATTATTCAATTGACTTAAGTACCAGACACACAGTGACATGGACATGGGAATATTTCGAAATCAAGTTACATCTAATTTTCCTGACTTATAATATTGTTCCATTGCTTAAAGTTAAAAGTAGGTAAGACAACCGCATCGAGGTCATCATTATATAATTGCATTGAGAAAGAACATTTGTTCGAACCTTTATGGCCTAAAAGCTCTGGGGAATTCACTTTACATCATATTACATGGTTGAGAAACTTGATTACTATTGATCACCTTCACATCTACAAGCTTCTGCCACTAAGTACTTGTTTCCCGGTTCAATGGTGAGAGAAGTGAATGTAATTTTCCGATAACCCCCAGAGAACGGGAACAACAAGCACAAAAAAGGAGTAATCATCATTTAGACACTCATTGCTGTTTCTTTTCCAGCTTGCTAAATGTAAAGAGGGAAAAAAAAGTAGAAAAAGTTGTTGAAAGTAAAATGGATAATTTGTGTGCAAGATTATAATTCGAAATGTTGATGGGAACTGTTTGTAGTTTATAAACAAAGAAAAACAAAGTTTAATTTCTAAAAAAAAACATTGAATAAAACTTAGATACAAATAGTGAATTAACGTCAATATCTTAAATTATAATTTTGCATTTACTTTATCAGTTTTGGTTTTTTTTTCCAGCTTTATCTTTAGCGTGTTTGAAATGGAAAAAGTGAGAATACGAAATAACCTAACAGTTTTGAAAAATTCTTTCCACTTATCTAAATACATAATTTACAAAGATATATCATGACTTCTACATTCAAATATGTAGATAAATGCTGGGTGCTTTAAAATCTATTTTATCTTGAGAGTTTGAAGAACTTCGCAATATTTTATTGATAAAAATTGCCTACTTTTCTTCCAGAAGCTACTGAGTTACTCCAAATCGTACCTTCATAAAAAATATTCCCATTGCAAAAACAAATGATGAAATATATACTACTTTTTTCATCTTTTATATATTTTAATCAGAGAGTAAAATTTAATATTTTAATGTTTAAAGATGTTTATGGAAAGAGAATATTCAGAAAGGTAGGAAGGAGTTTACTCTAAGTGCTATAAAATTACGAGTAGACTGATCGATATACGATTCTGTTAGCAGGTTAGAATTTGAAATATAAGAGTAGCATTCTAATATTTCTTTGGGTTTCTTACAAAACAAATTGCTGAGGACTGAAAATGTTAACATATTTTGGATTCTTAAACGAATCTGCAATGAAATGCATTGACACAAAAACAGCATGTGCATGCTGTTTTTGTGTAAATCTATTTTACTATAATTATTTGGACCAAGGATTAATTCTCATTTATGCATTTAAATTCGTCTTCGATGCTGGATTTTGGTATGCTGTCTGCTGCAGCACAGTTTGGTCTTCCATGGCAGAGTTACCAACTTTTCCTAAACCAAAAATCCAGACCTGAAGACGGATTTCAACGCAGAGATCCGAAAATTAGTCAATTTATTTGGTTGTTGGGACTATTTGGGATTAATTGTTCTCTCGATCTAATAAACTAATTAAATACTTCAAGCGATAAAGTGTCCTTACTAAATCTACTCAATAGCAATTCCACGCAATGTTCTTCTCAAGTTTAATTAGCTTTTATTTTTATATAGTCTTACTATATTTTAAAAACAGTCATTTTTTTCCTATGACTAATAATATTCCTCATAAATGATATTATTTTTTTTTACTTCTGAACACCCTGTATATTTTCAATTAAATCTATCTACATTACAAAACAAAATATTTTGCTACAGAGCGATTAGTTTAAATAAACACGACAACCTACAACTAGTTGAATACTTTTTTTTCTGTTTATTTGTTTGTTTATTGTTTGTTTATTCTTCTGAATGAACAATTTCCTGCAGAAAACAAAAAAATGAATCAGGTTTCGAAAGGCCATGATCCGAAGCCACTAGATAAAATATAATTCAAGAGCACGGCAATAAATGTTTGTAGGATGCAAAAATTATTAAATCCATAAGACATTTTAAAGTAACAAGTTTCAAAAAGCATAAAGCAAAATCTCAAGAAGAGCTGCACTGATTGAAAACTCATAACTCATGCCATCTCCTTAATAGTGCTCTTTCAAGAGTAATAACATCGGCCCGATTGTTTATAAAACGATATCTTCTATTCGCTATGATGTCTGGCTTGTAAGAAGACTTTAGTCTTCCATGATCACAAAAATAACATTGACACTACGCCACCTCATACAGATTTCCGTTCACCTTGGTCCCAAAATCTTTACTAAAATATGGAAATGTAATCAACTTTCCAAAAGTATGTATAAGCAACATTAAGAATTCTCAATTATCCACAGCAAACCAGCCACTGAATGATGCCATTGAAGATACTACATTATGGTGAGTTGCTGATTCTTTTTGGGACCTCACGACATCTAATTTTAGAATAGTATTACATGTTTAAATTTTAGCGTTTTAAGTTTCAGTCATTCTTGACAATTGTTATCAATTTTCCTAATATATTTTTAACGGAAAATGAAATAATTTCTAAGAATTTATACTGGAACTATAATTAGCGTTATAATTTCAGAATGATATATCACTTAACCTTTAAATTTCAAGAATTTAACAGTAGACACACTCTAACTGAAATTTGAAGTGAAACATTCCATCAAACCATGATAACTATTAAATTCTACTTATTCGATCGAGGTTCGCTTATAGAAGAAACCTTTTCCCAAGAGGAGTATAGACTTTGCTGCTAGAAACTTGGACTTTTAATCTTTCTTGTAAATTGTTAATGAAAATTTATTATTCTTTCAATATTACTTAAAAGCATTCCACTCTAAAACAAGTATACTAAATGACACACACTGCTATCTAAAAACCATTTCCTCTCTCGACCGAATTCTTAACACTAATCCCTTTAATTATAATTTACGTTTTTTTCTCCAATATATCGTTGTTCATAGAAAGTAGGTATTATGATCTTGCTATACCTTGCTGCTTCCTCTTTAAGGCTAATATTGGATCTGCATCTATCTGTTACGTACGCCTATTGCAGATAAATGTCGGGAGCAAAGCTGATTTACGCGAAAATAGATAACAGAAGCTTCCTGCTGCTGCTTTTGTTCCTGTGGTAGTTTAATTAAATCCTCTACGCACACACACATACACACACATACGGGCATTAACACTCTTAAAGCCGTGCACAAATATACAGGCTTTGTTGTGAAAATTTAAAAGGATGTTTATATCCTTTTCCTTATTATATGTTTCTTTGAAACTACTTGGCAAAAGCCAGAAGTGTAATAAAAGTCCATGACAATGGATAATGATAGCAGTATGTAAAATTGGATGAGGCTGCCTAAAATAAAAGAAGCTGTTTTCTAATCCATATAGAACTTTAACAAGTTTCTTTTCACTCCCAGTCTTTTACTCATAGGGTATTCGGACAGAAATTGGCTATAATATGGCCATCACCGGAGATATTAATAATTCTATAAAGCTTAGTAGTATCGCGTGTTTAGTTTTATATTTCCAACTCGCAACTGGCAGCTAAAATGAAAAAGATAGTTGAACAAAACAACAAAGATAACTTAGTTATGTTTCTCGTACATTTATATTCTAATCCTTCTTATAAATGAGTGCTTCGTGGAAACAGAGTTACTCATTAGCAAATGGGGAATCTTCTTATCCAATTAACAGCTCGTTGATAAAAAAGGAAAATTATACCTTATTTCTTTTTTAAGCCCTTTTGCGACTTGCATAGTTATTGCAGTTATTGTCCATTCGTACTACGGAAAATGCCACGAATCGAATCTTGTCTTCAAGTGGGATTTTTATGGGCTTTTCCTCACTGGCCAATGTAGATCAGGATTGCAAGTTTTCCTCTCCGTCCATCCCCCTTCGAAATTCAATGTTTCACCCACAAAATAGGTAAACTAACAATTTCCAGCAGAATACATTGATGTCTCATATTCTTAGTTGCTTTGGTACAAAAAAGCAAGTGGATTTGTTGAACCATGCTTTGTTTTTGTGCGAGTTTCGATTTATCAATAATTAAAGGAAAACAACAGATTTGGAATGGTGTAAGGTGGCGGTGGTGGTGCTGTTGGTATTGCCTAGATCCTTTTTATTCTTCTTATGGTGCTTCTTCTAATTACACTTCAGCTGCTGTTGTTGTAGGGTTTTAGGGCCATCAGCAACTTAGCCATATTGCGCCTATCATCTCTGTCAATTGAGTGTGCTCTATGGTCGATATGCCGTTTGCTGGACAAAAAACTCGAGTTTCCGGTAGAAAAAACCATGCCATTCTCACTTGAGACAGACCAACACAGCCACGTTGTTAAAAAGGCCCACAAAAATTGCTCGAGTCATCGACGGGATTTGACCTAAGGTCTTTTCCACCTCGTGTGGGGAGGATGGTGATTATATCAACTGGGGTAACCATGAGGGCACTTCAGCTGTCAACGAGTTCTATATTGTCAGCTCTTATGCCCTTCCACAGGCTGACCGTTTCGTTTTCACTAAATATATTCATGAGTGGTTCTGGAAAATAATGTTGAACCCTTTGAACCAGCCTGGAGTTTCGATCATGGCCGCATCGAATTATTCTAATGTGTTCAGAAGATGGAACTTCAAACTCTAGGAGACAACACACATTCCTTCAAAAAAAGAACTATGTGCTCTTTTGAAATAATTACATTTGGTTTTCATACGCGACAATGTGTATCAATGCGATGTTTCTCTTACAACAAATGTAAAAACGTTACATAAGAAAATAATCCGAGTGTAGTGTTGGTATTCATGTAGTGGCACATCATGCGTTGGCAGCAGAGTGGTTATAATTACATCCTCTCACACGTGGTGATAAAAACATGAGTTTGAATTCCGTCAATAAAGCAGGGAATTTTTATGGGCTTTTCACAAAGTGGCTGAGTTAGTCGGTGTTAGGCAAGGGTTGCAAGAACGAAGAATACACCCATTTGCAGATACAATATACTGGCGCCTCATAGCCTTAATTGCTTTGGCGCTTAACACATCCTACACGTTATGTGTTTAAAACAGTCAATTTCTCCTTTTTTTACCTCAGAAATTCTCTTCAGTTTACTCTGAAAAGAGGTTTCCATTCGTTATTAAGCAGGTCAATTTTTGAGATTGTAAATTACTATATCTGTCATGTATATTTTAATGGCTGCAGTTTTCTTGTTTTCCTGTCAAGTGATCCACAAAAAACGTTTTGCTAAGAAATTTCCGATGTCTTTCTTCCTTTTAACAATTGAGCTAACATTTTTGAAACACATCGAAAAGAACATGAATCTTTGCTTCCTAGATCCTGTCTTATTGTGTACACTCTATAAAACTTCATTTTTTACATACCATTTTTATCAGTCTGTTACTTGTCTAGATCTAGAGGAGCACAAATAGTGAGGGCTCTGTATCTCACCATCGTGATGTGGGATTTGATTTGCATAGCATATCAAACGTTCCATGCTTGAAAGCAACTCCGAAGACGCCAGGGATTGTGTAGCACCATTCAGAACAGCTGTTTCCTTTAATACGTATGCTTATACTTGAATAGAAAGAAGAGTTCACCCAGACTGCAAGTGTGATTCTTTGTGCTGCGGTGATCCTAGTTCAATCAAACATTCTTCCAAGGAAATAGTAAATTAAAAATGTTGTAATTATGAAGAATAGAATGAATAACCATTATAATTCCCTGAACAATTTCTATTATACAGTTTACAAATAATTCACTGACGCTTTAATCACCTCGATGCAAATACGAAACAATCCATTATATCGAAGCAATTCCTATCACATACAGAATATTTGTACATTCAAAGAAAAGATTTAGCGGATGTTGAGAGTTTGTGCAGAAGTAATTAAGCCTCAAGGGAGTCAATACCTGTAAATCCGTTGATTCTATGGTTGGTTTGCTTGTGTTTTTGGGCGAAAAACCTGTCCAGGAATAAATCCATGCAACCACCTCCTAGACTAACTCGGCTGCGATGTGAAAAAATCCGATAAAACTTCATCCTGTCTCGATGGGATTCGAACCTATGCGTGTTCCACAGGTTAAGAAAGACTTTGATCGTTAACACGGTGCTTGTCGCGAGGGTTACAGGAATAAGAAAATTAATACGTATGTTTATATGCAAGCAAATCCAGTGAAGATTTTTAAGACATTAAATAAGCCAAGGAAAATTCTGAAATTTAGCATCACCTGACCATCTTCAGTATTTGAAGACAACAATTACAGAATCAGTATCCCAATTAAGGGACATTATTTTAGAAAAGGAAAATTATGTCAAACATTTAAGTAGTGTGATCGTGCTGGTAAGACCACATCAAACTTGGAAATCAGCATCCTTTGGGGATGAAGGATGCGTTATTACTACATGAAACTTACCACAACTGCTTTTCAAATGCATCGGGACTTATGTAAGTCATTAGAAAGAGCTCGCTGGCAGACCTTCATGCGTATTTCCAATATAAATGTCTCTTTGGACATCTAAATAACATTACGTGTCTCATTAGGGACCAGAAGATGTTGAAAGAGACAAATAACTCAACCAAGAGATTATATAAGTCCAGGGAACATGGGCGTATTTACTACATTACATCTTGTTAGAACACTAGTCGATTATCGATCACACACTCCAGTATGTCTGCTACATTCGTATGATGACAAACAGAAATGGGTTTTCAGGATAATAACTGGGTGTCGGTAAATAAAAGGCGAATTTTATGCGTTTGAAATGAAAATTATTTGAAATAATACAGTTTGCAATCTGAAATAATTTTAAATGAAAGCATTTTGAAAAAAGTTGGAAAGGTAGAGTTCGAAGCGATTTCGAAAAACAGAATATGGAATTAAATGTTGTGCGAAAGCAACTCCAAAACTGTCAAATCTCACAATAAGCCAATAAATCTCACATAATTTAAGTTAAAACGTTATATGGAGTTTGAGCCAAAGTTACTTTATAATTTTGATTTCTTCACATAGAATTTGGAATGATTTCAAAAAGTCAAATTTTGAATGATTTCGATTTGCAGACGGTTTTTTCTCCCGAAACTTCTGGTAAAACACCAGAAGTTTCGGGAGAAAAAACCATGCTATCCTCGCCTGAAACCGACTAACTGCTCCACGTTGTGTAAAGGTCATACAAATTCCTCGCATCATCGAGGGGATTCGAACTGAGGTCTTTTCCACCCAGTGTGGGGAGTATGGCGATTCTACCAACTGTGCTACCCACAAAAGCCTGTTCATCATAAAAATATATATGTAATAAATTGTAAATATATTGGTATTAATTCACATTCTTCTAACTCTAAGCACGGTACCTGTAATTAAAATTTAAAAGATTTTATACTCAGGGTATAAGACGACTTTAAAATTTCAAACGAATTTTTAGTGCTTGAAAAGAATACTTAAATGCCTTATACGGAATATACGATGAATTAAAATTTAAATGATTTGGAATAAACTGAAGCTTAAATGATGCAATTTTGTTTGATGGAATTTTGAATTATTTAGAATAAATAGAAGTTTAAGTTCTTTGGAATGAGTCGAGGTCTGAATGTTATTTATAAATAGAATTTTTAACAATTTGGATTTATAGTTGTCTCAGATTTAAGTGATAGAAGCAAACTTCCCCACGTCTTTAAGTTCAATCCGATATGGTTGTGAAGAGTAAATAACAGAAGAGTAACCAAATATAGAACGTAGGGGTGGGGGGTTACTGTTATCCAAAGCTATTTTACTCGGAGAGAAGATATGAATACTTGAGAGAAATCAATACCGAACCAATGGCCTGTCGCTAACAAAGCCAAGAAAATCTTCCTCTTATGAAGGGAGATTCTTGTGTCATAAACTTTGTGATTTAAGGTGCTCTAGAGCTTTCCTGTGGGTATAATAAATGTCATTTTATCTGACACATAGAGTTGCTGATAAGGGCGATTCATGTAATGCCCTTATAGAATCGCCGTACATGCTGGAGTCGACATAAATCGCAGTGATCGTTGAGGACAGTATTTTTCAGGAAACGATAACATCTCGAATGGTGGGTTCCTCTTTTTTGGCAGAATAGCTAAGGTTGCAAATGGGCAAATGGCACCAGATGTTTGAGAAGTGGAAATATTAGACATCTTTTATTTTCTCTGTGAAGTGCGTCGTTTTGCTGTTTCTTAAAAATAAGAACTCCTCAGAATGGTTTCTATCAAATTTCTTTGCCATGTTGAACTAAATTAGATGTTTGAGATGAATGTTGTTGACTCACATAAAGAAACAGACATAAATCTTTGGATGGGTGCACTCCAGCTGAAACAAGCGATGATTTCAATAGCCATGCCTGTCAACCATCATCTTTAATACATACTTGACTCTTCAACTGTCTTTTTTATTCTCTCTCTCTCTCACTTCCTTTGTCGCTCTTTTTACGCTATTCAAGACAATTTCCTTGGGGAAGGGGAAGAGGATCAGATTGTGATAACTGTGTGTGCCACCGTATTTTCATTTGTTGGCAGCATATTCAAAAAATTTTTTTATGAATCAGTCGTTCTTCCCTGTGATTATCTGCTGTAGGCAATACACCCCTATGGATAATCGATGATGGTAAGGACACGCTGAACAAATGAAAAAATATTTCATTTTATCTAAAAAATATATAGATTGTCGCTTATTATTTTATTAAAGCTAACTATACAGAATATCTCAGAAATCCAACAGGAATAAAGCAGCTTACTCTTGTAGTTAAACAAGCATACTTCTTAAATCACATTTACTATTTCTGAAAACAAAATACCCTGAGAGCTCAGTGCACTCAAGAGAGAGTGAAAGTATTCAATAACACTCTATAGATCTCAAATAATAGCCAACCACCAATATCCTGGATAAATGAATTCTCGATAAATTAATTATTGTTAAATCCATGTTCCCTTTTCCAGATTGTATGACCACTAACAGGGGTGTCGAGGCACAGGCCCTGTGGAAAACAGCCTCACTGGGCTAACTCGCCGTTCCCCGTGAAGGACTCAGTCTCCAATTCCGGGTCTACAATATTGTCATTGACTATTATGAAGATAGCTCTATTATGCATAAATTATCTTCAATATTCTACTTTCCAGCATGATCTGCTACAAACCTCTCAGTGGTAAATAATATCCATTGTATGAAAGGTTGAATCACGTTTGTTCCATATTTAGATGCATTTTTTCCTCTAATATGTAAGCCACAACAACAACAATGTTTGGCAACAAACATAATATCCAGTGCTGCAGCTACGATATATACGGGGCCCTCGTGGGCACCACAGTTGGTATAATCACAGTCCTTCCACATCGGGTGGAAGAGACCTGAGTTAATATCCCGTCAATGACCCGATGAATTTTTATGGGTGTTTTACACAATGTAGTTGAGTTAGTTGGTCTCAGATGAGTTTTGCATGGTTTTTTTTTTTCCTGGAACTCGGGTTTTCCGTCCAGCAAACACATCGACCACAACAAGCAATTTACAGACATATTATATATATGGATCAATATAGCCTAAGTTACTGATACACCTAAAATTCTATAACTAATACCCTTACTTGTAATCACATTCAAATCAGCACAATATTTTCATTTTATTAACATAATTAACAAATATTTTAAATATAAAACAAAAATTGAAGAAATTTCTTGTTTCGAACCAATTTTTCTGTTATTATCTTCACGCTTTTATAAAAAAAACTCTGTTTTGGATTCAGTACAAGAGAGTTTTGGATTCAGTACAAGCTGCTCACAGAAACATTTGAATACCAATGCGAAAAAATATATTTTGCCTCAGTATTACATAAGGTAAGTTAGTTACTTGATTCTTTTTTTTTCTGTTGGTTATTTTTCCGATTTGTTTCTTTTCCATCTCTTTCTGTGCCCTGCGTCTTTAAAACAGCATACAGAAATCGATTTCTAAATTAATTTCAACGCTGTTCTTTGAATTAATATCTAAAGATTTTCAGGATGGATTTTGATATCATCCTATTTCTTCCATAACGAGCAGAATTATTTTCGTCGCCAGAACAGGAAGGAAGACTAGATTATTTTGCAGTCTCCTGTAAGGTTCATTTTACTTGCATACTTTAGAATGTTCTGTAAACCATCTTCCGAATTCTCCCTTCCCCACTCTCGACGCAGAGAGCTGTACAAATCTTATTACTTCATCAAGACAAAATCCTTTTATTTCTCCAACCAGTTTCGAATGTTTCCCATGCACTTATTTGGTTTTCCAAATGAATAAGCAGACTGTGGAGTCTGCAGAGACCAATAAGTGGATGCCAAATAACTCTCTACCCAGTTGGACGGTGAATTCACTTTATTGAAATGTTTTGGTAAGAAAATTAATGGGAAATCACAGAAAGAAAGAATATTACTTACAGTATTAGAAAGAAGAAACTGGGTACATCTGCCGCTTTAAATATAACTTTTGCTCATAGATGGAAAAGGTCATTTTCTTTGGATTATTTGATATCTGTGCCTTTGTAATTTAAAATAACTCAAAAACTTTTTTCTGTAAGAAAGTAATGAAGTAACCCGAGACATGCCCCCCCCACAACCTACTTCTTCTAAATGACTGTCAGCATTCTTTAAGGCTGCATTCCAGTGATTTTCCAAGCAGCAGCACAGCAAGGATGCAGAAAGAAAGTCAGAGAGAAAGAGAGAGAGACAGAGATCCTCATTACTATTAAAATCCAATCTTTTAATTAGACAGAAAGTAACACACACATTACCAGAACAATTCTAATTATAATGTGTGAAGAAACACTTGGAAATGCACAAAACACAGTGCAAAATTGAAAAGTAAATATTTGATACATAAAATAATAATAATAACGTGATATTTGTTGTAAATGATTAAAAAGATTCATTAATAAAAAAATTGTTCCTTTTTTTATCTGAGGAACTCGGATAAAAGGAACTAGAATTAAAACATCATAATCGCTTGCAGCAGGCCTGGCATTGACTTCACCAGACCGCGGAAAGTGTCCTCAGGTATCCTGGATCAGCTGGACAGAAGAACTTCCGAAGTTCGGCAATGGTGCGAGGTACTGGCATGGATTGGCGAATCTTGCGTTCCACCTTTCTCCGCAAATGTTCAATGGGATTGATGTCGGCGAAATTTGGCGGGCAGGGGACACACGAAATTCTTGAACATGATCCTCGAACCATTCCTACACAATGCGCGCCTTGTGACACAGCGCATTGCCTTGTTGAAAGAGTCCAGTGACATCTGAATTCACGGTCATCATGTAGAGAACAACTTGGTCCGAAACAATTCCGAGGTAGAATCTGATGGGAGGGTGTGTTCAATGGGGATGAGGGGACCCCGGTGTTGTCCATTAAAACATCACCCAAACCATACTATCGGCGCCGACCTGTCTTCGTTCAACCGTGTAGCCACCCGTGCAGATGAATAGCTGGTTGCAGCTGTTCACCTGCTTACGGTTGAATACACTCCCTTTCATCCGTATGATGAAGCTGACACTTTGGTTCATCAGACCAGGGGACTTTTCCAGTCATCCAATATCCCGGACGGAACTCCGTACCCACTGCAAGCGGGTGTTGATGACAGTTGATCAACATGAACAAGTCGCCTACTCTGTATGCCTATCCGCAACTGGAACGTGTACTTGAAAACGTTTCTTTGCGCTCCCTCGTTGTAGTCTGCCATTAACTGAGGGATCGTGAGCCATCTGTTGTCTCGGACAAACGTGCCAACCGCCGTTCACCTGGATTGTCAGACAGTATGGTGCCCCCGTCCCAGAGCGTTGAGTGATTGTGTGTACTCCTTCGGATCATTCCACCACACCTTCACTATGGCGGCCCTCGACAGACGACAATGCCTGGAATTACTGAGATGCTGGCCCCACCGTTATAGCGCCGCAAATCATTCCTCGTTCAAACATGATCAGGTTCTTTTCTTTCCATTCCTTTCCCCACTGCACGTGCTTCGCGCTGACGAATTGATATGCACTACGCATGCCGTCATTATATATGATGCGCCTGCCGGTGACGTTACCCCTGGGCGCTGTGGGATGCACATCCACTAGTGGAGACAGGAATCTTCGAAATGTTTATGCTCATGATACGTATTATAATAATTATAATAAGAACTAACACATTGATGTTCATCATATAATTTTAACTTTTCATTAAAATTGTTATTTTCTTTATTTATAATTGTTAGAATTATTTGTATAATTATAATTATATAATTATTATTATTATTATTATTCATTTATTTATTTAATCAGCTACAAAACAGCAAACAAACATGCCTTTAGTGTGCAGCTCTAAAGCAGAGATTTGGAATACATATTTTAAGAGGTAAAAAAACGGAAAAGTAAATAAATGAAGAAAAAAGCAATTTAAAGGCTCAGGTGACGGGTACAGTTAGAAATTTCAGTTGCCTCTTGAAGTGTCCAGAGGTATCAAATATCTTCAAGTTTCCTTTGTTAACTAATCTTGCAGTCCTGTTGTAGTAATTGTAATATCCATAATTAGTTCTTGCATAAGATGATTTAAGCAGTGGATGGTTTCCTAAAGCTCTTTTCGGTGGGTTTAAGTTGATTTGTGAGACGAGGTAAGGGCAATTTATGGTACCATTTACTAGCTGGTTAAATAGGAGTAGATTCGCTTTGTCTCTTCCTACTCTTGGTAAGATTTCTAATCTACTTTTGAAACAGACGTATTGCACTGCTCTTTTTTGAATATTTTCGATTTCTTATTTTTGGTTAGCTGCATGTGAGGACCAGACCTGGGGAGGCAAATTCTAGGGCGAGCCTAACACTAACATAAATTTTGTAAAGAAATATGAATAATATCAATTGATTGAAATCTCGATTAATTATTTTAAGAAATCCTGTTTTTTTGCTAGCTGCCCTCAAAATGTTTAATATATGGACATCAAAGGAAAGTGATCCGTTAATGAAAATACCAAATTTTTTGGCAGAACTAACTTTTTTGATCACCTTGTTGTTAATTCAATAAAAAGAGTTGTTTTTTTTGTGTACATTGGAAAAACCCATTAATGGGACACCCCCATGGGTGGGGAAACAGGTCGTATGCATGCAACACGTCACAGAACCTGTTATAAATATGCACACTGGGCTTTGAACAGACAATTTCAAAAGTGGGCATGCAAGATAACACGTTCAACAGAATTGACCACCTCAACAAATGCCAGACACCAACTAACATTGTGTAAGGACAGCGAATCCTGGACTCTAGAGCAGTGGAAAATAGTCCTATTGACAGACGAGTCGAGGTTCGCACTCAACCAGTCTGATGGCCCTTCCTGGGCCATCAGACTCCTTTCATGGTTTGGCTTGGGCCATTAGTCGTTATCGACAAAACCATGAATGCTGTACAATACCAAGACAGACTGGACAATTACGCACTTCCAACATTATGGCAATACTTCGGGGAAGGCCCATACCTCTATCAGCAAGACAACGCGCCATGCCATATTGTAACAGAGTGGTTTGAAGACATGGGTTTGAAAAATTTGGGTTGGCCAGCCCAGAGTGCTGATCTGAACCCTACTGGCATTTTTGGGATATATTGGATCGTCGGGTGCGTGCACATCGAGAATGCCCAAAGAACAAGGCCGAACTGATGGCTGCGTTAAAGGCCGAGTGGAGGAACATATTACCTGACATTTATAAAAAGCTGGTTGAGAGTATGCCGCGAAGGTTGAAGACAGTCATAAAAGCAAAAGAGCAAAAGATTTCAGCACAAAATATTAAATGACACAATAAAAGCTCTTTTTTTGGCTAAAGGCAGGTGTCCGGATATTAATGGAAGGGCAGTGTATTATACCGTATATACGGCGCAATTATGGCCTATGTAGCGCCTCAAACCCAACAACAATAACATATGTCATTTGCACCGCTGTATATTATGTTTGTGGCAGTGTGTGTTCACGGGCCGATCTGCATTTTGAGCTGGCCGAAAACCCGAAATAACTCACTGAGAAAACTTTACACCCTACGCCTATGATCGGCTAAGTACACAGTGGAATGAGCCTTTAGAAATTCCTTAATCATCGAGGGGACTCGATGAGGATTATACTACTTATCTGTATGAGAAAAATGAGGAGGCTTTCAGGGACTTAATCCCCTCCCCCCTTATCGTGATACATTGCATACATTTGAACTGATCATTTGAATTTATAAATGACGTCATAATGCTTCTAACATCGTAATCAAAATGGCGCCCTGGATCTCATTCAACGTAATTATGAAATGCGCCACCTTATAATTCATGAAGCAAAATTCGATACACTCAAAACAGCCTTGTATTAATATCTTGGACTAATCTTTTTTCGGATTCCCACTCATCTGTACGCTTATGAGGAGGTGTTCCGACGACAAGCGTAGTTCCGTGTAGTTTCGAAATTTGTCTGTCAATTCGCTTTTAAAATGGCTTCTCTTTATTTTTTTAAACTTGGAACATAATTCAAATGGCAAAAGGACAAATCTGATTATTTCCGTGAGCTCGCACACGCTAGCGCACAGAAAAGAATTTTTCAATCGAGGACTTTCGCCTGCGGGCCCGTTTTCATTTTGTACTTGAAAGATGCACGGAGCTACCGGCTCCAATGACGTGTGACAGCGCTCACCTTTCTTAGGTTAAATGCACACAATTTGCTTCTGTCAAGAACTAAAAGCGATTGTTAGAAGTTTTGGAAACTTGTCCTCCGCCTATCATGCGCAATCCACACTGTTTTAGAAACTGAAAGCTCCTCTTATTCAAAGCAGCATAGATGTGAATAGTGATGCTTCGCTGGCTCTACAAAATAGCGCCTTAAAAATAGAAATGGAAGCCTTGCACGCCGCATTTCGTTGTTGAACATAAGAGTGCAAAGAAGTACCTGCTATAAAAAAGTGCTCTGAGAGTTCGTTGAAGTTAACTGGAATTAAGATGTAGCAAAGCAAGAAGCTAGCATTTACAACGGAGAATGGTTATTGAATTCCGGAGAAGAGATATGAGTGTTTGAGCAATTTGTACCTCTTTGGATGTGTTATATTTCCAAGCGAAATTTATAAATTATATTCATATGATGGAAGACATCAGTTAATTGATGAAAGCTGGAGGCATGTTGTTATTGATAGTGGAGATTTTTGGGTCATCTACTACTTTGCTGATGGTACACCCCTTCCGCAATTTTTAACACTGTTGAAAAAGATCCAGACAAATTACCTGGATCCAGCTTTAACAGGCAATCACTAAATAAAGAGAGTGTTAAAATACACACTTAGTTATCACTGAATTGTGACCATGACATCCGTAATGGACTATGCCCCAGTATAAAAATCGAACAGCATCGTAGAGCGGTAGTTTGCATCTGATCGTGCAGGTCAAAGTGATAAAGTAGCAGTTATAGGGCGTAGTACAGATATTACGGAATCTCAAAATGGTATAATTGAGGAAGCTCGTGCGTGGGATGCTTCCACGCACGACAAGAAATGCCGTGGGACACGGTATTTCTTGTCGGCTGCTTACGTCCAACTGTAGTTCAGATGTACAAAGATTGATGTCTAACGGTTCAAACCACATCCCACCGACAGAACTGTAAAGGATTAAGCAAAGTGGACGTTCGTGGTGAGCGAAGAGTGCAGGGCGTTATACATGGCCAACGGTGGGTCGTGTAATGGTTGACATCGTAATACAATATGGGAAATACAAGAACAATATCCCAAATGAAGATGGCCTGCACGCTCAGGCGTATGGGGTTCCACAGCAGATGACCCATAAGACTCCCTCTCTTCACTGCTTATCATCGTCAACGGCGAATGGTGCGGTGTCAAAAACACAATGGTTGGAGACTGGAGGCCGGAACCAAGTGTGCTGGTCGGTTGAGACCAAATACTTGATGCAACGCGCCGATGGACGCCTTCGTCTGCAAGCAACACGAGTCAATAGACTCATCGTGCCGTGCATACTGCCCACAATTCAGGCAGGTGGCGGTGGTTGCTTAATATGGGGCATGTTTTGATGGCAAGAATTAGAACCCCTTATGCATATGAACCAACGTTTCACCGGTGAGGTATACTGGAGATATGCCACGCAAATGAAAGTTACATAAACACCCGCAAAGAACCGCCGTTTACTCTTGAGGAGCTCCAAGAAGCATCGGGCAGAACAAAAAACAAAAAATACCCAGGTTTAGATCTAATTGAACCAAAGATGATTAAAAAGACTGCTGAATGCGTCCCACCACTTTTACTACGACTGTACAATAGCTGCCTGGAGCAAGGTCACTTTCCAACACAATGGAAAAAAAGCCATCTTAAAATTAATACCAAAAAGCCCTTCAAAACTGCCTACATTCTACAGACCAATTGCCTTGCTATCGACGGTGAGGAAAATCCTGGAAAGACTACTACACAAGAGAATTGAACAGCATTATATGGAAGCAAACCTTAGCAACTCAAAACAATATGGGTTCAAATCTGGAACCTCTACTATTAATGCGATCCGAGATCTCCTTAACAGAGCTCTGCAATGTACCAGCAAGTACTTCTTGGTGATCGCGGTGGACTTCGCTGGGGCGCTCGACACCCTTTGGTGGCCGAGCGTCCTGGCGAGGCTTCATGCTGTAGCCCTTCAAAAAAATCTATTTGACTATGTAAAGTCCTATCTCACTGACAGGGAAGTGCAGATCCTTGCGCCCTATTCCAGCTTATCGCGTGCAGTTCGCAGGGGCTTCCCCCAGGGTTCTGTTCTGGGGCCGCTCCTGTGGAACTTTGTCCTCGATGACTTTCTCAGCATGGACCTGGGGGAGGTTGAGGCCCAGGCCTTTGCCGATGATTCACTTTTAATCACAGCAGCTGATTCAAGAGCCAACCTTGAAAAACAAGCAAATGGAGCGCTGCAAATCCTATAGGATTGGGTTAAACTAAATAACCTAAAAGTAGCACCGGAAAAGACCAACTCGGTCCTCTTGAAAGGAAAACTAAACTTAAACAGGCCACCACAAATCAAAGTAGAAGGAATAACAGTAAAATTATCAAACGAGATAAAATACTTAGGAATTATTGTTGACAGCAATCTCTCATTTAAACCGCACTTAAACTACCTCAGGAAGAAGATACGCATATACACAGCACTTATAGCAAGAATCACGCGTAAGGACTGGGGGCGAAATAAAAAGATCCTCTCCCTATATTACAAAACCCTCTTCATCCCGGTAATTATGTACGGATCGCCAGTATGGATGACGAAAACCAGCATAGTAACAAACAGGAAAATTCTTGAAACAATTCAGAGGAACATACTACTTACAATCACTAGAGCGAGTAGCACAGTTAGTACGGCAGCGCTCCAGGTCATTGCAGGTACACTACCCCTTGACCTGAAAGTTGCTCGCGCGGGACTAGTGTATTATCACAAAAAAGCGATCCCAATTACAACCTGTGGCATAACCCTTGACGTGACTAATGGCTGGAAGAGGGAACAAAAAAGGATAGATGAATTCCTAACAGAAACCTGGCAAAGAAGGTGGAATGAAACTACCAAAGGAGCAATAACCCATAAATTTCTTCCACTAGTGACAAAAATGCACCCGAAAGCCCCACCGTGGTTTTTCCCGGGCCTTAACACTACGTATCTACTAACGGGTCATGGTCCGTTTAAGGAAAACACGCTAGGCATAACAGAAGATAGAAATTGTACTTGGGGAGAACCCGAATCATGGACTTATGTCATGCATGAATGTAAAAATTATGACGACATAAGAGCGAGCCTCATTACAAACATCCAGTACAATCCAATTAACTAAGAATCCCTACTCCTGAATGCACAAGAACAGTTTGTAGCTTTTACTAACTTTGCAACTCAACTATTTACAAGAAGGAAAACAATTATTGCAATACAACCTGTCCAGCTGTTAGTTGTTATTTGGTTTTTAGGAGCATTAGCAACTAAGGCCATATTGCTCCGGGATATGCGGTGGTCATTCCCTGACCTTTCCGCATCCTCCGTATTTGGTGGTGACGGGCTGGAACCCCGGTCTAATCAAGAAGCGTGTGCTACGCACTGCTGCTCCACCTGTCCAGCAGGAAAACAACAACACTCAATAGAAAAGCCTAAACTTAGAAGGAATGAATGAACCAGAACAACGGAGAAACTCAAACAAACCAGAATCAAAGAAGAAAATTCAACAGTACAGAAAAATGCACCATTAGTGCCTAAAAGTCTAATCAAAGTTGCTCACAGGAAAAGGAGAAAACAACTATCTTGAGGAAAACTACCCCAGACAAGACAAATTCTCGTCACACTGACAAAATTCCTGAAAGAGACCAACACTGAAGCGTCCCAGGGCTAGAGTAGAGCGCTATCTGGCTCTCAGATCCTGCAGGAGCCTCTTTAAACCCCATTTCCTCGCAGGGGGAGAACCCTTTCTCCCCTTGCCACCCTTCTTTCCCTCTGGTGGGGCATGAGCATTCTCCACTGAAAAACGGGGGATCATCTTCTCTATCGACCCCTTTGCTTCCTATTTCCACCCCCAGTCTTCTGCCTCCCCACCCAAAACTATCATCTTACATAGCGCTCAGCCCAACATCAAAATTTAAGACACACCAAAATTTATGCCCGACCTTTTAGGCCTTACAGGCTTTCAGTTTAAACCCCAAACGATGTTTAAAAGAACCTTAACTAACTAAACTACTCTCGCGACTTCTCCAATATATATATATATATATATATATATATATATATATATATATATATATATATATAAGTGTAAAGTGTAAAGTGTGTTTGGGGTCAAACGGCACCAGGGGTTTCCCCCATCTCCGCGTAGTTTACATTGTCGTGTGATACAGTACACTGTAAAGGCCAGAGATTTAAAAGTGTATGGATATTGTAGATGAGTAGTGTTGTGTACCGTTGTTCTTCTGGCCATTTAGCCGCCAGGCCTCTGCTGAGGCCAGACGTTGCCCACACTTTGCCCCGTGGAGGCAGACCAGGTACACCAATATTTTAAATAAGTACTCTGGCAGGTCCTGCCACCTAGTTTCCTGAGATTTCAGTGGCTAGGACCTAAAAAAAAAAAAAATAAATAAATAAATAAATAAAATAATAAAAAAAAATAAAAAAAATAATAAATAAATAAATAAATAAATAAAAAATAAAAAAAATAAAAAAATTTGAGAGGTTATCGCGTGGTGGTTGTGCTAGAATTGTGAGGCCGAAAATTGTGGGCGAATCAAATTTGGCTGTAACTAAGTTTGGATGTGTGGGGCTTTCGCTTGCGTGCAGGCAGAGTGGGAGGGAGACTGAAGGCTGGGGGGGCGACAGACAGAAGAATGGAGTCGATAGGGAGGGTGACTCCAAGATTTGGTGGGGCATGCCCATGCCCCACCAGAAGGGAAAGTGTGGGTGGCAAGGAGGGAAGGAGATAGAGGGACCATCACCTCCCCCCCGGCCAGGGAAAGGGAAGAAAAGTGGACCAGGCAAGGGCGCTAGGTCAGATCGCCAATAAGGCTAGTGTGCAGAGAGGCTCTGCAGTTTCTTCAGTCGGTGGAATGTCATTTTTGGGACATTGTCCCATCCGAGGTTTACAAAGTCCAGTTTATTTTGTAGCCATTCATTGGTTAAGATCCCATCCGAGGTTATTTAGTCCAGTCAGCTTGGATGTGCATTTGCGATTTCATTTTGTTTCTTCTGTTATGAAGTCGGATCCCTGGGGGTTTGATTTGTTCTGGTGGTCCTTAGTGGTGTCGAATTGTTTTTCTGATTACGGGCAGCTTTGATGGGTACTTGCATTCTCTTCATTGCAGTGGTTGCGGCTGGGGGAAGGTCCGTCTTCTGCTGAAGAGGCCCTGAGCGAATTTTGTTAGCGCTTTGTAGCTGTCTTCTTCTTCTAGGATGAGGTGTTCCTGGTTTTGCAGTGTGAATCGAATTTCAGTGATGAGCCGGCAGCGTAGATCTTGATACAGGTGACAGTGATACATGAGGTGTTCCCATGTTTCTGTTTGGCCACAGTGGCAGAGAGGAGTGTCACTGAGTCGGAAGCCTGATAACTTGTGTCTGAATGCACCGTGTCCGGTGAGTAGGTATGTGACGAGGAGTCCTGGAGACAGCCAGTGGGGATATTTTGGATATACCGTCTGAATTGTCGGCACGAATTTCCGAGTGATTTCACCTTTGATTGAATTTTCCCAGCGGGTTTGCCAGGTCTGTTGGAGATGCAGTGTGAGTCGCTTCTTTTCCATTTTAGGGTCATTGGCTAAGTCAATCGTGTAGTTCAGGCAGGTGGACGTTTTTCCTTTGCTGAGGTGGTGTAGCATTCCGCGACGAACGATCTCCAGGTCCAGGGGGAGGGCACCCATAAGGACCTGCAGCGCGTGAGTACTCACCGTCCTGCAGGCTCTGGAGATCGTTAGCAGGGTATATCTTTGTATTGTCTCGAGTTTTCTCCTGTTGACCGCGGTGGTCGCTTTGTGGTACCAGACTCCGGAGGCATATGAAATGGCTGGCAGGAATACTGTCAGATGAGGTCCAGTCTTCTCTGACAGTCCAGAATGCAATGTGGTCCGCTAGAGATCTGGTAGCCAAAGTAACATCAATCGTGGCCTCCCACATCGTGTTTGAAAATGTTGGTAGGTTGTTTGGTTTGTTAAGGATCATATAGCAACTGTTTGCCAGATACTCCTCCAGGTGTTGTCCATTTACCGCGCCACGTCGCTCCGGGGTTTCACTAAACCACGCCGGCGAACGGCAGTTTGCATCAGCGCCCACTACGATTTTAGCATTCGGGAATTCCTCCAGAACATTTTGCAGGTAAGTTATAGCTGGGAGGATATCTTCTCCTGGCCGACAGTAAAGCGATACTGCATAAAATTCGCCCAGTGCAGTGATGACGTGGGCACATACAGCCCACGAGAGACAGTAATTTGTGATTTTGGTGACTGTGTAGTCTGGATTTCTGATTAGAATGGCGGCCCATGGCGTTTCATCATCAGTTTGCACGATTTTATACTTCAGGGGATATCCCTTGACCTTCTTACTGTGCGTATATGGTTCCTGGATGAGCAAGATATCCAGGTTTTCCTCGTTTGCTGTCCTGGTCAGCTGCGCGGCAACTGCCTTGGACCTCTGGGCGTTTAATTGTGCAAATAGTACCCTGTTGTTATTATATGGTCTAAGATGTGTACCCATAATCGAGTCTCAATTGGTATGTACTCCTTGCTTTTTGGTATATAGGGCACTTATTGTCCCTGATAGAGTGATCCGCCTGCAGCTTTTGTGACTTGCAGTTTGCACACATAGGTGGTTTGTCCTTTTTTGGGCATGATTTAAATTCGTGGCCTCGTTCAGCGCAATGGCCACATGTAGGCTGGGTTTGGGCACAGGTATGTGTTGTGTGCCCAAAGCGGCCACATCTAAAGCATTTGGGTACAGACACATGCTCCCTGTAGCGGTGGCTGCCCCAGTTTATAAATACTCTGTTTTGCTGGCTGATGGTTTTCCACGCAGCTGGCGATAGTTCCACGACCCAATTTGTGACCATGCCTGATCTGGATCTCGTTTGATGTTTTGGTGTTATTAGGCTTGTGGGTTCCATGTCTGGGTGATCTCGCTGGAGGTTTCTTGTATAGAGTTCATCCTGCAACATTTCTGGGGTCAGATCCTTGTCGGTGTCGTAGATTACAATACTCGGTCCTCTTCTTTTTGGTGGCGCTGCTTCCAGGCCAAGGGTTTGAATCTTTGGATTTGTAATTATCTTTTTAGCATCCTCTGCTGTCTGTGTCTCAATTATCACACCTATGTTACGCGTTTTGCGGACTGACTTTATTTTAGTCGTTTTTAGATCGCCTGCGAGGTTTGTAATGACAGTGTTTTTTACCTCTTCGCTTGTGGGATGTTCCTCTGTGGAGGTTGGTCGGAGGATGACCAAATGTGGTGTTGGCAGGAGAGTCTTTCGTTTGGGTATGTTTTCTGCGGTTAACACTTGCGGTTCTTGTGTTTTGATCCTCAGCACGTCGGAGTAGGACGGGGCGCGCTGTGGCATTTCTTTCGCCCTTCCTTCCTGATAGACTTCCAGTTTGGCGTTTGCGATTTCATACTTTGATTGAGTGTCAAGAAGTATGGTCTCTAGTTTGCTCCATATGGTGACTATGTCGGCCCGAAGCACTGTTGTTATTCTATTTGTTTGTTCTTTAAAGAGTGTTTCGAGTGCCGTTCGGAGCACAAGTATTTGTTGGAGAACAGGGCCCTCAGGGATGTTAGGGTCCAGGACATGTTTGTCCTGTTTTTTACTATCACCTGCCAGGTCTATCTGTGGTATTGCAGGGTCTTGTTGCTCTTTTTGCTCTGTCTGGCTACGCGTCTCCCTCTTGTTCTTGCGTTTTGGTGCTGGGGTGTTCCTCACCTTGTCTGGGCTTTCCTGCAAGTCCACGCTGGCTGGGTCGATTCCCGGTCCCATTTGGGCATCTGCAGGTGTTTTTTCCATTTTTCCTTCTATAGTTCTCGGGTTTTACGGATAATCGGAAAAACTTCGGATTAGCGGGTACTGGGTCAGCAGCTAGAAAGGACTGCCAAGTTGATGATGAATGGAAGTTGCCACAAGTCCGTAGCTATAATAGTAGCTGAGTTACAGCTGGCAGCAGATTTGGGCTATCCCCCACTGATACAGATGGGGGGGGGGGAAACAGTCAAATTAAGAGATGTTCCCAGAACGGAGCAGATTTCTGTGGGGGTATTTCAGGGAGCTGGAGGCGTTAGCGACACTTATATTTGCATAATTTAAATACTTTACATTTGAAGACAAAAACCATGTAGAGTCTATGGTGGGGGGGGAGAGTCACTAAATACATGTTTTTAAGTTCATTTTACACAATTGAGGGTACAGTTTGTTGGAACAGTCTTCCAGCTCGGGTTTACACTGGTGGGGCACCCTTCCCAGTCAATTGCAGCGTACTAGCGTGGCCACCGCGTTATATCGGCGCCTTTCTATAGCCTTGCTGCCAGCCACATGGTGACCAGTGCAGTCTGGCAAACAAAGGATATAGATACTAACGCTAGTAATCTGCTAAATTCCCAATAGAATGTTCAAATTTTCTTACCAGGGGGATCCTCTAAACAGCATCTTTGAAGGAGACCACAATTTAAAACTTAAACTATGGTTTAACCACATATTTAAACAGAACTTTTACGGAGCGTTACGACAGACGTCCACGCTGGTTCGGCGGCCATATTTCCTTAACGTACGGTGTAACAACGTGGTCAAGCTGAAATTTATGAACGTCCGTAATTTAGCTTTGCCTTAGAAGTTTGTCACAAAAATAACATCAGTCAATTCGCCAACCCAATAGAAATCCAGTAGACTTGATATTTTAACAGAAATATCCAAATACACCACTAAATTTTAACATTTTGAAGAGCACTGAAAAAACGTGCGTCTGGCCAGTACTTGGTCAGCGCCACCTCTATATATATATATATATATATATATTTTTTTTTTTTTTTTTTAAGGTCCTAGCCACTGAAATCTCAGGAAAGTAAGTGGCAGGACCCGCCAGAGTAAAATAGCCTCATTGGGTACACCCGGCCAGCCTGCCCGTGGCAGGGTGTGAAAACGTCAGATCCCACAAGGGGCCTGGCGGCTAATAGGCCGGATGAACAAAGGGCACAACACGCCACATTGCTCATGAACCATATATATTTTTTAAAAAAATCTCAGGTTTGCCCGAAACATAGAAAATATGCGGAGATGGGGGAAACCCCAGGAGCCGTTAGACCTCCAACACACCTTACACTTTATGGCAGCTCTTAGGAGACCATGTGCACGCTGCCATGTTGCATTTTTTTCGGACAGAAACGGAATCTTCCAAGACGATAATTCACCGTTTCATCGAACCTGCACTGTGCGCAATTGGTTCGAGGAACATAGTGAAGATATCACCCATTGATTTGTTTTCAAATTCAACTGGTCTCAATACAATTGAACATTTGTAGGTTGTTTTGGAGCGGGAAGAGATGTGTATGGACAGGAAACCGTCATCTTTTTCGACACTGTGGAAAACCTTGCCGGCAGTATGGCTGCAGATTCCTACGAACGTCTTCAGACATCTAGTGGAGCCCTGCCTTGACAAATAGTAGCTGTTATCCATACGAAAGGTGGTCCAAGACGGTATTAGATAAAGTAAAAGGCAAAGTGCAGCCATTATCAACCCACTGCAGAATGGAAGCCTCCTCAACAATTCACATTGAGGGAAATGGACCATAATCTGCCACGCTGGTCCAGTGCGGGTTGGCAGATCGACCGTATTCAGCAATCAGGGGCTTGAACCCCGGTCTACTCAAAGAGCGTGTGCTACTGCACTCCCGCTCATGACCACTCGGCTACGGAGGCAAGTGGTAACAATTCAGTGATCTCTGAGTGCATATCTTAATGTGAATATCACAGCACATAAATCTTAGGCGGACGTCAGTCTATGATATTTCTGGAGAAGTCCTGTGGTCTTACTCGAACTTGTAGTAGTAGTAGTAGTAGTAGTATAAAGTGGCAGTTTCTTGTCATTGAGGGGTCAACGTTATTATTGAGAGGGAGGTCAAGGTTCGTTGCTATTGAGAGGTCAAGATTCGATGTTATTCTTTGATCAACGATATCCGCTAATTCTCACTAATTAGTGTCTTTGAGTCTTTCAATCAGTTATTCTTCCCTGTTTTTTTTCTCACGATCTGAAACAAACCAATTTGAAAGACTGGGCTGAAGAAATTAAACCGGTATCGCTGAAAGCATTTTACTTACGATAGTTGTAGACAGGAGCGTTGCGTTCCACATCTGAATTCTAGCGATGCAATTCCTAGATCGACCAGCGGCGGATTGGTTTCTCATTCAATGTCATCCACTGATTCTCTCTCTCTCTCTCTCTCTCTCTCTCTCTCTGCTTGGATGATTGTGAAGCAGACTTAGGCCTAGGTCTTGCACTCAGCTTGCCTGCAAATCTTCTGACTCAGTCAATCTCAGGCTCAAATTCGCCTGCTCTATCTTTTGATCATCCCCAAGAGAACCTTCCAAGAATAGTTATCCCTCATCGTTATCTTCATCAAGTGCATTCTCTGATTTGTTCTGTTAGTTCTCGAGAGGATCATCCTGAGAATCTGCCTATCGGACTATCTCCTCCACTGAGACTGCAAATCTCTTACCTTTCTTAAGCCACAAACCTGAGCTCAATTCGCTGGCTACTGACTACCTCCGCATTAAAGTTAATTGATGAATTGCAAGACAGCGTATTCGTCCTCAGGTTCCAAGTTAAGAGCTTAACGCCTTTAGTCACCGATCTATTTAACTGGGCAGAAATAAGAGGGCATTGACAAGCAATCTGTAATGAACTTACTTTCCTCAGATGCAGTAATACGCCTGATTAA
Organism: Mastigoproctus giganteus; assembly: GCF_048544385.1. Taxonomy (NCBI): domain Eukaryota; kingdom Metazoa; phylum Arthropoda; class Arachnida; order Uropygi; family Thelyphonidae; genus Mastigoproctus; species Mastigoproctus giganteus. Next base: position 64,702,395 of record NC_143583.1, on the reverse strand, counting down.
AGCCAAAAAAAAAAAAAACTCCACCATAGGCCAAGGTATTATTAAACTCCACCATAGGCCAATTCAACAGTAAATCTAGCTCCTGTTTCTCAATAGAAACTTGGAATTGCGGAACACTTACCGCTGCTTAACCCACCGTTGACAATACTCTATATCCAGCTGCTTTAAACTGTCAACCCGCTGTTGACTAAGTTATTACTGATATCTTTGCATGGCTAAGCAGTCTGGATTCTGTATCATTTATACAACGTGTAATGAGTCCTAATTTATCCTGTGATCAAGAGTTGGCTTTTGCTCCTGTCACCCTACTGAAGTGGTTGAAGAGGGCACCAGCATATGCGTCCTTCAAGATCTAATCATGCCATTTTATCACAACAGCTGTCTGACAATTAAACCACCACAACTTCTGGGAGTAAATCACTATCCTGTCCATCAGATAATGATTTACTCCCAGAACTCTCTGGGATACGAAAGCACTCGTTAGAAATCCCACACACACATGAGGAGTAATAAATTAAAATTGAGGAAGGATGTAGCAGTTTAAATGAGAGGAAGTTTGTCTTCAGCCAGCAGGTGGTTGATTGTTGCAACAAACTTCCGTCTGCTCTTGTGGAAGTGGTTAGTTTTAATAAATTCAAGGAAGAACTAGGCAAACTACTGGAGGGGATGAACAGGTGATATGGAATTTTATTTTTATTTGGATAATGCTGTATAAAGTTTCTTTCTTGGATCATTTGCCACTACTAATACTAATACCTTGCACACAGTCCCATATTCCTCAACATCACGCTCACATTCAAAAATATAGTACATCGATAGAACCTTACCAACAATTCAATGGTGAAATGAAAAATATATTCAAAGGCCATATAATGAAGCTAACAATTCATTTACCAGCTGTCCCAGTTTTCCTCCAACCCACAGTGTTATACAGTATATCAACCACTCAATGCCAAATAGGCTAAACACCACACTATACCAAAAAAAGAACTCATGCCACCAACCTAGATTATCAAAACAGAGATATGCATGCTGAAGCGGTTTCCTTGCCTTCCGACTCATCTACTCATAGCGAGAACAACCATTGCAGCTCTGTCACTACAGCTAAGGCGCAATGACTTGACAACAGTAACTGCTTTGCCATGTCGGGAATGCCAGTCACCACTCGAACATAGTCCGCGATTACAAGGGCTGTCAAACATTCCAAAGCTACCTTCGTTTCCAGAATTTACCTTGGACGATTCCTAAGTTATGTCAGAATGTCTGAGACTCCTGAATATCACTGTAAAAGTCACCCTACTGAAGAGGGCACCAACATATGCGCCACTCAAGATGTAATCATGCCATTTTATCACAACAGCTGTCTGAGAATTAAACCACCACGCTATGTATCTTCCAGAAATCTAACCACAACGTCCCTAGCGTAAGGTGGCTAACAAATGTAATTTGTTGAGAAGACACTCTTAGATATAGCAGTCATCTACATTCCCCCTGTTCCTAATCTGGATATAACAAATAATGTAGCAGATTATTTAACTTAACAAATTACTTTTGTCTTCGACCCACATAATTTGGAGAGATTTCGACCTCCCACTATAGCATAATAACCAGCTGGATATCTTGTTAAAAAGGCTTCAGCTACGCACCATCTCTATTATCAATAGCCAACCTACAAGAGAGAAAAATAGGCTTGATCTAATTTTGACTTCCTTGATCTAATTTTATAATTGATGTAACGCCTGAGACATATTTTCCATCTGAGCATGGTCCAATTGCAATCATCTTAATGCTACCTTATTTATATTCACTTCAATATCAAAGACAAATACAAGAGACAACTTGTCACCCGCCTTCCCGGACCTTAAAATGTGCCTATATGCTGCCAGCTGCACCTCACGGCAGAAGTGTCCTCAAGTATTAGGTCTCACCCCCAACGACTCTCCTAACCAGTTGGATCAGCTCTGTTGAAGAATTTGCGGCTTCTCGAGTTGTAAAAACATCGTCAAGATCGAAAGCCTGATGGAATCCTAGCCTACCAATTTTATTTAAACAAAAGCAAATCCTACATGCTAAATGGAAACTTTCAATATCTTGAGACGTCCTCACAAAAATCAGCTTGGTAGCCAAAGGCATATAGGTTTAATACTGCAATCAGAGAATATATTTTATAGTTCAACGATTTGGACCACTTATGTCTCATATAGCCTATAATGACTTCTCGGGGATAGTTAATTTCCACTGGAATTAAATGAATAGAAAGAGGATTTGTCTTGTATCTTATTATAACAAGAGGTAAGACAAATCACTTAAGGTGGTTGCACTCTGCAGTGTTTACAAAATTTTCTGAATACATTCAAAGCAGCCTTGCGTTAAGATAATAAGTCAAGCGGTATAACAAAGTCTGCAATGAGAAAATTAGTGCGCTTCTTCAGTTAAGAAACAGATAAATCTGAATATAAATTCGCATTACTTTACTAACTACGTCTGAATTGTTTTGCATAAGAAAAATGCAAAATCTTCGCATTTTCTTGGAATTACCTTGCAAGAAGTTATCTGTGCTTTGCTTATTAGTAAATGAAAATCTTCTAGCCCCCCCAGGTCTGCTCGTTAGGTTATATTAGGTGGGTTTTAAACGCCAGTGGAGCATCAGTACATTGTATCTGCAGTTCTTCGGTCGGTTGTCATTTACTGGATGAAAAACTAGTTGCCGAGAAAGTAACTACGTAACAGTCGTCTGTAATCACCGACTAACTCAGCCACGTTGTGGAAAAAGCCTTTAACTCTTCCCGCGGGTCATTCACAGAATTCAAACTCAGCCCTTTCGGGCCCAGTGTGAGAGAACAGATATAACCACTGTGCTACACGTGAAGGCTTTTACGTTTCTCTACTACTGTATAAATAAAATACCGTTATTTCTAAATCTCGCCGATAGAGGGAGGACTGTGTTTGTTTTTTTCCATAAATGTATTCTTTGCCGATTCTTTAAACTACAGTTGTAATTGAAATTTGAAAGCAAATCTGTTGTAATTTTAATTAGCAATAATGGGTCGGAATTTCTGTAAAAGAAAGCTTTGTTTAATGTATTATATCTGTACAAAACGATATCGGGGCGCATTAAAATTCATGAAAAATGGAAAAGTTCGTAGGAGAAGAAGCAGTAATATCTTTTAAAGTACAAGAAGCTTGGCATCAAATATTTAAGCTCGTATGGATACTTAAGTGATAAAAAAAAAACCCTTTCAACATATTGGGTCCACGCCTTACAGGATCATTATTTTTTTCACTGCTTTCCCTAAACGCATGTCGCTTTGTGATAAGGAACCCCATAAAGAAACGATATATATAAAAAAAAACCTTTCCCCCATGACGCGTGAATTTAGGCTTATTTCTCGGCTCGTAAATGTTACCATAAGAGGATGGTATTAATCCAGCTTTACATAATCTCTGTAGCCAGGGAAGGGACCGAACGAGGAAATTTTATAGTTCTTTCATGGAGCCATGAATTTTGTTGACGTGCAAAAAAATAAGCGAAGAGCCTTTAAAATTTTGTAGGGTCATAAATATAGCCATAAAGGTTATTTACTGGAATAGATGTTCTTAATGTCGAATGTATTAATTTAATATTTTATTCTTGAAAGGCAAAAAAATGTTCTTTTCTTTCCTTTTAATTATATAACTTTTTAGAGAAAAGGATTTCTAGGAAGCTTTTAACATCCCTACGTAGTATTCATATAGGAAATAATTTATGAACACCCCACTGCGATATTCTGCTTCTCTCTCTCTTTCTTTTGTGAAATGGGAATGGACCATTATCCGATAGTCATACGTCAGGGAGGCACTTGGACCTCGGAATTTTAGGCAACACCGTATTTCACATTACTACTTTGTCGACACATAAACATTGGGTTACATACAAATCGTGCCGCCCCTTATAAAACTGTTCTAGAGGTGCTCGTGATTCGAGACATTGTTTTAGTAAAGGTATCCAGTTGCCCCTTGAAGGACACGAGCCAGTCCTTTTGAGAGCAATAGTTTTTTGTGTTTTTTTATTAACAGGTTTGGCTATTTTATATCATTCACCATACATAATAAAATCTATGTGTCTCTCAATAAGGTTTCACTGTAATATTTATGTTTACTTTTCTTTTCAGAGAAATTTAAAATAAGTCAAAGTCAAAGTACAAGAATGTAAAAATCACTTTTTATCTTTAAAACCGTTATAAGTGAACTGGTACTGAGGCATGAATCTGTTTCCATCCTACTCTTGGTTTGTATATTGTGCAACTCTATTTAGAAGACAAACTTGGGTTCGAGCAAGATGGGGAAAGCATGTCGGCCCTACAGAGAAACTGCGCTGTTATCAGTAATGGAAAAAGCCAAGGGTATCCATCAGAAACAGGCGCCTCCGTAGCCAGGTGGGAAGGAGCACAGTGCACAGCACACGCTTCTTGATTAGACCGGGGTTCGAGCCCGTCACCACCAAATACGGAGGATGCGGAAAGGTCAAGGAATGACCACCGCATATCCTGGAGCAATATGGCCTTAGTTGCTAATGCTCCTAAAAACCAATCAATCACTAATCACCATCAGAAATAATATTGGAATGATAGCAACTTTTCAAGAGTTACAGGTTAACTTGTAAATATTATCTCTACCAATTTTTTTTCTTTACGAAATTATCTTTAACAATTTACTAATTGTTAATTTTACATTAAGCATCGAGGCAGCTAAGGCTACGAAGCATCAGCATATGGTTACAAATCGCTTGTATTTTATGTCTATTTTGTTCGATATCAATTTGTTTTTTTCCCTGTTTGATCGGATGAAAAAAAAAAACGATTCACCTGGAGAAAAATCAGCGCAGCCCTTGGCAGACACTAACATAGCCATAGTGCATAATATGCCATAAAAATTCCTTGTGTCTTGACTGGATTCGAGCCCAGGCCTTTTACACATTGCGCACAAGAACAGTGTTTATGTTCCCGCTGTTCCCATATCATGCTTTCTGGTGTTCGTCTTTGTTGAATACAGGCAGGAACACCTCTTTCATGAGGACGTAGCCATAGAGGGATTCTTTTGTCCCTCCCCTCCCCAAAGAGATTCTCCTGTCTCATTAATAAAGATAATCCATTGCTATTCTTCATTTTTCATTCCAACTTCTCTGCACCACTGAAATGGTGTAGAGAAGTTGGAATAATGCTAATAAAATAACAATAATAATACTAATAACATAACAATAATAATACTAATAACATAACAATAATAATACTAATAATACAACAATCATCTGCAAACTACTCAATGAACAATTACTCTACATGTAATAGAATGTCTCATGCAAACAACTTTATCGAAGTTTTAGTAATTAACAATCTATAGTTAATATAACTCTAAATAGCTTTGCAATTTATATGAAGAATTTACGATTCCAAAAATGTCCCATAACGAACTCGAAGTGGATGACCACCTCGCCTCACCACCCATTGCCAGAGTCTGCTTCCTCTGGCAATCGGATGGATGTCAACTTAACCCTTTCAATTAACTATTCTGCGAAGAATAAAGTCTTATATTCTCAAGTTACTCAAATGATAATTTCTCATTCAGAAAATGAAGTCATTTCTTCGTAAATTTGTGTTTTAACTCGTTTCCTTTATCCTCAATGAAGAATTACTCTATATATAATAGAATGTCTCATTCAAACTACTTTTTCCCGTTAATAATTCTTCATAAATCAGATGTAATCTAGATAATATGTTCGATCAAATAAGTGATATCCATGAATGATGCAGCAAAATTCAGGGTCTTATTATTTTTTTTTTTACTTTTTATGTAAACCCCAAACACGAGAGGTATTAGAACCTGTAGTACTTAGTACCGTGCTTGGGTTGGAGGTTGAGAAGACGAAAGAAGATATTTGTTGACACTGGACTTGAATTTCTGTAGACCGTAATTTTCAGGAAATACGTATGAAGGAAGGTTGTTCCAGAAAACGACAGCTGAATAAATAAACGAGGAAGATGAAAAGTTGGTTCTGTGGGTTTGAAGTTGGACAGTAAATGGATGTTGGCTGGTGGCGGCACGTGTTCGGACTGTTTTGAAAGAGAGAGCGGGAATTAGAAAAGCCAGTTCAGAAGAGCAGTGCCCATGGAAGCATCTGTAGAAGAGGCATGCAGCAGAAACAGTACGTCTATGAGAAAGCGAGTGGAGAGACTCTGTTAGAGATGAATCATTAATTAACCTAACTGCCCTCTTCTGAATGGAATCAAGAAGCCTGAGAGAAGTTTTGTGGGCACCACCCCAGATGTGGGAACAATATTCCATGGCAGGGCGGATTTGCGATTTATACAGAGTGAGCAGCTGTTTGGAAGAAAAGTAACGCCGAGAGCGAAAGAGAAAACCAAGTTTTTTTAGATGAAGAGGAAGAAATATTTGTAATGTGCTTGTGCCAAGAGAGATTAGAAGTCAGGATAATCCCCAAAAGAGATATATCATTTTGCCTAGAAATCGGAGTGCCACTAAAGATAAGCATAGGAGCAGAAGAATCCTTTTTGCGAGATATAAGACAAGACTGAGTTTTAGAAGAGTTGAAATCAACTAAGTTGTCTTTGCCCCACTGGAGAATTACCTGAAGATCGGCATTTAAGGAATTGGTAGCAGATTTTCGAGAAGTTGAAGCTGATTCAGCAGGACAAGGTTTATCAAAATGGAAAGTGGAATGCAATGTGCTATCATCGGCAAAACTATGGATACGATTTCCAGTCAATGGAAGAAGGTCATTAATATACAAGAGGAAAAGAGTGGGGGAAAGAACTGAACCTTGGGGGACACAGGCATTAGTGGAGAAGTTAGAAGACAGAGAGCCATCTACCATCACCCTCAGTGAGCGATCAGAGAGAAAACTGGATAACCAATTACTAAAAACAGTTGGCAAACCATAAGATGGCAGCTTTTTTAGAAGACCTTTATGCCAAACACGATCAAAAGCCTTTGAGATGTCAAAAGCAACTGCACGTGTTTCACCAAACTTTTCCATTGAATTAGTCCACAAATGGGTAACATAAGCCAGAATATCACCAGTGGATCGACACTGACGGAATCCATACTGGTGATCGTTGATCAGACGGAAGGTTTCAAGGTAGTTTAAGAGTTGGCGGTTAATTGATTTCTCCATTACTTTAGAAAGAGTAGAGGTAATTGCAATGGGACGATAATTGGATGGGAGGGATTAGTCACCCTTTTTAGGAACTGGCTGGATATGAGCAAATTTCCAAGCAGAAGGAAAAACACCTTTGGAATAAGAAGGTGAAAAAAGGCGGCAAAGAATAGGAGTAAGTTCAGGAGCACAGGTTTTTAGAATAAGTGGAGAAATACCATCAGGACCTGGAGCTTTCTTAGCATCAATATTCTTCAAAATCCTTCTGACATCCTTTTGACGGAAGACCACAGGGGGCATTGAATGGAGCGTGTTGGGAATGGTGGGAGGTGTTTTTCCAAGATCATTAATACATGAGCTGGAAGAAAAATGGGAAGCTAGCAGGTCAGCCTTATCCTTGGCTGAAGTGACAACAGAACCATCTGGTTTCGACAGAGGTGGGAGCAGAGATGGGCAAAAGTTGCGGCAAATAGCTTTAGCAAGAGACCAGAATGCTCGGCTACCATTAGAGCAAGAAGCAAGTTTTCTATTCTTAGCCTGTTCAAACTCTAGTTTGAACTGATTAATAACTGCTTTACAATTGTTGCGAGCTTTGGTGTAGGCAGAAAATGAAACTGAGGAATTAGAAACAAGCCAATTACGATATGCAACATTCTTCTCTTGGACAGCCTTAGCACATTTATTGGAAAACCAAGGTTTAGATAGAGGACGAGATTTTAAAGTGGAGTGTGGGATAAAGGATTCCATTCCTGCAAGAATAATTTCACTGACACGATCTGAGCAAACGTTGACATCAGAAGTTTTGAAACAGTAATCCGACCAAAGAAAAATAGAAAAGAAGTCTCGCAGGTCATTCCATTTTGCATTCTTGTAATGCCAAACAACACGTGGTTAGAAATAGCCATGAGATAAAGGTTCCATTGGAGAAGAGATAATCACCAAGTTGTGATCTGAAGTGCTTAAAGGACCTCTCATTCGACCGTGTATAGAAGGGTTGTTTGTGAGAAAAAGATCAAGCGTATTGGCTGTATGATTAGGATTGTCCGGTATTCTTGTAGGTAAATGAACAATCTGTGCAAGGTCATTAGTAATTGCAAAAGCCTCAGCATCTCGACCAGCTGGGTCGGTGTGACTAGAAAACGGAAGCCAGATGGAATTGTGAACATTAAAATCACCAAGGAAAATTACCTCACTGTTAGGAAAGTTGGACTGGAGAAAGTCAAGTTGTAAAGAGAGGAAATCAAAGAGCTCCAAGTGATTATTGGAGTTGGGAGAACGGTAGAGACAACAGATGAATTTGACACAATGAGGTAGAGAGATTTTAAGCCAGAGAAGATCAAAGAGAGGGGATTCCAAATTGCCAAGTCTCTAACAGGGAATATCAGAACGGACATATGCATAAGTACCCCATTTGAGGCAAAAGGAATCATACAGCGAATAATTTGGGCATCTGAGATGAGCAGTAGTTCAATCAACCGATAACTGAGATTCTATCAGAAAAAGTACATGGGGTTTGGCAGACTGCAAGTGGAAATGGACATCGTTGAGATTAGAATTGAGACCACGTATAATTGTGAAATGAATTAGGAAGTCCTTGGGAGGTTTAGATCTTTTCGCAGATAAGCTTGCTCTATTAGTTTGACAATTCATGGTGTATTCAATAGTAAGAAAAAGTGGGGGGAGGGGACATGCTGTATGAAGTAATGAAATTTTTGTATATGGCGTACACATGATAAGAATATACCCAGATACTTGATATAACATGGCCTCGACAATGCTCCCCCTCATACACACTACTCGGACTCCCTCCAGTCACTATCTGGCAGAGTAGAGGTAGCAAGATTATACACTAGCTGATCCGGAAGCCTCCTAGAGAGTTACAAATAGGTTCGGTCCGGTCTACTAACTAACGGCCGGCCTGCGAACACCATTTTAGAGCTGTACCCTCGAAATGTAAGGAATATTGGATCTCGCCACGATGTTCATCATAACCTCAAAAGTCATCAATCATACTGCATGATGGAAGAGATAGGGAAGGGTTGACCGGAACTTAGCTCTAGAGACTAAACATGGGTTCCACCACTTCAAGCCTCCAATAAGCAAAGTGGTGGTATTTCACCGGTTGATGAGAGTCATCTACCACCTAGTACTGCCTGGTAACAAACATAGAGGGGCGGCATTCCTCCATGTGGTGTGGGCGCCACACCTGGGTCATAACAACTGCAAAATAGCTTATGAGCTTGGTGGACTGGACTAAATACAGTAGAGGAAGAAAGGTATTTGGGATGCGATCGGATATGAAGTTTTCCTAGCAATGCAGTCAGGTGACAAAGAAAGTCCATGATGTCCCATCAGTGATTTGTAGATAGGGAGATCATAATACCACTTTATAAAAGACAACTGCATAACTACAGTTGGAATACTGTGTCCAGGTATGGAGACCACACCAAAAATAAAAAAACAAGACATTGAGCTTCTTCAAAGGGTCTAACGATGGGAAAAACTCTTTGTGATATCGGCAAAATGGCGTCCATATGAGGAAAGCCTTCTGATATGTGGGCTACAGTGCTCAGGAACTGGACATCTTATAGAAGACTTGATGAAAGTGTAGAAGAGCAAGTAAAATGAATAAAAGTGATATCTTTATTATTATAAATGATTCAAGAACTAGGGACCATAAATTCAAATTATAGTGGATAAAGGTTATACTGGACTGCAGGAAATTTTCTTTTAACCAGCGAGTTGATAATTACTAGAATAAGTTGCCTCCATGGGTAGTTGAAGCTGACAGGTTGGGGTGAATCAAAGGTCAGTTGGATAGGTACGTACGTGAGGAGAGAATCAAATGGATAAAAAAGTAGTTTCTTTTATTTTATTATTTATTCTTTTAATAAAATTAATTATATATATAATTTTAATTATATATATAATTAATTTAATAAAATTAATTATATATATAATTAATTTTATTAAAGTTATGGAGTTAGGAAGGTCTAGGCCTTCCTAACTCCATATGGCTAATATGAATTCTAATTTAAAAAAAAAAAACACTAGAGCGACAATTATAAATATTAAATTAAAAAGGAAGTCAACATAAGCGAAATTTCGAATAATACTTCAACAGGTCACCACCAAGTGACAGCAGTTGAATTTCAAATACAACTTAAATTTAAAAAAACAGGTTCCTTTCGAAAGGAAGTAAGAAAAATGATGAAAGCATTATTCAGCTCCAGAAATCCTAAATGTCGAGGAAGAATTTAGTTCTGATTATGTTGTGATGATCCTGCTGTTGCGAGAATTAACTTTGCCAAATATAACTGGTATATGTAGGGGAGTAACTAGGGTGAGGCAGGTGGGGCTATCTATTTATCTGTGTATGTTCTTTTCGGTGGCCCCAAGACTCTCATCTAAATCAACCCCAAATCCTATCTACAAAAAATTCTGAGTAGAGGCCCGAATACATGCCATGTATGCTGCACTCAAGCCACCCTGCCACCACGAAGCAGCCAACACCCAGGCAGCTGACTCCCAGTGACCGTGCCCGACAAGTAGAGTCAAACCTGGGTCCACTATAGGTCTCACTGTGGAATTTAGCACCAACTCCACACCCACCTGAGGCAGTGCTAAACAGGTGGGTGCCAGCATCCCATGCTCTGGCGACCCACCAGTCTTGGTTATGCCAAGACAGGGAGAGAGATTAAAAAAAAAGAAAGAAAGAAAGTGCACAGCATTTATGAACTGTAAGTAACTATATAACAACAGAACACATCATAACATTTACACACCCAACACACTACATACAAATGGCCGGTTCTGGCATGAGCCTCAACACAAGGAGTACAATAGCGGCTAATGGGGGAAACCCTGGGGTCCGCCACAACAACACATGAATATCCCCTGTAAGTAACTATAGACAAAGCCCTCCTTTTCCTAAACACTAACCTAGCAAAATTTTGAAAGGCCTGAAAAGCATCCTTATTATCTCTCATTTACTCTCATGCCCTCTGACAAGGTGCGATATAGCAAGCATTAAATTCTTCCTGCAGCCATCATAAATGGGACAATCAAACACGACATGATCCCACGTGTCAGGCAGTGAACATCTACAATAAGGCTGGTCTACTAACCTAAAATAAAACAATTTTCGATTTAGTGACCCATGTTCAGTCATTAAAAATGATGTCTCCATATGTGGATAAAACCACTTCTTATCTTTGACATTAAAATTAAATTTCACATTGGAAATAAAAGTTCTATCAACTTCTCCAGTAACACTCGTTTCCCATCGACGTTGCCACATTTCCAATAACTTTGAAATAATCATTTCCATAATCCAATACGCCTTTTAGCAATATCATGACCATCTTGGTATCCGAAATCTTAAGTTTGTTTAAAGATACCCACTTATTTAAATCTTGTACTACCTCTCCCATCATTTGTTCTAATATGACCCTAGATTTACCCTCAACACATATAACCAAATCATCAGCATATGCAACTGGTTTACAATGTGGAATTTATATCTCCAACCATTGGTTCAGCACCATATTCCAGGAGATCGGACCGAGCACTGAACCTTATGGACAGCCCCTATTAATAGCCCTACCATATTTTAAATGTTGTGGGCAAACTTGAATTCTCCTTCCACTTAAGTAAGTTCTTAAGAGTTTTATACAGTAAATGAGGGCAGTTTATTCTCCCCAGTGAACATAAAATGCTCTCATACCACTCCTTGTGAAAAGCACCTTCAAACTCTACAAATAATGCTAGTACATATTTACTTTCTGATTGTTTACCATAATCAACCAAAGAGTTTATAGCATCTTCAGTTGAGAGGCCTTTCCTAAATCCATATTGACATGGAAATTCCACTTTACATTTAACAAACAAATACTCTAACTTTAACAGCTACAGAATCTCAAAAATCTTGCCTAAATTTGCTAACAGTGATATAGGCCTATAGCCTCTCGGATCACTAACTGATTTACCTGGTTTATGTAAAAGTTTTAAGAGGGCTATTTTCCAGAAACCTGGAAAACACCCTTCCAATAAACACTTATTGTACATAACCACTAAAATCTCAGGGTAACATTCAATCATCTTAATTATACAGTTATTTTCTATCAAATCCATACCTGGAGTTTTATTTACATTTAATTTTGAACATATCATCAGTAATTCACTCTTCGTAAACAATTGTATCTCCAACACAACAAGAATTTTGTAACCTCTTTTGCTCATCAGTATCATCATCTACAGTATCACAAACAAACAACTCATCAGTGATTTTCTTAACAGTTGACAACCAATCACAAGTTTCTCCATTATCTGTCTTAACTGCATTGATCACATTATTAATATGTAATTTGTCTCTAGACAGTTTATATAAAAGTCCCCAAGGATCTTTATTCCCTGTTGCAAAGACAAAATTCTTCCATGAAGCCAATTTATATTCATTTATGATACTCTTTATGATAATGTCTCCTTTTAATTCGATATAATTCCTTGAAAATTAATGACTCGGTAGAATCTCTACTTCTACACTTTTGAAATTTCTTCCTAAGGGAGAAAACCATCCTTCTTAAAACCATCAAAGCATTGGACCACTATGGGACTCCCTTTTAATCTCTCTTTTTCTTTTATATGCTACAAGTAAATTGTTATATAAGCTATTTTGTACATAAAATGCAAATTCAGTAGCAGTCAATCTATTTATCTGACCCAAAATATTGTCATCGAAAGAAATCTTTAGAGAATTCTTAAATTTATTGCAATTTATTCTTTTATAACTAAATCTTACATGTTCAATAGCCAAATTATCATCAGTACGGAGATCACTAAGCAATACATGAAACAAGATGGCTCTATGATCACTATTGACTCCCAAGAGCCACATCCTAATGATAAATTCTCCTACTTAATTGTTGATTTGCTATGGTAATATCAGGCAGGTGGGGCCCTGAGCGCTAAATTTAGAGGGCGCCATTTTTATGGTTAAAAAATGCAAAAAATTGTAATTTTTGCATTTTCTAAGGGGTGCCATTTTTTTTTTTTTTTATTTTCCCTGGGTGCCATCAACCCTAGTATGGCACTAGGTACATCGTAGATGACGTACGTGTTAAAACAATTTCGGGATTTCTTGATTTATACCATGACAGATCTTAGGGCTTAAATAAGTTGTATAATTGGTTTGAATCTATTCGACTGAAAGAACATATGCTAGAAAAGCCTACCATAATATTGTCAAAAATTATGCAACTGAAAAAATATTCCTTTTTGTTTTCAGTTAAAGAAGTGTGACACCAAATGATTTTGTCATTTAGAAAATGCGCTAACAAAAAAAAAAAAAAAAAAAAAAAAATGGTCGATTGTTGATTCTTTTCAGCAAACGACACAGCCAAAACAATTGAAAGAACCAATTCCTAACAATCGTATTTTGCTGCTTATATTTTGATTGTTGCGTCATGACGTCGTCTGCTAAAGTCGTTTTATGAACAGCAGGAAAAAAAACATCAGAAACAGCATTCGTGGAAAGAAACCAATACCTCAGAAACATAATCAAATTACAAATTAATAAGGTAGCGCCAAATCGATCCGGCAGTCGGAAGAAGTTAAAAAGTTCATAATTTATGCTGTTGCTATGCAAATGTCGTTTGTTTCTAGGATCGCTTTCAAACTAAAACCATTTGTTCAACTCAAAGAAATTGAAACCTTCCTTAGCATCATACAGTGGAAAATATTAATCACAGAGAGCAGCTTGTACGGAAGTCGCTTCACGAAGTCATTCTGTTAGCGCGGATTTCGCACACTATTATCACAAACCGCACAACCAACTATTAATTATGACTTCAGTGCGAGCGATGTCTGCAGCAGAGATGTCTAATATAAGGTTACACAGTGCCGAATGTCAGGAATAACGTACGAGTTTCAAATTTCGATAATATAATAAGAGTAATTAAACTGTGCTGACGAGTCGAATTCGGGAAGGGTAACAGCCGAACTGGCTGGCAATATTAATGAAAATATGCTTTTTACGCAGTGAGTTATGAATCAGTACTTTGACTTTCACCTTCCCTACAGAATATCATTCACTGCTCGAGGATGCTACTCCAACGAACAATAGGGGGCGCCCCTGAAACAGCTGCCATCGGTCAATGATCTGAAAGGCGCATTTCGATTTATATCTCTGTGATGATCGATTGAGTCTCTATTTATTCCGTGCAAAAGACTAATCAACACAGAAAGGAAGGCTTATATACACTGAACTACAGAAAGTTAAGGAAACCTCTGAGGTTGATATTGCTCAGTACTCACAGTATTTTTGGACACCTCGCTTTTCCCACTGATTATGTGAGTGGAAAGCGAAGGTCCCCCCCCCCTTCCCCAAGAAGCGACATGACCTTTATTTGTAATTATTGTATATTAATATATAAGTACCTTAAAGGTTATGCGGGCGATCGTTTTAAATGCGAACCCATGAAAATTCTAATAACTTCGAGTAAAAGAGTGCTAGAAACATGAAATTCGAAAATAACAATCTCTATTCTGTGAATGGTGTCTCCATTTGTCGACAACGTGTAAAACTATGAATAGGCATGCGCAGTTCAAGCAATAAATGAATGGTATTGAGCACAGAGGAGCGTGAGTTCATGGTAGAACATTATCTTAAAACAGAATCATTTTAAACTAATCAGCATGACATTTGTGGGTAATTTCAGCTTAAGGAACCATCATATCTGCAGTATGAAAATGTGCGAAAATGCTCAGGGAGACTGGGAATATGCATGTTGTTAGTCTCGTTTGCAACTTGACAGTTATGACTGCTGAGAAATGCTCAGTAGAGGGTAGGGAGAGCGTGGCAGCAAGTCAGCACCAGTCGCTACGGAGGCTTGCATAACAGAGCGGAATTCATATGTCGATGTGATGGAGTGATGAAGAACAAAACTATTTTCTTGTGAAATTCATGTCATGTAACGGTGGTTGCTATCATATTGGAAAAGGAAACCATTATTATGAATGTTTACTATAAAAAAGCGAATGACGATCTTCAGACATTAGACTGTACTTTCTTTTCTGACGAAGCCTGGGTTCACCTGACAGTTGCATAAACCGTCCCAATATGTATGGTATACAAAATCATAGACAGTGCACTGACATAGCAGCGAGTTCCTGAAACACCTCAACGAGTAGGCGACTGTAAAAGCATAGTTTCAGCCACATAGCGCGTAACATTTCATCCTTCTATGGCCAAGCTATGCCACCTGTTTGGGGATCTCATAATTTCAAAAGGATTATGGCCACCATTCTCTCAGATCTATCGCCATTACTTCCTTTTGTAGATCTATGTCAACGGCATGCCTACAACCACTCAGTCTGAGAGAACTCAAAAATTATCGGTTCCAGCATCCTCCTAACACGCTGCAAACTATTTTTCGAACATTCTTCGTCGTGTTCAGTTACGTTGCAATCATAATGGCGATCATTTGCAAAATTTCTGGAAAAATTAAGGGAATAAACAATGACACTGGTAAATTTCATATCTACAGCACTATTTTACTCGAAGTTATTCGTATTTTCATGAGTTTTCACTTAATATAAGTAAAAATAAGTAATTGTTGTAACGGTTATACAGTATTATGACAGGTAATTATTATAACGATTGTATACAGTAAGTATTGTAAGCGTTTCCTCAAAGAAAAGAAGATGAAAAAATGTTAATACAAATGTAGGTGTTTATAATGATCCATCTGTGGAATTCTTTTTGTCTCAATTGGGTAGTTTGTGGTTTTTATTTTTTACATTACACTATAAGTCGCCCTTTCAAAGACCAGAAGCAATCTACCATCATGCTTAAATTCCAGCCTCCAGTGTCTTCTTTCTAATTCCTTTACACTTTCCTGGAATTTCTCACTCTCTTCACTCCAGAAAAAATCTATGCAGCAGTGCTAGAAATGAATCGCAACGTTTAACTTACAATGAAATTTATTGCGAATATTTTTAAAGATACTTTCATGACTGCAATCTTTCTTGTTCCTAAAAAGCTGTGATTTTTTTAAGCCAATTCGTGTTTCTATTCCAACAGTGACCAAACTTCTTATCCGAAGTTAACATTCTTATCTGTGGCCCAAAAAATGCCTCCTTTCAGTTTCGCCAAGATACTTAAAACAAATCGCAGTCTTGTCTAAACCTATACAAATTGCTTCATTAACCCTAATTTGATATGAAGAAGAGGAAATAGTTCTTTCGTTAGGTCAGCCAGACTTTCGCATTCTCTGCCTTTTGAATCTGCTACAAAAATATCTCTGCTTGGCCACCGCTCCATTGTCCAACGTTGACTTACCACTCTGATATCTCATTCACATATTAAACATGACATTTTAGTATAACCCGGTTGCTGACCCAAAACATACACAGATCTATCCAATCTCCACAAAGTTAAGAATTACATCCAGGGCATAATGAATTTTTATAAAATTATATATTTATTGTTTTAGAAAGGTTTGTCAAACAATCCTAAATCTGAAATTTTGTTAAAGTTGTACCAATAGAAATCCGGAAATTATTATTATTATTATTTTCATACATGAATAGCCAAAGATTCTTTTTTTTTAAAAAATCATGCATTATTAATCGCGTTAGTACATACACTGTGCTGCCACTTTATTAGGTACACCTACCTAGTAGCGTGTTGATCCTCCTTTAGCCTTCAAAACAGCCTGAATTCGTCTAGGCATGGATTGAACAAGATTCTGAAAACATTGTGCAGGAATGGAGTATCATGCAGACATGAGCGTGTCACGCGATTCCTTGAAATTTGACGGAGGTGTAGGTCTGCAGCGAACAGCCCTTTCCTGCTCATCCCAAAGATGTTCAATAGGATTGAGATCCGTGGACTGAGCGGGCCACTGCAGCAAAGAAAAGCCATTGTCATCTTCCTGGAACTATTCCATAGTGATTCGGGCTTTGTGCACCAGCGCATTATCCTGCTGGAAGTAACCATCTGACTGAGGATAAAGTGTCAACGTGAACGGATGCACTTGGTCAGCAATTATGTTCAGGTACGATGTGACATTCAGAGGTGAATCTGTGGGTATCAATGAATCCAACGTGTGCCAAGAAAACATTCCCCACACCATAACACTGTCTCCACCCCTTGCACAGTAGTCGTCAGACATGACGGGTCCATGGATTCATGTTGTCCACATTAATAACTCCATTCCTAGTGGATGGATTTTCTTTAAATTTTAAATTGACTACTGTAGAATGATTTGTCAAGTGATGCTAAAACTTCAGTAAAATCGAACCATTGGAAAGCCGGAAATTATTATTTCTCTGTCCGTTCGTCATCATGTGAAATTCGACTCCACGTGGATGGATTTTAGTGATATTTTAAATTTGACTCTTTTAGAAAGATTTGTCCAGCTGTCTAAATTTCATTAATATCTGACTAAATCTGACCATATTAAAAACATTTCATGAAACAGTTTCATCAACACAATAACATTCACTGCTAACTGCTTTAATCCTGATATGACTAGAGAAGTTGTTTCCAAATCCTTGGCTTGTCAGCTTGACACTTATCTCCAAACACCCATTGAATTGTGTTAGTTACTATTCACTTCTCATCTGATACCGAATTCTTATTTGTCAATACACTCACTGGTCGAAAAATTAGAAACCTTTTCAGTTAGCGTCAGCAGAAAATTAAACGCAGGGTATGCAAATGTAAGTTATCGCATGGTATGATCATAGATTCCTTGGTATTAGATAAATACTGTACGCCTTCCTGGGGGTTTCTTAGTTGATCCTGTAATGGGGAAACAGGTGATCTTTGTGATTTTCAGAAAGGTGTTATTGTTTTAGCATGTTCATCAAGAGCCACAACCGAGAAAAAAAAAAGAATCCCTGGTGTGTCAAAAGAGACCATCTCAAAAGTAAATAATGGGTGGAAGAAAAAAGGAGAATGTAGCTCTAAAAGTAAGGAATGTTCTTGGCAGAAAGCCAATAACGAGATGGCAGGAATTTAAAGCGAATTGTTCATCAGAATAGAAGGTCCAGTATGAACCAAATGACTGAATATTTAGGCAAAGAAAGCCTATTTATCATGCGGCGGAAGTTGAAGAATCTGGGATTTCGTGGTCCCTTGCTTGTACCAAAGCAACCTCTGAAAAATCGAACGATTCGACGAGAGTGGTGAGGGCAATGCCAAGGCTGCATTGAGAAACATTGGAAAAAGATCATGTGACCCGACGAGTCTCGATTTACATTTTTTTACGCAACAGTAGGGTGAACGTGTGGCGCGAACTTCATGAAGCAACGACTGCTGACTCTCTCGTGTCCACCACCGGACAACACGAGACAGTCAGCTGGAGGTGGTACACACTGCTCATATGGTTCTGCTCATATCGTTAGAAGGTCGTGTTATCTCCAATGAACATCCTTCTGTCGTACCGGACCAACTTCACTCTGCGATCAATCATTTTTTTCACATATTGAGACTTCCTTCAAAATGACAACAGAACTATTCACCTTGCTAAAATTTTATCTGAATGGGTCAAGGATCATTATCAACATTTCCAACATCTGCCCTGGCCCCCTGATTCTTGAGATCTGAATCCAACTGAGGATGTCTGAGATATGTTGAAAGCTTAGTTCTGCTACACAGTTCTCTATCAACCGCATTATAGTGGCTGACAAATATCCTTGAGACGCCTAGTGGAATCCACGCTATGGCATGTACTGGTTATACATGTCATGGCGTGATTTATCCAACAATATCTTGCTAACCGCTTTTGCTAAATTTCGAAGAGAATCCTTATCTAGTTATTAGACTACGTCTTCAGAAAAGAAACATCCAGGCCAATTTGCATTAAAATAGAAGACGTTTTACACACACACTATTCTGGATGAAAAGCAATAGCGCAGCATTACAGTCAACTCTAGCAGAGCCATTGTCAAATAAAGAGCTCTGTTTTCTTGATTTTTTGAATGACGAAACCGTGAGACGATTTCCATGGACTTTGTTTAGCTTTCTGAAGACGTAAAGTAACGCAAGTAATCTGATCAAATCGAATTTAAACTCGAACGAAAACTCTCTGCGAGCATTCGGATTAATCTGAATAGAAGACTCCACGCATATATTACTGTTTCTCTGCTATACAATTGCACTCTTGTAGAGAAAATTAAGGCAGCCTAGTGATTATTCTTGAAAATGAGAAAGAAATTAATTTTACATTGTCAATATTTGTTCTGTATACACAATGTAAAATGGTCCACGGCAAAAGTAGGAGAAAGATGCAGGTCGCATCGTTTGATTTACTCTGCTGTACGTAGTCATGACAACGAAAAGTAATTGACATTGAAGTCTCAGTTAACATCACTATAAGGGAGGATGCGGCATAATTATTACAACTATGATGGAAGTTTGTGTGATAATTAAATCGATGGAATTTAATTAAATCGTACTGCGGTTTTTAAAATAATAAATTCCCCTTTCTCCAAAATTAGAAATTTTGGAGAAAGCGTTTCTAAGCATCTTTGTATATGAGGCAGCAGAAATTATATCTTTGTTGATAGCGAAGGATTCTGGAAACAGTTTAAAGTTTCTTAGCATCCACATCAACGACGTATTTTAGAAAGATAGAATCTCTTTCTCTTTCTCTAAACATACTGGCTACGTCCCGTAGATGCTTCATATTTTGACACCCAAGAATACGATTCGGCGTTATGTTGAACGAACAGATGGAACTGTCATCAATCAACAGCAGCTGACGAAAATAATAATAATAAAAAAAAACATGATGTAACACTCTACGTATACAGTGAGTACAAATAATGAAATCGCCAACCTATTACTGAGCATGGATTTCCCGATCCATTAACAAGAGAGTCCGTCTTATGGACTTCATGTGGAGTGGAAATGACTCTAGGAATTCATTATTTTTCTTTCAGGTGGATGATAATGAAAAAGAAGATATTCTTTTTCATTATCATCCATCATTTACAATGATGGATGATAATGTAAGGTGAATAATACGAAAATTTGGATGCCAATATCATGAATACAAATATTATTATATGAAGATGTGATTAATAATGCAAATAGATAAATAAAGATGGTTGGTTAGGGTCTTATTTGGTACATCGATTGCATTGGTCATAGTGCGCCAGTTGTGTTTTGTTTTATTATTTTTTGTGGTTAACTCAAATACGAAAGGTATTGGAACCTATGGTACTTTAGTACCGAGTATGAGTCGAGAAGACAGAAGATACTTGTTGGCATTGGACTGGAATTTCTGTAAATTGTAGTCTTAGGGAAATACATAAGACGTAGGATCGTTTCAAAGTACAGCGAAAAAAGGATTAAACGAGTAAAAGTTATTTTGATGACTTTAAGCTGTGAATTTATGTTCAGCGAATATTGTAGTAGGATTGTGTATTTCGTCTGTACAATGTGTTTGTGTGTTCAAAGTCAGTTTGCGTATTTTATGGGTTGCAAACACCAGGAGTAACTTACGGTGAAAAAACTATCCTATCGCCTCCACCTCAATCGGCTCACTACAGTTCTGATAGAAGAGACCATTAACGATTCCTCCACACTTCGACAGAATTCAGATCCAGACTCTTCCAAACAAGGCGAACGTACTATGATGTCACGGATTACTAAATAAAGATGATAATCGATAACAGGTAAAGGTCAATGAGAAAAATTGGCCATCTCATTCCTTTCGAATTATATCGAAATGACATGAATTACTCACAGGGAGATATTTTGCTATTAGCGATTCAACTGCAGTGAATAAGTGAATTGGTTCCAGTCCCTTCGAATTGGTTGGAACTTTTATTGGGTTGCAGCTGCGTGTGTGCGTTTTCCCCACCTCGGAAAACTCTGGTTTTTCATCCAGTAAACAGACAAACAATATAAAATACACGCAATTTACAAATAAAATATACTGTAATTCAAGTTTTAGTTGGCTTGGCACAAAATCAAAACAACAACAAATATTATGATTTGATGTTGTTTTGGTTTACGATATTAGTTGATTGTTTTGATTATGGGTGCAAAATTTGATTTTGAATGTAAAAGAATCTGGTCAAGGAAACAAACAACGTATGACAAAATGAAAAATCGATTGCATCTAACTGCTTGGAATATTTTACATTAATCAACAGCCTCCTGGAGTTTTATCCAAAAATAAAAGTTTCTGGGAAAAAAGAAAATAAAAATAAACTTTCCTGACCACATAATCTTATATTGCTCTAAAGTTGAGTTTATTCTTTATTTGAAGCAATTCTGATTATTAGCGGCATTAAGTTACAGTTTGTCAAAAAAAGCTATGTTTAATTGTAAATATTTTATTAATCAATATACCTAACCAGTGTTATAAATCTCCATTAATTAATGGAAAATTTGTGACTGAAATGTCAGCAATTTCAATTTCTCTAATCTGAGACAAAATGTTAACTGGCGCATGCTCATCTCGGTTTCGATATCGATCAGATTCACCCTTTTCTGGATTTTAATATTATTGACAGCGGATAATAATAGCTAGCAGAAGGACGATTTTGAAAACCAGCTTAAAATATCAAGAACCGTGTTTGTTGTTGAAGTGTACTCGTCTTCCGTGCTCAGCTAAAATGAATCAATAGTGGACTCATTGAATTTTCTCTTTAGAGCGTATCAGCGATCACATCAATGAATTCCTCCTTCTACTGAGTGCTAATACTCCCAACATTCTCCAACCAGTTATCATAAAATGGTAAAACGACTCACTCTATAAGGGCTGTCAAGAGAGAAGAGAAAACAACGCGTTACTCCTCTTTCTACTGATGATTCCTATGTGTCAAAGGTATCTAACATTTTAATATATAATGTATAAAACGCGATTCAGGAAATATGGTCCTGCCATCTGATAACCACAGTGTTTATTGTTTTGAAATACTGCAAAGATAGCTAATAATACGTTAATTTACTTCAAAATCAAATGTAAATCTAAGCTAGACCGTTATTTAACTTAATTTATTTACAATCGTGTGCAAAAATTAAAATAAGTTATACATTTTTAGAAATATCTCATTACCGGAAACACATCACATTCATAAGAATACATGTAATTCATGTATTCATATGAATTATTTACATCTATCATGTGAATAATTCATAAAACTCACCAAAAATATAATAAACATGAATGCCATAAATGAATAAACATGTAAATCATGCAAATTTCATACCATAAATATAAATGACGGTGTCCACAGCAATTGATAGGGATGTGATCTCCAGCAATACTTTTACTGCACGCCTACACGCTGTCAAAAACATTATTCAAGAGCTCAGTAGATATGAAATCCTATTAATCTTTGAAGGGCATATTTAAGTTCTTCTATGTCTCTTGGTGATGACGTTCATTCCAGGAGACGTGGATATGTAACCCATATCCACGTCTCCTGGAGCTGTGAAAGGTGAAGGCCATCCACGAGCAACAACAACAAATGATGACCAATATTTAGCCCTTAACAGCCAAACGAAACGTCGTCTCAAGGCTATGGAATTCATTCCATAGCCTTTAGACGATGTGTAAGTGTTGCCTAAAGGCTATGGAATGAATCCATAGCCTTTAGGCAACACTTGCAGAAAAGGTAGAGTTCTATACATCTGTTTGATCCATCTCCGTTCTTTGAAAAACTATTCTTAGCTAACAGTCATCTCGATGCAATCACCCTGCCACGTTTTAAGTCCTGTAAAAGAAAACCTATCAAGCACGTTCTCTCCGCTAGCAAGAGTAAAAGTGGAAAATAAAATTTTAGCCTATATCTAGGATTGTGACTTTGCATGTTGTGACCTTTCGTGCAAGTTCTATGCACATTATTGAAAATAAAGTTGAAAAAAAAATTTGCAGCATATATGACATATTTTTTTTTTATTAACAACGGAAACCGTGGTATTGTCTCAGCTTTTGCAAATTAGTGTGCCAGTAATGCATTTTGTAGAATTGTTAAGAGTATAATTTTTTATATTTATACATTTATCCATAGCCGAGTGGTCAGGGACGGGAATGCAGTAGCACACGCTCTTTGAATAGACCGGGGTTCAAACCCCTGACTGCTAAATACGGTTGGTCTCCAACCTGCATTGGACCAGCGTGGCAGATCATGGTCCATTTCCCTCAACATGAATTGTTGAGGAGCCTTCCATCCTGCAGTGGATTGATAATGACTGCAATTTACCTTTTTATATATTGATAAGTATATATTTATCGCGAAACTAAAGCTGGTTTGAATAATCTACATTAAGGATAATTAAACAAATAACTTAATTAAATCTATAAGGGAAGAACGAATTTAAATTTAAACCTGATTTAAAGCAAGCTACAGACAGTTCAGATAACTACAGTGTGATAGTGAGAGGAGTGATTTCCTCGCATATTATAGGAATCTAAGAGGGAATAAACCTTCAGAATACGTTAGAGTAGAAGTCTGAATATCATTGCTTTGTGGATGAGATTCTATAATATTCCATGTTTACAACTTCGTCAAGTTTCAGTTGTAATTCTTGCAGTGTCCCTCTGAATTCTTCTGGGTGCAGAAAGCAATCGGTGGATTCCCATGAGTTCAAAATGCTTACAGCGATTCCGAGATATAGATAGAAAAATTAAATTATTGAATGCAGAAAGTCATTGAATTATAAATATTATTTTCTGCAGTTTTTCAGAGAGTTGTCTGATAATCAAAATCTACTCAAAGATTTCATTCTTCACAAATCTAACCTGGAATGGTTAGATTCTTTCTTGGTTAGATTCTTTCTTGGAATGGTTAGATTCTTTCCAATGATACATATCATTCTTTCGATGTGTATCATTGGAAAAGCTATTTAAGTGATTTATTCAACTTTTCTGGTAAAACACATCAATAATATTGATTAATTTAATTATGATATTATACACACTGGCCAAAAAATACGAACCTTTATATTAAGACAGTCACAAACAGCAGAATTGCAAATAAAAAAATAAATACAAATAATACAAATAAAATTGTGACGTGGTTGATGACGTGTTGCCTTGTTGAATATAAAGGCTGCGCAAGCTGTTCGACTGCAGTAATCTGAAACCAGAATGTAGAAAACGCATGATCTATCCGACCTTTAAAAAGGTCTTATCGTGGGTGCACGTTTAGCAGAAGCCATGATCCAAGAAACGAAAGCCAACTAGTTTTGAGATACTTCTTCCGTATCTCAAAGGCATAAACTGCATACCTTTATAGATACCTCTGAAAAAATGCTACTCTCCCTAGCTGCAGAGCTTTGCGTCATTGAAACAAGATTAGACTTGGACCTACATAGCACTAAGGCAGCCTTGCCAATTCAAAGTGGAATCTTTACTACCTAGGAAGATCGCAGCCATGTGAAAAGCATTAAGCCTCACATCAGTCTTCAAGGCAACAAAAATCACAATACTGTATGTTTTACAAAGACATGATAGACATAATTATCAGTTATATTCCCCCGGTACCTGATTGAGCCATTGTAGACGAAACTGCGGAGTCGATTTTCAAAGTGCTCTACGGAATTATTTTTGGAGATTTAAGCTTCAGTAGCTGGAAACAACCTTCTTACCTTCCTCGCATAAATGTTGTAGATTACCAATCAAAGTGAATATAATTGCTGGGACTCGATCTTCGCTTCGAAAACCTGTAACAATAGACGCCACTCCAGAGAGAAAGTTTGGATTAGATCACAAAGCAACAGCCTTCCTTGTTCACAAGTCTATCCAACTACCTAAGAACGCCAAAAGATTAGCAATACCTCTTACCAGTCTGATAAATATTAATGAGTGTAACTTTTCCACCTTTGTCCTTTCATGGAAGGCATTAGAATAATACAACGTTGAGTTTACCGTAAACTCAAACAGGGGCTTGAGTTTAAACCTGTTGGAAGAATACTTGGGTTTAGGAAAGAAAAATTGAGCTGTTTGGAATTTTGTGCAAGTTCGTAAGGCGCAATATATAGGCGCAATATAAGGCGCAATACAAAGAGTTGCTCTTACGAAGAAAGGCTTAAGTTTTGCAAATTACAGTGTCTGTAGACTAGGCCCCGGCGAGGTGATCTGATAGAGGTGTATAAAGCCTTGAATGGTTTGAGCATGCTCAATGCTGATGAGAA